>NW_022589709.1:16385083-16489025 GCF_004348235.1 Phoca vitulina
GCCATGAGATGCCTTCAGAAAAGGCTTCGTGGTCAAATAACTTTGGGAAGAAATGCATGGGAGTCATGGGGCTCAAGCTGATGAAGACTCTGAGAAACACAGGCCCCACTTGATTTAGCCCAGACTGTCCGTTCTGCCGTCTGGACCACAGGGCCTGTTGCCCTCTATGGCTATTTGCGTCCTATCGCGTAGCCTTGAGCAGAACTCCTGGATTGGCGCTCCTGGATTAAACCAGTGACAGGGAGGCCCGCTAAAGAGGGAGGATATCTTTTCTTTCTTTCTTTTTTTTTTTTAAGGGTGTGACAGTCCGATATAGTCCTAGTAAGGCTACATCTAACTCTCCCTCCTCATTAGGCAGAAACAGGTCCAAGGTGCTCGGGTTCATTCATTCAGCAAACAGTTGCTGAGCCCCTGCTGTGCGCCAGGCACTGTTCTAGGCACCGGAGATGTCAGGGCACCAAACAGACAAAAATTTCTGTCCTGGAGGAACTTCTGTTCTGGGGCGAGCCCTGTCCCCTCCTCCTTCCACAGCCCTGAAGTGCTATGTGACCCACCCCATCCTGGGGGACATCGCTGATGGGGCCAGGAAGGGACCCCTGATCCTGGAGCATCGATCCAGAAACTGAGTGGGGCCAATCATTTTCAGGACACGGGTCTTGGAGCGAGGCTGCCTGGGTTCAAATACTGACTTCCCCCACTCAAAAGCTGAGTGATCCTGGGCAGTTACTTAATCACTCTGTGCTTCTATTCCCTTCTATGATGAAGATAATACTATAACCTGCCTCGTAGGGTTATTTTAAAAATTAAATTTCCACCTGAGACCTTAGACTAGTGCCTAGCACACAATTGAGGCATCTGTGTTTGCCGTTGGGTTGGTAAGTCCAAGTGTGAAGAGACTGGACTCATCAGCTGGGCCTGGAGGCCCTGTAAGGTTTGAGAACCAAAGCTGCCATTTGGGACCCTGAAGAGCAAACAGGGGGAGCTGATCTCCAAAGGGAATCAGAAAACTGTTGCAGATGGGCTGAGAGAGGTGAGCTGAGGTGGGAGAACAGAGACAGCGGCCACCTTGGTGTCTGACAACTCTCTGTGGTGCGGTGGCCCCTGGTCCTCTGTCCCATGTCGCTTCCCAGGTTCCTACTAATTCCTGTTCTCCTGACTGGTTTTCTGTTCCTGAGAAGAAAGCAAGCCCTGGCCAAGCTTAAGGTGTCTTGAAGATCCTGCTCAAGAATGTGAGGGGGAATGTCAGGGAAAAGAGCTGTTTACAGCCAACCCAAACTAGGGAATGCGTGGGGCTCCCCCTGCCTGGCTTCCCCTCTCTACCCAGAACCCTGACTGTCGTCATGCCTCCCTGCCCTTCAAGAAGCAAAAAGGAGACATTTGGAAGGTAGAAGAAAGGCCAAAGGGTGTAATCAAGGGGGATCCAAAGGCTCTTCCTTCCCCGTCCTCTGCCTGGCCTGAGGGAATTAGCGCTAATTAGCAGGTCCCCGGGGCTGCTTCCTGTGATTCTTCAGGCCCACGAGGTCACTCGGGGGAGCAGAAGACATCTGCTGTTTCTTCCCCTACTGGAGCCTGAGTCCCTATCCAGCTAAAGAGAAGCCTGGAAACATTCCAGAAAAGCCCCACTCTGTTCCCTCTTCCTGGAAGGAGAGCTGGCCCTCTGACCAGCATTTCCGGTCCTGCGAGGCCTGAGCATTGTAGGTGCTTGCCGAAGACGGGGAGGGCTAGCTGGGCAGCATAGGGGCATGACAGCGTGTGAGTGGGGAGGCCGGGGCAGCAAGGGCCCCTGATGTTGGCACAGGCGTAAGCCCAGAAAATGGCTTGGAATAGACAGTGGCCTTGGATGCTGTGCCAAGAAGTTGGGAGCCACTGACAGTCTTTAAGGGGGGGCGTGTCACGGTCTGACCTGTGTTTGAGGGAGATTATGCTGGAAGCAGAGTGAAGGACGACCAATGATAAGGTGTGGCTGGGTCCCAAGGAACAAGAAACCTGATAGGAGGCAGAGGGCGCGGTGTCCCACCTGGGGACCCTAGGGAGCCTGGCACAGAGCTGTTGACCTACAGTTCCTTCAGCCCTCTACCCACCGTCCCTCCTCAGCTGCAGGACTGCAGGGCTGCACCTAGCATGCTGCCCTAGCCAGGGAGCTCCTCCATGATTCCTGGCTGACTAGTGGGGGCCAGGGGAGCCCCGGGCTAGAACTAGAGGTGGGTGTAGAGATAAGACAGAGAAAAGGACAACTTTGCATGAAGGAGACATATTTATTCCTTCAACAAATACTCCCTGCTCTTCTGGGCTGAGCCCTTAGCAGATACACTTCAAGCTTCTGCTTCTCCTCCTTCTCTTTCTCCTTCTTTAAATACCTGGGGCACCTGGCTGGCTCAGTCGGTGGAGTACATGACTCTTGATCTCAGGGTTGTGAGTTCAAGCCCCACGTTGCATGTAGAGATTATTTAAAAAAATAAAATCTTAAAAAAGAAAAACTTTTGGCCCTTTCTAACACTCAGGTAAGACAAGTCCAAGAGCTGCCATAACAAATTATCAAAAACTGGGTGGCTTACAACAACAGAAGTTCATTCTCTCACAATTTTAGAGGCTAGAAATCTGAGGTCAAGGTGTCCACAGGGCGGTGCCCTCTCTGAAGGCTCTAGGAGAGCCTCCTTCCGTGCCTTTCTCTTAGCTTCTGTTGTTGCTGGCGATCCTTGGCACTCCTTGGCTTGTCGATGTAATGCTCCAATCTCTGCCTCCACAGTCACACGACATTCTCCCTGTGTGTGTCTCTCTATCTTCTTTCTTCCTCTCAGGACACGAGTCACATTGGATCAGGCCCCACCCTAGGTGAATATGACCTCATCTTGACTTGATTGCATCTGAAAAGATAACTGATTCCAAATAACATTCGTAGGTACCAGGGGTTAGGACTTCAACGTATCTTTTAGGGGAATACAATTCAACCCACAACATTTTCATTCTAGGAAAAAATATAGCAAATATAGATAAATAATCAATCAATCAATAACATCATTGAAAATTTACATCAGACGGAGATAACCACTCTAACATTTTGGGCTGTCTCCTTCTAGATGTTCTTCCCTCTATCAAAAATATGTTATTGTTTTTACAAAAATTCAGTTATCCTATACACACCATTGGGATGTGTTCATTTTGTCTGATGGTATGTGGTGCCTGTTCCAATCACTGTTTCTCATGCCCTGTATTAGATCTTCGCTCTTACATCTGGGAACCCACTACCTACGTTTCCTTCTGGATGCAGAAAATAATGGGGATGTGGTCACAGCTCCAGCTGCAGAGCTTGCTGGGACTTTACAACAGCACGGTCAAGTCCATGCACCTCTCATGGTAACGGGAACCTCATGAGCATTCCGTGAGGTCAATCTGATTGGCCCACCTTGGAGAGGAAGAAATAACTTCAGTGGGGTTGAGTACCTTGCCTCAGGCTACACAGTCAATAATCGGTACACTTGGGTTTTGCACCCAGGCCCATCTGACAGCAGACTAATCCTCAAAGCTGCCTCCTTTAATGGAGCTTTTAGGTATTATTATGTCAGGGGCGCTATTAAGATTCACCTTGCACGTCTTGATGGATGTGCGCGAGGGAGAATTTGCCAGGCGAAGAAGCAGGTGGAGAATATGGTAGATGCAAGGGCACACAAGCACCGAGCGACTCGCCCCGGGAGGGCCAGTAGGTGCTGTTCGGGGCAGTGTCCATGTGAGGCCGGGTGTGGCAGGGAGCGGTCAGCTGGGCTGTGTGCTGTGAGAGCCTGGGCACTGTCCAGGGAGCCCTGGGGAGCCCCTGAAAATGTGTCAGCAGGGAGACAGCCAGTGCTTTCAAAAGCTCATTCTGGCTGCAGGGTGGAGGACAGATGAGAAAGGCTGGCTGGGGCAGAGACCAGGGAGAAAGGGGGCAGGTTGACCAGTAGTAGGAGGAGAAGTGGGGGGCCACAGGGGGACTGAGTCAGGCCTAGAGGATCAATAGCTGCTCCCTCAGTCTTTGGAGGAAGCTGAGGTATGAGCTGTGCCCTGGCGGGGCTCCAGTGCACACCCAGCCCAGGGGTATCTCCTGTCATCCTTTCTTTCTCCTGGCAGACCTTCCAGATGGCATCAGGCTAAGCCTCAGGCCTCACTGGTTTGAAGCCTGGCTCCTCGCCACAGGAAAGCGCAGAGCTAAGTGGTGTGGTGGATGCACTGAAAACATAGAATTAAACATTCAGGAATTGACATAAAGCTGCCCTTCAGAGGCTGGGAGACGGGCACCAGGCTCTGCCTCGTGCTCGGGAAGCTGGGAATGGAGGAAACAAGCCCTCCTCAGGATGCTGGAAGCAGACCCAGCCCTATCTCTTTGCAGGCTGCTGCCCAGGGTCTGCCCCTTTTCCCTTTGCACCCCTGGGTCTGCTCCCCCCATGTAATTCTTCCAGTGTCCCACCCCACCACGAGCAGCTGCTCTTGCCCCTCTCTCAGGCTGAGAAATGCACACACAGGCCAACGGTACAGTGCACGCTCAGGAGGAGGGACTCGGGCCGTCCGTATAGACCCTGGAAGTGTGGCAGAGAGTTCGGGGGTGCTGGGTATCTGGGTGGGGTCATAAGGAGAGCTGTGAGCTCTGGGTTTGTGGCGTGGCCAGCTGAAAGGACAGTGCCACTCCCGGGTTTGGAAATCTGGGATGAAGGAAGAGGGAGTCGGGCGGGGGAGATGATGAATGATGAATGTGGTGTAGACAGGTTGTCTTGAGGGCCTCGTGTGTGGGCAGAGGAGATTCTAGGGCAGAATCCAGGCGAGTTCACCAGGCCAGCCTTAGCTACAGGCCCCGAGAAGGAACCCCGGCTGCTGACAACCTCCACCCCAGAGATACAAAGGATTCGTTCCAAAATCCTGGGCTGGGTGGGGTCCTTCCCTCTCGGGCTGCCAACTGTAGCCATGGGGCTTGAAGTATGGGGGGATGGGCAGCGGGCCTCTTCTGGTCCGGCCCTTTGCCTGACTGCCCTGTGGAAGGTCTCTGGGGGACTGGGTCTTCCAGGAAGAGGAAAAAACAAGATGTCTCAGTCAGCTTCAAGGTCAGGGCAGTTTTCTAAGGTGAAAGAGGAGACAAAGGCAAATATTAAACCTGGACAGGCCAGAGCATAAAGAACTAGGGACACTGATGGATTGATTGTGGTAAAATACACATGACAAAAACATTGCCACTTAACCATTTTAAGTGTACAGTTCAGTGGCAATAAGTACACGTGACAATGTCATGCAACTGTCACCACTATCTAGTTCCAGAACTTTGCATAAGACCAAATGGAAACCCTGTAAGCTGCTATTGATTGAGGACCTACTGTGTGCTTCATACTCATTAGCTCAGCTAATCCTCCTCATGGCTTTGCAAGGAATCCATTTTACTGACTAGGAAAATGAGGCTCGGTAACTTGCCCAAAGCCACGTGGGCTGTGAGTGCCCGAGGCAAGATCCGAGCATAGGTTTGTCTAGCTCCAGAGCCCACCGTGTCTGAGGGGGGGCAGTTGGAGGATGTTGACGTGGGAGGGGACAGATGGAACAGCTAACTCAGCTCCCGACTCTGTTCGCTGCGGGTGCAATGGGACTGATTGAAATGCGAGCCCCAGGAGATGGTGATGAGGAGCTGTGCTATGCTAGGGAACTGTCTGGATAAACACGGGCATCAAGCCTGGGGGCAGGGCTCAGCTTGGGAGCAGAGGGAGCATGGCATGGTGCTAGGGCTTCTGACCTACCAAGGGTAACCCCAGTTAGGGGCTGGCACTCTGGACAAGGGTCCTGTGCCCAGTGGAGGGCTCTGGTCCCAGCTGAGCAGAAGGCCAGGGTCGCAGCTAAGCAGGACTAAGGGCGTGCGGTGGGGAGCAGGCTGAAGGCTTGGAGGCGAGGGTAGGGAGCAGGCTGGGGCCAGAGGGGGCCTGTGTGTCAGGCGAAGGGCTAACTGACAGCTGCCAGGAGGGCCAGGAGTGGTGAGGCCTGACTCCAGTTCCCAGCCATCCCTGACAAGAGTCTGAGTCCAGAGCCGTCCCCGTGGCCCTCATATCTGTCTCTAGTCCACACTGAAATTCAGGCTACAGACTCTGTTGGTGCAAAGGCTTCAAACATGCTTGTCCAGCAGAAAAACAGAAAATCGGTCACTTTTTCTCCCTCGTTCTCTCTGTCCTCTACATGTGTGGAACACACACAGATGTACAAATGCAATTTTAGTATACATCCAGTTTGTCACCTGTCTTTTTTCTTTTTTTCTCTACTCAAAAATGCCATGGAAATCTTCCCAAGTCATTTTATAGTCCATCCCTTTTAAAGGCCGCACAGCATATCATTGTGTGGCTGCCTCTTATTTTTATTTTTATCTAACCTGGAGGTTGTCATTTGGCCACGTCCGGGGACTGTGCCACGTGTCACAACTCAGAGGGAGTGCAATGCTACCCGCAACTACTGAGTAGAGGTCGGCAATGTGGCTAAACGTCTTACCATGTACAGGAACGGTGACCCCCACCCTCCCCTCCGGCCACAACAGAGAATGATCTGGTCCTAAATGTCAGGAGAGTTGAGGCTCAGACCCTCTGGCCTCACCAACCCCTACACTCAGGTCAGATCCAGTGGTGTTGTCGTTACGATGTTGCCATCAACATCTTTCGATACAACTGATTCTTATTCTTCACAGATTATGTATTTTCAAGTTCGGATGCTCACTAGAATTTATTTGTAACCACAAAATCAATCCTCGCGGCACTCTCGTGGTCATTCAAGGACGCGCAGAGCGGCAAAAAGTATGATCCGCCAGCCACACACACACGTTCCCGGTGGGGGTGGAACAAAGTGACACTTTGCTGTCTTCTTTCAGCTCTTCTACTATAAACAAACATCCTGTTTGCGGTCTATTTCGTGCCAAGGTTGTCACGTTTTTATGCTTTTTGTTTGTGATTGTGCTGTTTGAAAGGGCCCCTCAGCACAGTGCTGAAGGGCTGTCTATGGTCCCGAAGCGCAAGGAGACCGGGGTGTGCCTCATGGAGAAAATATATGTGTTGGACAAGCTTCCTTCAGGAATGCATTCAAGCGCTGTCAGCCACGAGCTTGAAGTTACTGAATTAGCCATATACATTAAATAAGGGGGTCTTTAAACAGAAACACACATAGAGCAAGGTTATGTATTAATCGGTCTTAAAAATACTGTGACCAGAGGTTCCCAGGACCCTTACTCTGGGAGGCCTGGTTCAGTATTTGCCAACTGTGTTCATGGAGACTTCATAGGACATAACTACTGTGAATAATGAGAATCAGCTGAATGCCATGATTGTTTTAAATCCTGGAAGTGTGATGGCTTGTTCACAGGTGTGGCCCTTTGGAGGGTTTTTTTTTCTTCATCTTTATTGGGGTATAATTTACAAATACCTATTGAATATTTAAGGCATACAGCTTGATGGTTTCGATATACATACATTGTGAGATAATTGCACGAATCAATCTAGTTAACATATTCATCATCTCACACAGTTATCTTTTTCTGTGTGGTGAGAACACATAAGACCTGCTCTCTTAGCAAATTTCAACTATACACAGTTGTTAACTATAGTCACCGTGCTGCACATTATAGCTCTCCAGAACTTATCTTGCATACTTGAAACTTTGTACCCCTTGACCCACATCTTCCCATTTCCCCTCCCTCCAGCCACTGGCAACCACATTCTACTCTGCTTCTATGAGTTCAACTGTTTTATTTTATTTTTTTTTAAGATTTTTTATTTATTTATTTGGCAGAGGGAGACAGCGAGAGAGGGAACACAAGCAGGGGGAGTGGGAGAGGGAGAAGCAGGCTTCCCGCTGAGCAGGGAGCCTGATGCGGGGCTCGATCCCAGGACCCTGGGATCATGACCTGAGCCGAAGGCAGACGCTTAACGACTGAGCCACCCAGGCGCCCTGAGTTCAACTATTTTAGATTCCACGTATAAGTGAGATCATATAGTGTTTGTTTTTCTGTCTGGCTTATTGCACTTAGCATTACATCCTCCAGGTTCATCCATGTTGTTGCAAATGGCAAGATTTCCTTCTTTGTGAAGGCTAATATTCCATTCTGTAAATATATACCATTCTTTATTTATCCATTCATCCATCGATGGACATTTAGGTGGTTTCCATATCTTGGCTATTGTGAATAATGCTGCAATGAACATGGGGGTGCATATAACTCTTTGAGATACTGATTTCATTTCCTTCAGATGTATACCCAGAAGTGGGATTCCTGCATCATAAGGGACTTCTATTTTTAATTTTTTTAGGAACCTCCATACTGTTTTCCATAATGGCTATACCAATTTGCATTCCAATCAACAGTACACAGTGGTTTCCTTTTCTCTACATTCTTACCAATGCTGTTATCTTTTGTCCTTTTGATAATCACTCTAGCAGGATGAAAGGAAAAAAACTACATAATTGTCTCAATAGATGAAAAAGTTCAACATCCATTCATGATAAAAACTCTCAACAAAATAGGGATAGAAGGAACTTATCCCAACACAATGAAGACCATATATTAAAAGCCCACAGCTAAGATTATAGTCAATGGGGGGAAATGGAAAGCTTTCCCTCTAAGATCCAGTACAAGGCAAAGATGCCCACTCTCACCACTTCTATTCAACATAGTACTGGAAGTCCTAGCCAGGGCAATTAGACAAGAAAAAGAAATAATGTATCCAAATAGGAAAAGAAAAAGTAAAATTATCTCATTTTGCTGATGACAGGATCGTGTATATAGAAAACACTAAAGACTCAACAAGAAAAACCTGCTAGAACTAATAAACAAATTTGGTAAAGTGGCAGGATACAAAATCAACATACAAAAATCAGTTAATGTTTCTATATACAAACAACAAACTATCTGAAAAGAAAAGCAAGAAAACAACTTCTTCACAACAGCAGCAAAAGAATAAAATACTCAGGAATAAAGTTAACCAAAAAGATGAAAGACTTGTACACTGAAAATTATAAAACACCGATGAAGGCAATTAAAGAAGACACAGATAAATAAAAAGACATCCCATGTTCACAGATTGGAAGAACTAATATTGTTGAAATGTCCATATTACCCATAGTGATCTACAGAGTCAATGCAATCCCTCTCAAAATCCCAATGGCATTTTCACAGAAATATAAAAAGAATTCTAAAATTCATATGGAACCACAAGAGAACTCAAGTAGTCAAAGCAAGAGTATTGCTTTGCAAAGTATTGAGCAAGAAGAACAAAGTTGGGCACACCATACGTCCCGATTTCAAACTATATGACAAAGCTACAATAAACAAACAGCATGGTACTGGCATTAAAAACAGACACATAGACTCATGGGGTAAAATACAGAGCCCAGAAATAGATCCATGCAACTACAGTCAACTGATCTTCGGCAAGGGTGCCAAAAACATACAATGGGGAAAGACAGTCCAATAAATAGTGCTGGGAAAACTGGATATCCACATGCAGAAGAATGAAATTGGACCCTTATCTTATACCACATACAAAAATCAATTCAAAATGGCTTAAAAACTTAAACATAAGAACAGAAACCATAAAAACACTAGAAGAAAGCATAGCAGAACGCTTCTTGACTTTGGTCTGGGCAATGATTTTTTTGGATATGAAACCAAACACATAGGCAACTAAAGCCAAAATCTTCTGCACAGCAAAGGAAACAATCAACAGACTAAAAAGGCAACCTATGCAATGAGGGAAAATATTTGCAAACCATATATCTGATAAGGGGTTAATATCCAAAATATGTAAGGAAATCATACAACTCAATAAGAAAAAAACCCAAATAACACAATTAAAAATGGGCAAAGGACCTGAATAGACAACTTTTCCAAGGAAGACATACAAATGGCCAACAGGTATATGAAAAGGGGCTCAACACTGATAATCATCAAGGAAATACAAAATCAAAGCCACAATGAGATATTACCTCACACCTGTTAGAATGGCCATTATCTAAAAGATAAGAATAACAAGTGTTGAGCAGGGTATGGAGAAAAGGAAACCCTTGCACACTGTTGATGGGAATGTAAATTAGTGCAGTCACTATGAACAACAGTATGGAGTTTCTCCAAAAAATTAAAAATAGAACTACCATATGAGCAATTCCACTTCTGGGTATATATTCAAAGGAAATGAAATCAGTATCTCAAAGAGATACCTGCCCTCCCAGTGTTCACTGCAGCATTATTCACAATAGCCAAGATATGGAAATAACCTACGTGTCCATCAGTTACTGGGTAAAGAAAATGTGGTATAGGGCTTCTTATCCACTCTATCCATTGCATTAAGAAGCGTCCCCATCATTGTCCCCAACGAACCTGATTCATTTAGACTTTTTTCACTAACTCTTTTTCTCAAAGGGACGTTTGTTCACATTATCTTATTACTAGTAGATGGCCTGACAAAACTCATCTTTGCAAGTATTAGTTCTGAATGCTTTATCTACAGCGTATGGCTGGTATTGAGGTCACTTAGAAGTGGTTTCTTTTGAAGGTTTTTTCTTCATCATATTCAACCTGAGTGATTTTATTTTGCAACTGCTTTTTGTGAATGAGGCCTGTCTGATTTTGAGAAATCTAAAGCTTTTGGTTGCTGAAATTATAATTTCTCTTTCTTATCTACCATGGAGATCTATGGTATAGACATGAACCCAATGGGACACATCCAACTGTTTAAGGGCTTCTTAGTGTTCCATTGTGGGAATGTTCCTATTTTACTTAACCAATGCCCCATTACTTGACATTAGTTGGGATTCTGATCTTTCACTATTATAGTTAGTGCTGCTATAAATTTTCTTATATGTGCATCTTTGTGCACTTATCCAATTATTTCCAAGAGTAAAATTTACTGTGTCTAACTTTGAAGCAACTGCCAACAATTTAAAGAAAAATCACATTCTCATAAAAATCTGATTTCTGACTGTGGTTGACAAGTAAAGCAATCTGGCTGTCCAGGGTCTTCCTGGGCATGATCACAGCTGCCAGGGGCCTGCTCTCCCTAGAAGTTGGTTCCTTATGATCTTTGCCGATTCTTGCTCCATTTGTGAGAACTGCCTGGCTTTTGTAGATTCTGAGTTTACAAACTCTGGTTTTAATCTTTGCTGATTTGAAGGCTTTACAATGGCATCTGGTTGAAATTTTAATTTACATCTACAAAATTATTAATGCAAGTGATCCTGTCTTCATGCTTTTATTAGCTGTTGGTGTGTCCTTTTTGTGACTTGCCTGTTCATGTTCTTTGCTCTGTTTTCTACTGGGTTGACTGTAAGAGCTCTTTGTCTATTTAAAGTTAAAAGAAAAGGAAAAAGCATCTCTGCCCTAAATTAGCCTGACTGGGACATCAGACAAATATTGGCTGCCTTGTGCATACCCAGGAAGCTTCTGAAGTTGTCTGAGCCCAGGTTTGAGGGGCAGAAGCGGACATATGGGCAAGCAGGTGAGTAGCCTGTCCCTCCATTAGCCATGCCTGGACGTGACTTGAGCTGGAAAGGATACATGGACTGAAGGCGGAATCTCTGAATAATATTTTCAGTCAACCTCTGCCCCTTGATATGACCATTGTTTTCAGCCCACGGAGGGACTCTGGTCAAATGGATCTCAGTTTTAATCCCAGCTCCACTACCTCCTAGCTGTGTGATGTTAGGTGAGTCACTTCACCTCTCTGAGATTTTCTTTCCTTCCTCATGCTGTCTCATGCTTGCTAAAGCCAGGAGGCTTGGTGCAGCAGCAGGTCCTTCCAGCCATAGGCTCAAAGAAAGGAAAAACAAAACAAAACAGAAGTCCTGTATTAGGAGAAATAAGTTTGAAAATGTAGACTGAACACTGACATTTACTCCCCTTGCGCCTCAGTTTCCCCATCTGTAAACAAGGGTCTTGGATGCTGCGAGGGTCCAAAATGAGGATTAAAAACTGCCTACTATCACTGTACCTTGAATTCCTGGTTAAGTCAATCACTTACATTGGATACATTCGGTTCGGTTCAGTTTATTTCATCTTGATTTAGGTCATAACCATGACCTGAGCCCCTTTGATGCACCAGGCACCAGACAGATCAGCAGCTTCAGAAAGGGGCAGAAAAGGTGGGGTCCCCACCCCCACAATACCCACAGTTAGACCAAGGAAAATTTCTGGGACCAGGAGGTGTTTACTGAGCTGTGGGTGGAGGAACAGAGATCTTCGCAAAGACATTAAGGAACCCGGGCTTCCTTAAGGGGAGAAAGGTTTTGATCAGAGGGCTGATAAGGTCAGATATGCATCTTCCAAACATCTGCATCTGCATCTCTGGCTGCAGAAAGAATGCTGAGGGTGGACTGGAGCGAGGGAGGCCAGTGAGGAGGCGAATGGGGATGGGGAGAGGAGGTGGTCTGAGGGTGGTTCTGGAGGCCAAATGCTGGCTTGGATGCGGGATGAGAGAGAAAGGAAGGCAAGGAGAGTGGCAGCCAGCTCCCTGCTGCGGGTGGGGCCTGGAGAGCAGCTCCGGAGGGACGCAGACAGCCTGGTGAATGGGGTGGTTGAGGACATTTGGTGGGGATGACCCTCTGAAGCCCTGGAGGATGGACTTGACAGCAGATCTGTCATCGCACTGTGGCCCAGCCGGTGGGTGAAAGAGACCAAGAAGGTGGAAGGTGCTAGAGAGAGAAGAGGGCAGAGGCAGGGGCAGCAGGGAAGGGGCTGCCAGGCTAGAGGAGGGGTGGCAATCTACACGAGGTAACCAGGGACGATCTCACTGGGAAGGAGGCTTGGGAAAAACTGTCCCTCTGTCCTTGTATCCACCCATCCATTCATTTATATGTGCAGCGATGTCCAGGGAGGGGCAGGTAAGGACGCCACTGCAGAACTCACCCTAGGACCCACTGGGGGCATTCATTCTCTGAGGGTGAGTCTAAGCAGAAGCAGGGGATCTTCCCCCGGCCAGGGAAGGGGGGGCAGGGTAAGGAACCTCCAAAGCTAGCAGCATCCCCCACCAGCTTGCTTTCGGGAATCACCGAAAACAATTAAAAAAAAAAAAAAAAAAAGCAGGACAGCTGTTGTTTTACTTGGGATTTTTTTTCTATTTATACATTTATAAATCAGGTCTTCTTTTCAACTTTATTTCAAAGGCCCGTGGTGCATCATTCCCCAGTCCCCCAGCCCTGCCTCGTCGTCCTGTTCCCTCCCTGTGGCCTGGCTGGCCTCTGGCTTTTATCGTTTTTAGAATGGCTGAGTACAAGCCTGTCCCCTGCAGTGAGCAGGCTGGAACACAAGATCATGAAGCACAGTTGCCAAGAAAACATCCAGACTTCAGAGGCTCAGGCCTAGATTCAAATTCCCTGCTCTGTGTCTGGCCTGCCATGTGGCCATTGGGGAGGCCTCGTCACTTCTCCGTTTCCATCTCTGTAAGATGGGTACAAACATCCATACTGAGCCGTCTCTAGAGAGTGGCTAGGAGGGTCAGATGAAGGAACTGGCTCGGGCATAGTACAGAGGCTTCTGTGTCCCGCCCCCGTGGGGTTTAGGTTCTGTGGAGGAGGTAGACATTAGGCAGATGAGCCCTAAGCCGGGCTCTGGGGACGGCCTCAGGGGCGCAAACATCCCCAAACCACAGTGAATTGGGACAGAAGACAGAGATGGCAGGAAGCCATTCATTCCTCACACAGAGGCAAAGACAAGGGGCACTGCCCCCCCCGGGGCAAGGAACCCCGGCAGCGGCAGGCAGCGTGGTGAGGGGATTACATGAGATCTTGGGAATTAGCTGTTATGGGTGATTTACAATGTAGGTTTTGTTACTGCTCAGGTGTGGCAGCAACATACATACATACATAAATAAATCTTTATAAAAAAAGGAAAAAGAAAAGATTGGTTGTTACTCACAGTTCCCAAGAGGAGGGGGCAAGACCACACAGGGGAGCCCAGGGTTCATCATGGGGCAGAGAGGAGCAAGGAGAAATATGGGCAAGAGCCTTTCTGGGGGTTACGGTGGGAAGGAATGGGCAAAGCAGAATAAGCAGGCTTAGGATTGGCCAGTTTGAGTAAGTCCAGCAGGCTCCAGGTGCAGGGGCTGCCCTAGCTGTCTGGTGCCTGGCCCTGGGTGGTTGGGGTGAGGGTAGAGGCCCCGAGTGTGAGAGGTGGTGGAGGAGTGGGTGCTGCGGTGGTTAGCTTGCATGGGGAAAGCATGCTAGAGGTGAGTGGTTTACTATGCTAGGGATTGGCTAGCCCCGGCAGGGGCAATCTCTTCAGGGTCAAGATGACAAGGCCCCAGCTATCAAAGCATCAGAAACACATGGTTAACACTACCAGCTCCCGAGTTCTGCCTGGTAATTTACAAGCTTTGTGAGGCCAGAAGTGACTTGCCTTCTCTTTGGCTCAACCTCCTCATGGGTAAGACAGGAGTGATGACACCTTTCCCCAGGATTTTGGGAGTGACTGATGGGGCCCAAGTGCTAGTAGAGGTCTGGCACATGGCTGGCGAGTTCTGCTCCCTTCTCCTTCCCAGTGTGCTGACTGGAATGGTAAACGGGGGGGCCGGTGCCCCGTGGTGAAGGCTCTGCTGCTTGGGCCCTCAGTCCCCTGCTCGTAGGCAGCATCCTTGACAGCTTCACTCTGACTGCAAGATTTCATCCTCTCCCAGCAACCCCCTCCCACTTCTGTGCCCTGCACGGCCCTGAGGGGTCCCCGAGAAAGCCGGCCCTAAATGCCCGAGCACCTGCCGTGGGCCTGGGCTCCCACAGGCACTATGTCTTTTAACTTCATCTCTGCAAAACTATGTGGTTAGCATTGTTCTGCCCATTGTACAGATGAAGAAACTGTGGCTCAGATGAAGTGGCTTGCTTACGCTCACTCAGCAAGTAGGAGTTGTCAGGGCCATCATAGTGGCTTGCTTACGCTCACTCAGCAAGTAGGAGTTGTCAGGGCCATCATATTGCCACACCCACAGGGGTGGATGGGACTGAAGTCCAGCACACACTCTTTGACCCAGCTGGGTGCTGCGGGCTGCCTGTCAGCCAGGAGGAGGGGGGCTCTATAGTAGGTGGCCCAAAGGGTTTTACGCACAGGTCCATGGCACCCTCTCCTTCTCTTCTAGGGACAGGAGCGTTCAGGTGAGTAAATCCCAGTCTCTTCAGGTGAGGCTTTTCCTTCCTCATAGCGCTGGAAGTGTCTGTCCTGGGCGGGTTGAAAACAGGGGTTACCTCAGTTATTTGGGGCCTAAGGGTTCACTGTGGCCTCCCTCTCCCCTGCCAGGTAGGGTCTAAGGGTGGCCACACACACACACACACAACAGACATACACGTGCATATACCCATCATACACACGCACATGTACACACACATGCATACACACAAACACACCAGCCCTGTAGCCTGGGCTCGTCTCCCTGAGCTTGATTTTCCAGGCATCTAGGACTGGACTTTCCCCAGCCTATTCCTATGCGGTGTCCTTGGCAGGAGGCCAGGGCTGGGTGTAGACCTGTGTGGGGGCGAGGATGGATGATTCCCCAGGTGTGTGTGATAGAGGTATGTTTTGTGAGATGTTATTGAGAACGGGAGAGGTGTGTGTGTTGGGTGCGATGTGTGTGATGTTTCATGTGTATGGGGTGTGGTATGTGTACTCTTTGTGGGTGTGGGGGTGTGTCATTTATGAGCAGGCAGGTGGAGGACACACTGTGTGGGCAGTCTGCTCAGCCTCAGACTCTACGCTGAGTGCAGAGCTTGACGCGGGGCTCGATCTCACGACCTGAGATCATGACCTGAGCGGAAAGATAGGTTGTTATTGAGCCGAAACCAAGAGTCGGACGCTCAACTGACCATACCACCCAGGCACCCTGAATCATACATTTAAATGGGTGGATTTTATGGTATGTGAGTTCTAGTTCAATGAAACTGTTTTTAAAAAACAAGTTGTAGAAGTACAATTCTCTGTGTATAAGAAAAAGGTGTACATGTGTATGCTTGTCTGGGCATTAACTATCTCAGGAGAGAGGTCGCTAACCCACAGTCTGCAATGGATGCTCTGGGAGAAGCTTGCTTTTGTTTCCTAGACACTGGCCTGACCCCCCCACCCCCACCCCGCAGTCCCTGCTTAGGATCTTCCCGAGACACCTTTGTCCCCATTGGATCCAGTCCAAGCCCCTTGGCCAGGCATCACCATCCTTGGGTCCCTGCCCTCTGCCCACTTCTCCAGCCACTGTCACCAGAAGGGGAGAATGAGTCCCCATGCTTAGACTGAATCATCCTGCACCCCGAATGGAATCAGCATCCCAAACCACGCAGATCCCTAAATGGAAACAGGAGTTGCTAGGAGAGGGAGCTGGGAAATGGCTGCTGAGGGGCCAGTGGTCAAATACTTACTCTGCATTCTCCCAAAGCTCCCTGACTGTGTGCCCTCGGGCAAGCCTCTTCCCTTCAGAGCCTCCATTTCTCCATCTATGAAATGAGGGGATTGAGAACTCTTACGCCGTGGGGCAGTGGTGATGACAGAGTCTGTACTCACTGAACATTTTGTCCCAGAGCCACTGGGCTGCACCTCTACTTCCCTGACCTTCTCCCTCGACACTGTAGGCTTCCCTCACACACATCCCTCACCCCCGCCACCCGTGGCTTATGCCCAGCATCCTCCTCAGCAGGACAGGCTGCCCCCACCAACCAGCCCGGCCCACAGAGGGCCATCTCCCAGCCGGGGCCACTTGGGGATGGTGAGCCCTGCCGGCTCCTTAGAGAAATCCAGGAAATGGGAAGGACAAGGGAGGGGAGCGGCAGGCCCTCGGCGCCCCTGGCCAGCAGGGTTCCCACGAGCACGTTGCCACTGCTCCCGAAAATAACCACAGTGCGTATCTTGTGGGCCTGGCACTGTAGATGTGTAGGATAAACCCTCATAAACCCAGGATAAACCCAGGGCCAGTTAGAGAAACGCTGAAGACCAGAGGAAGGTGGTGATGGCCACGGACTCAGTTTCCCTCCCCTTCCCTCTTCCTCTCTCTCCAGCTTCTTCCTCCACCTCTGATTCTCTCTGTCTCTCTCTCTCAATCTCGGTCACTCTCTGTGTTCTGTCTCTCCATTTCCCTCTGAGTGTCTCCTTATCTGTCAGTCTGTCCCTCCCATTTCTTCCTTTCTCAGCTCTTTCCCCCAATTATTAAGCTGCTAGAGAGGCCCCAGCCTACCAAACGCCCACAGAGCACATATTTTAATGCGGCTTCACAGTCTTCCAGAGAAACAGATGCAACAAATGCGACATTCTTCCTGCTCCCCGGAACAGCAATTAAAGAGAGAGGCTTGGGTGAGGGGGGTGCAGCGGGAGGGGACAGCGACAGGAGAGGTTGCCGGAGAGGAGAAAAGAAAGCCTCCTGGTGGAGGCTGCTCCTCTCAGTCAAAGCAGGTGATGAGGCAGGGCCCTGTGTGACTGTCTAGTGCTGTGACATCTTCCTCCCCGATGTCAGCTTGGCGAGGGTGGCCCGGCTCACAGTGGCTCTGTAGGCAAAGCCTAGCACTGGAGAGACAGGAGGACAGTAGGTGCTCCAGACCCTGGCCAGAGTGATATTGTAGGTGAGCACAGGATTTTGAGTCCTGCATTCAAATCTGGGTTCTGCTTCTTGGGCCCATGTGAACTCAGGCCAGTTGAATCGACTTGATTATGTATTGGTTCATTCTCGAACTCACTCATTCATTCCACAAGCGTGTTCTGAGCCCCTAGTGTGGGCAGGTCTGTGAGTATGTGGCAGGACTACAGGTAAGTAATTGCAGAACAACATGAGGGCAAGTGAACATCCCCTTCCAGAGGGGATGAGATGGTTCAAGTCTAAAGAATGGGAAAGATTTGGGTGAATGGGGGGGGTGGGGATGGGTGTCCAAGGGGACTATAACTTACAAATGGGAAAACTGAGAGTCCCTAAGAGCATGATGGCCTGCCAAGTTTGCACAAGGTGGGAGAGGGTCTCCAAGGAGGCAAGAAAGGCTGCCCGGGTCTCAGAATCCTCAATGTCACCATCAGCCAGGGCTCAGCCTCAGACGCCCACAGGGACAGGCAGAGGATGTAGGTAGGTGAGGTAGGCCAGGCAACTGGGAATCAGCACAGCACTCAAGGATTTATGCCCATCAGAAGAGGATATTGATGGTTGCCATGTGGGACTAGGGGCCCAGAGTTGCCCAAATGTGCAATTTTTCATGAGAAGATATGAAATACATGATTGGTATTCCATGCATCCTAAAAGAAGAGAATGACTCAAATGTTGCGGGGGGGACCAGGACAATCTCTGCTACCCCAGAAAATGGAGCTTGATTCCTCATGTTGGCCAGCCAGTGAGGCAGCTCCCAGACCACAAAGTCTCCCCCTGATTGTCCACTCCTCTTCCAGACATCCTTGCTGTTCTCTGTGGTCAAGAAGCACAGGAAATTGGCACATTGGTCACTGACCTTTCCTACAAGAAGCTGTTTTTAGTTTTATGGACACTTGAGAGAGTAAAGATCTTTCGGGTTAGCTATTTCCTCTCTCACGGCTAAGGCAAGGAGCAACTTTGAGTTCCTTGCCTTCTAACATTTCATCAACCCATCCACTCAGCTTAGAATGCACTACTTAACCATGGGGGGAGGGGAGAGTCAAAAAGTGCCTCGGAGACAGTCCTTGCTCTTGAGCGACCCACCATCTCACTAAGGAGATAAAATAGCCCCATCTGCAAGCAGAAACTTCTCATACAAGGTACCAGATCTCTTACTAGAAAGATAAAAGGCAATTTCAAGGACACATAAGTTAGATCAAGCCACACACATAAATATTAGAGCAAGAAACAAATGATAATAAATGGATCTGTGAATACCTCCTATTCACAAAAAGCACACTTGAAATTTGCTGTGGTTGATTCACAAGATTGATGCTGAACTTCCTAGCAGCCAGCGTGAAAAGGGCAATTTGGTCAGTGACATAAACTACAATGATCATACCATTTGAACAAACCAGTTGCCCAGGAGAATTATAATAGTAGTTGGCATCTGTTGGGTGTTTACTACTCCTCATACACCTATACAAGAGAGGCACTATTATTATCTTCACTAACAGGGAAGGAAAAGTTCACAACTTGCCCATGGTCATAGAGCTGGTGGATCAAGAATTGGAACACAAAACATCTAAATTCAGAGCCTTGGTTCTAATTAATCTTCTAACAGTTCCAAGACAAGATTTCTCCCAAGGGTTCTCACAAGTGTGGACACTATGTCATAACCAACACACTTGCAGTAGACATGGGAGGGGCTTCACATTCTATCCCACCATTCCACACGTTTATGCTTTTCTGTCAATACACATCTCAGGTCTACAACCCAAGTCCCAACGGTGAGTCTCCATTCCCAACTGGCTGCCATCCGGCTGCTTCCAGGATAGATTGGAGAATATCTGGAAAGGAAGAGGGACAATCTGTCTTTTAAGGAATCCTAACTCAGTATTGGTTCTTTCACTGAGCTTTGGCTAAATATTGCCTCACTCATCCCACAAATTTATCTTGAGGATGTATGCTGCCGGGCATGGTTCTAAGCTCTGACCCCACCACCATGAACATAGCGGCAGGGTCCCCACCCTCATGAAACTTACAATCTTGCAGAAAAGACAAACATTAAATGAATAAAAACACAAAGAAAACACATCTTTACATGTTATGATAAGCCTATGAAGGAGGCATAATGAAGAGGGCATAATTTCAGTTGAGATGAGGCAATGCAAGTCCCCTTGGAGGAAATACCATTTAATCTGGAAATATAATGATGAAAAGGAACAGGCTAGACAAAGAGGAGAGACAAAAGCCCTCCATGTTGAGGGAACAGCGTGGAAGAAGGCCCTGAGTGGGGAAATAGCTTAGAGTATGCAAGGAATTGCAATTGACTACGTTGCTGGAACACAGTAGGTAAGGGGAGAATGGTAACATAAGATTAGAGAGATGGGCAGAGGTCAGAGCATGAAGGTCAAGGTAAAGACTTCTTTATTATTATTATTTTTTAATTTGCTTGGAATTAGAGTCCCTGCAAGTGCATGATTTCTGTAATTATTCATCATAGCTGAGAACAGACCTAAGCAATTTGTTGAACGAATGGGATGGATGGATGGATGAATGGATGGATGGATGAATGGATGGATGGATGGATGGATGGATGGATGGACTGGTGAGAGGTTGTGTCCTAAAAGACTCATGAGGCTATCTCAAGCAGGACAACTGGCTGGAGGTGGGGGGTAGATATAGGAGGCAAGAGTCCCATTAGGGCACTTCTGTCCCCACCCAAGCAAAGTCAGAAAGGACCTACCTGTTGGAGGAAGCTCCTAGAAGAAGCCTTTCACTCCACTCTAAGAAAAGTCTTGTTTGGTCAAATAAAGCTACTGAATTCAGAGAATCCAAAGGGGGTCCAGCCCACTTCAGGGAAGACTGGCTTTTGAGCTGAACAAGTGAGGGGTATGGTGACCTTCTTGGTCCAGAGCAGAATAGCTAGAGGAAACAGGAAGGATCATAATGTTGCCACTTCACATTCATATAGAAAAAACCCTGTGGTTTGCAAAGCACTTTGACAATGTGATGAGGGTGGTGATGATGATGATGATGACGACTGCCATTTGTTGCATGCCTACTGTATGCCAGGCCCTGTGCTAAACCCTCAAGATGCATTTGCTCATTTAATTCTCACTGCAATCTTGCATGGGCCATACTATTATGACCCCACCCCCACCCCCACTTTGCAGGGCACTGAGGCTCAGAAAGATGAAGTAACTGTCCTAGGCCACATAGCCACCTACGGGACACCTCCTTTATCTTTTATCTGTAGAGCACCTCGGGGATTCCCTACTGCCTGACTTGACTCTTTCTAAGCACAGGTCTTAGTTGGTGTCAGTTCCCAGGCTAAGTGAAGGCTCTAGCATTTCCAGGTGTGTTTGCCTGAAACAAACGTAGGAGGGTGGTGGTGGCATAGGGGGTGGGTGATTGGGACAAGATGGGGTTGAGCAATACAGCAAGGTGACTTCTGGGAAAAGCTTTGATGCTGTTTGGTGAACGAGTGGATCTCCTATTTGATCTCATTGATGAGCAAAACAATGTACCAAAGCCATGATTCCCAAATTGTTTCCTGGACACCTCTAATCCACAGAAGCTTTAGGAAATGTTCTTACAGTTGCCCAAATAAAATTTCACTGCACTATAAAAAAATTTTTAAGCTAGTCACCAAAAGCAACGCAAATGAAAATAGCAATGAGCTACTAGTAATCTATCTAGCAGATGGGGCTGATAAAAGCCATTGTTGGAGGGGTGGGGTGAGATAAACAGGCATCACTGAGGCTGAGGGAGTATTAATTGATAATATCTTTGTGGAGGGCAATTTGGTGCTCTCATTAAAAGCCTTGGGATTATGCATATGCTTTGGCAGCCATTTCACTTTGGAAAGAATTAGGGACATGCGCCACGGTACCATAGGCCATCAGTGGGGTTTTGGTGCCCTGGAGCTGGCTCGCACGGGCTTTCAGGGACTGTGCTCACTCAGGGATGTTATGTTTCAGTAGCTTAGAATCAACCATGATGGGAATATTTACACCCCTCAGAGAACCGAACATTTATCCGTTTAACAACACTGCATGGTCGGGGTGCCTGGGTGTCTCAGTGGGTTAAGCATCTGCCTTCGGTTCGGATCGTGATCCCAGGGTCCTGGGATTGAGCCCCACATCGGGCTCCCTGCTCAGCAGGGAGCCTGCTTCTCCCTCTCTCTCAGATGCACCCCCTGATTGTGCGTTCTCTATCAAATAGATAAATAAAATCTTTAAAACAACAACAACAACAACAACAACAACACTGCATGGTAAAGATAATTTATAATTGGTAACAGCTGAAATGCCCAACAATTGGAAATGGGTTGGATAAATGAAGGTGGTCCATGCAACAGAACATTGTGCGGGGAGGAGAGTGCATGGACTGATGTGGGAACACATCCCTGCGGGTGCTGAGTGAAGAAGACTTCTACAGAATAGTAGGTACCTGCTGACCTCAGGCACACACATAAGCGCTCACACAAGCACACGCACTCACACTTGTAGAGACACAGACTGTCTGAATGTCTCTGTAAGAGGATGTAGCATCAGTCACCTCTAGGGAGAGCAAATGGTGGTGGGGGGTGGGGGGTGGGGGGAGACCGGGGCAGGGATGGAAGATAAACTTTACTGTAGAGATTGGATTATGAGCATGCTCTCCTTAAACCTTTAAAAAGAATACCTTCATTAAAATGTAACTCTGCCCCTTTCTAACTCCAGCACAGGGGGAAAAAAGACGGGGCGTATATATACTGAAATGTTAGGAGGGACCACCTGAGACTAAGGAGGACTTTTTAAAGTTTTATTTATTTATTTATCTATCTTTTGGGGTTTTTTCTTCATGCTTTTCTGAATGTTCTGCATATAAGTATAATATTATATTTCAGAAAAGTAGCAACCTGATTCATGTGCTAAGTCCTTTTCTGAGAGGGACAGGAGGTGTTGCAAGAATTAGGATCCTAGTTCCCATCGGTCAGTAGCGCCCATTGGAACAAAACAACATTTTATGGTGGTGATGTAAAAAATGACTTTCCGGCTCCCAGAGTCCCCACGGGGAGCTGGTAGACTGCTGAGTTCAAACACAGGCGGGTGCCTCTTGGCTCCGTGGGGTTTTCGGGACGGATTTGAAGTCAGGGGACTTACTGACCAGCCTCTGGCTGATGGGGGTCAGGGAGAGGGTGGAAGGGGAGATACTGGGTGGGAGAAGCAGTCTTAGGGAAGCCTAGGCCTCTCTTGGGGAAGAATTGAGATTGGCAAGCCTGGACGGGGGTGAACAGGCAGGACCCAGCTTTGTGATCAAATGCATTCATTCATTCCTTCAACAGATAGTCTCTGGGCACCTCTTTCGGGGCAGACCCGGGTTAGACATCTGACATAAACTGTTATATCTAATCCTTGCAATCGTCCCGAGAATTATTCCCATTTAACATTTGAGGAAACTGATGTCCAGGGAGATGGGGTCATTTGACCAGGTGTGTCTATAGATGCAGATTCCCTAATGCCCAGAGGACGTGACTTCCTTCTAGGCTTGAGGGACTCCTGCAGGGCGTCATGGCCAAGTGATAATCCCCAGTCTTGGGAAATTCACCCGTCTTCCTCTTCTCTGTTCTCTCTTCAGTAGCAAATATGGTAGCATCCCAGGGGAAGAAGGGTGAGGCTTTGGCCTCACCAAGACCACAGCACAGGTAGCTGAAAGGGTCTTTTAGAAAGGTTCACTGATGGTTCCATGGGTCAGATGAATGAGGAGTCCCAGGGCCCTTCTCCCTTGTCCCACCCCCCAGCCACACAGGGCCCAGAGGTGGGGACAAGGACAACTGCCACACAGCCCCTCCCACTGCCCTCGCCTCTGCCTATTACCTGCACAGGGCAGCCCCACTCCAATTGCTGAGGCCTGGCAGGCCCACTCCTGACCCTCCACACCACCAGGATCTAGGGGGTGGAGTAAGCGGGCAGGACAGCTGACCGGGCCTCCAGAACCTGCAAAGGCCTTGTCCTGCCTCAGGTTGGTCTTCAGTCCCAGACCTCCCCCACACTGGTGAAGGTGAGTCTCAGGACGTGAAGCATAAACCTGCCCTCCTGTCCCCCTCTTCTCAGTCACCGCTGGTTCTCGCCAGTTCCCCGCCCAGAGGCAGTCGTCTGAAGAGAGAGGAGGGACTCTGTATCAGCCAAGCCTGGTGCTAATCCTGACTCCACCAGCTACTAAATGGGCAGCCCTGGGCAAGGCACTTTTTAGCTCTCTGTGTCTCGCCTTTCCAAAGATCTTGGGCCCTGAGAAAGGACTAGAGCATGAGGATTAATGATAGCTATTAATCATAGCTAATGCAAGGACTCGTGCTTCCTGCCACAATGAAGTAATGGGATCTGGATTTATCCTCCTGCCCCAAACAACCAAAAACCGGACACAACATACAAAATAACACTGTTTTAAGACACTGGACATGAAGCAACAGAAGGACAGGGATCTCCAAGTGTGAGGAAAGGAATTCAGCCAAAATTACTGCCTTGAGGGAGTTCCCTGGCCACAGTACAGGGTGCAGGGAGCGAGGGACCCAGGCAAAGCCCGATGGCCTCTCTGAGTTCAAGAGCCGGATGGAGAGTCCAGGGAGGCCTACGTGGCTAGAGTCAGAGTATTGGCCTGGAGAGAGCTGCACAGAGAGAGACTGAGAGAGAGACCCCAGGAAAGTCAGAGGGCCCTCTAGAGCACTCAGCCACGTATACACCAGTACCCACATGTGAGCAAACTATCTGAGGCGGGGAAGAACCGCCGGGAAGGATTAGAGGCAGCAGCTCCTGATGCTCACGCAGAGCCAGGGAAAGTGCCTCTTCCTACCAGCCAGACTGGAAAGCTCAGGATGCGCCGAGCATCAGGTAGGCCACACAGAAGGGTCCTGCTACCCCCGTAGTGGAGAATAATTAGCCCTGATGAATGAACTCCTAAGCATCGATCCAGTCCTTAGAAGCAAGACTTGAGAGGATTAAACTATTTCTAAGTAACTTAATTTCACCCGAGAACGCAGGAAGACAAAAATACCCAGTCCCTAACAAGGTAAAAGTCACAATCTCTGGCATCCAATCAAAACTTTCCAGGCATACCAAGAGACAGGAAGATAGGACCCATAATAAGGAGAAAAAGCAGTGGATGAAAGCTGACCCAGAAGTGACCCAAACGTTTAGCATTAGCAGACAAGGGCGTAAAACCCGTGATTTTCGCTGCCTTCCACGTGTTTAAAAAGTTCAATAGAGACTTGGACGATGTAAAACAAGCTTCTAGAGAGGACAACTGTGATGTAGGAGAAGCCACACTGGGTGGGGTTCATGGCAGAAATTAGTAAATGGGAAGCTAGAACAATAGAAACGATCCAAAATGAAACACAAAGAGGAGAGAATTACAAAGAAACATCGAGCGTCAGTGAGCTGTGGAACGCCTTCAAGCAGCTTAATATATGTGAAATTCTGTAGGACAGAAAAATATTTGAAGAATGGCTCCAAATTCCCCAACCCACAGATCTAATAATAGCTAATGTTCACAGGTTGTTTGCTGTACCACGTGCTGACACATATTAACTCATCCACTTCTTTCAACGCCTAAAAAAGCTCTAGAACTCTCGATTTGTCCCCACTTTAAAATGCAAACACAGAGCCACAGAGAGTTCACCAGTTGCCCAGGGGCCCACGGCTGCTGAGTGGCTGAGCTGGTCCTGGGGTTCAGGGCTTCATGGACTGTTCAGATCTTGGCTCTGCCGCTTGTGGACGTTTTCAACACTGGTAAACAGCATCCAACCGTTATTTGTAATGGATGCGTCGTATTCTATTGCCAGAGTTTATTTAGCCAATTCTCCCCCCAAAACAAAACCAAATTCCCACTGGTTGAAATACGGCTTCTAGTGTGTCGCCATGATGGCAAATGCTGCCCGGGACTTGCACAGAGCTGAGTTGTTGAGATTCTTGATGATAATCCTCAGTTTCTAAAGTTGAGCAACTGGGTCAAAAGTAGGCACATTTTGCGGCCTTTTGCTGCATCTTGCCAAATTGTCTGAAGGAAGTTTGCACAGCTCCTCCAGAGACACCCCCCCCCCCAACTGACTTCCTGTGCGGCCTGGGGCAAGTAACTTAACCTCTCTGAGTCTCAGTGTCCTCATCTGTGAAAGAGGTAGAATATTCCCTACTTCTCAGGGCTGCTGTGAGGATTAAATGAGACACTGAGTAGCCAAGTGTTTATCATGTCACATGGCGTGGCATGAAGTAGGCGCTCCCTTTCTGTGACATGAATGGTGTAGCGGGAGGGGGTCAGTGCTTCCTGTGGAACTGAATCATGCTGGGGACGTAGGAGGACCCCAGAGGGATGCAGAGCTTTGAGGCCAGCCCCCGTGAGTCTCCCTCAGAGAACCAAGGGCTGCTTTGAGTATCTCCAGCTGGAACCTTCCTCCCCCCTAATCCGCCCGCTGACTCACGGTCTCACCCAAGCTGTGGAAAAACAATCCCTCATTGTTTCCTCTGTGTGTGGGTCCCTTCCCTGCTTTTCTATCAGCTTCTTTCAGGTAGAGGAGGTTTACATTTCATACATGTAACACCCCCCCAGACACGCCCCCCCACCGCCCTCATCCCCCACAGAGTCCTATTATGACCAAAGAGCCACTTTTCCAGAGACTGAGCATAGTTAACACAAAGGGGTGATGCTAACGGTGGGAACTGTCGGCGCGGTGGGCCGGCTAGCTGTGGCCCGGTACCCTGAGCTCCAGGAGCTGGCCTGGCCTATGGGCCACTCCCATCATGCCTTCTTCACAGTTAATGCCACTGGGCCCTGAACAAGCATGTTCTAACTAGGATTTTCATGTCCCATGAAATCAAATTCACAAAGAAATGTCTTCCCTCCCCTTCCTTTTCTCCTCTCACATACACAGCTTTTCAAAATATGGTGTTAATGTGCTTTTTGAAGCCTGTTAGCCAATGTGAAGAGAGACCCAAACCCTGTGAGAAACATGTTCTCCCGATGGACTACATTACATGTTTATTTGCAGTGTGAAGGGAACGAACATTTATGAAGCACATACTGTGTGCCAGGCGCAGGGCCTGATGGTCTGCCTCGAATTGCTCGCCGTGACCTCCGACCGCGCAGAGGGCAGCGATGATTATTTCCCAGATGAGGGCTCTGAGGCCCAGAGAGGCCAAGGGACTTGCCCAGGTCACAGAGCCAAGTTATGTGTGGGCCAAGCAAGTGGGTTCAGACCCCTCTGACTCAGACATGGGAAAGAGTCCCCTCCTCAGGAGTTACAGGAAGCCCACCTCACCACACCCCTCCAGATCCCCCTGCTCGACTCAGCTCTGTACACATAGTAGGCCCTTCTTTCCTAATGACTTCTGTGCTTTGCCCATCCTTCCCCCTGTCCAGTCAGCCAGCACTGACTGAGCACCTACTATGCGCTGGCCTGTGCCGGGAGGCAGGAACGCAGCAGCAAGCAGATGGCTACAGCTCCCGCCTCTGTGAGCCCCAGACTAGGAAAAAAGGCAATAACTAAATCATCTCATGAGCAAATGCTTAGTTGTGCCCATGAGAGGTGCCACAAAGGAAAAGTGAGGCGATCCGGGAACTCAGAGCAAGGTGAGAGGAGAAGGGGTAAAGACTAGGCTTCCCTGACGTCTGAGGGAGGCACTTAGGGGAAGGTCAGTGGTGGAAATCATTCCAGGCAAAGAAAGCAGCATGGACAAAGAGCAGGTGCCTGGAGGGAGCAGGTCCCATGGGTGGAGCCAAGAGGAGTGAGATAAAGTCAGAAAATAGCAGAGGTCAGGCCATGCAAAGCTCAATGGACCACAGAGAGGAACCAGGGGTTGATCCCAAGAGAATAGGAAACCACTTCAGTGTTTTAAATAGGACATGATCAGATTTGTGTAGAAGAGACTCTAGGCGCTATGGGAAGAAAAGGTTATTGCATATGAAAGCTTTAGTGTGTATAGGGCTATCTCTAAGTTTGAAGGTACAGCCTCGATCAGGCTGGCTGAGAAAGCAGAAGACACTGGGGCAACAACCACATAGTACAGTCTTGAGGAAAATCAACCTCCCTCTCAAGTGTCCATCTGCTCTGTCTGTACCTCCTATTCATTGACAGACTTGGTAGAAACGTCTGCCCCTCTCATTCTTTCTACCAGCGTGCCCTCTGACACAGGCCCCCCTGCTAATCCATACAGGACACTTAAATTCCAGGCATGGCCACATAGCTCTTTCCTTCCTGGAATCTTCCAACATGACTGTGAGGCAGATTTCATGTTGATGCCCATTTTATAGAGGTAGGAATTGAGGTTGGAAGCAGAGAATCAAATTGCCCAAGGTCATTGGCTTCTAAGAAGGGGAGCAAGAGTAGAAGGAGTTCCAGTGGGCAGATTCTTTCAGACTTGCCATCAATTGTAAAATAACCTAGTGTTTCCTGGAAGGACAAGAAGGAACTGCACATCCATCCATCCATAAGTGGCTGGGCTGTGGGCTCCGTGAGGGCGGGGACCTCCCTCATTCACCAGGAGGCCCTCCACAAATGCTGGCTAGATGGATGAAATATAGCAACAGCCTCCTCACAGGGGTACATGTCTCCACCCTCTCGGTCCTCCAACCCATTTGCCATTTGTTCAAAAGCCCTCCATGGCTCCCCATTATCCTCCGACTACTGGCTTAACCTCCAGACCTAGGGCTCTCATCAGGCAGGCTCCCACTCCCCACTCCAGCCTTGAGTGTTGGGGAAGTGATATTTGAGAAGCTGTCAGAACATCGAGCAAGGCTGTAACTAGAAGAGCTCAGGAGTAAGGTCCAGGCCTCTTTGGTTTTTCTATACGCTATTGGTAGACCACGTCCTCAGTGGCAGGAACGGACATGTAAGCCCCTGTGCCTCCCCCCAGCGCTCACGGCAGCGCCTAGAGTTCTGCCACAGAGCCACCGCCTTGCACGAATGTGTTACCTCCCGAAGGCCTTCACGAACGTGCAGCGGACGCCGACCCCCACACCTACACCATCCAGCTCGGCACGGGCACCCAAAGACGGCTGGGGCGTCAGGGGGCCGGCTCTCGGCCAGCGACACGCACAACTCTAAGGGGTGAAGGAATAGGAGGGCTAAGTTTGGACTCAAATGGAAATAAAGAGTTAGGCCAGCCTGGATGCGACTGTACAACACAGTAATCAACTTTGGGGGAGATAATAAATAATAATAAAACTGTATAATAAAATGAAACGAATAAATCATAATAAAACGTTGGGTGTTTATGATTGTATTGCTTTCCCACCTTCTAAGCAGGAGGACACGGATTACGCATTTCACGGGGCCGAGGCTCCCTCGGGACCATTCTGCCAGTCGAGCTGACCTCAGACTAAAGCTTGGAGCAGTGGTTTGCGAAGTCTCCCGCAGCGGGATCATGGGCTGGGGTTGTGGAAACGCAGATTCCGGGGTCTCGCCCAGACCTACCAAATCAGGCATTCACAGGACTCTGCATTTCAAACACACTGCCCTTTGTGCTTCTGGTGCCTGTTGAGGTCTGAGAGTCCCTGACGTTGCTGCTGAGAGACAGGAGGGAACAGGACTCAGACACGGCCCACAGAGAACTGATGAACCCCTTTTCAGGCCAAGCTGCCAGCCAGGCTGGCCCACAGAGCGCAGAGGCCAGGGAGCACCAAAGTGGGAGTCACGTCTAGGCTGGGCAGGGTCAAGGTGGGCGGTAGCTCAGCAGGTTAAAATGAGGCAGGTGACTGGGAAGGTCACTCCAGGCAGAAGAAAGAGCACGCAGAACAGCTGGGAGGCGCGAAGCCCCGTGGAGAGGGTGGAGGGCCAAGGCAGTTTGACAAGGCAGCTTGGAGGGCCACCATCACGGACCACCGTTACTCCTCTTGGAGCTCGAGTATCTTTATAAGATGAAGATAACTCCAGGTTTCATCAATTCTACAAGGCATATTCGCTCAAGTTTTGGTGGGTCTGAAACCAGAATGCATTTTATGTTCTTTGGCATCCTAGGTTTGACAGACGCAACAACAGCCCCTGCCTCCCACAGTCACTGGGGGGATTGGAGGCAAGAGTGTAAGGAAAGCACCTAGTATGTGTTTGACACACACTAGGAGCCTGGTAAGTGTGAGTTCCCTTCTCTCTGAACGGGTGATTTGGGGAGTTGGCACAGAAGTTTCTAGAAAGGTACCTCGCCTCTCACCTTCATCCCAAGGCCCTTTATGGCGACAGTAATGTCCTTTAATGACCTGACTCGATGACAAGCCCAGGGGAGCTGCTTGTCAGAGGCGCTAGCCTGAGTGACACAATCATCTTGTGGGTGCAGGTCCTGTCCCATCACCCGTGGGCTGCGATCAAAGGCTTGTCCTCTCTGCATGGCGGCCCGGCACTGGTTAATTTAGGCAGGCGTTGCCCAGCCTTTCACCACATGCCCCTGAGGAGTGAAGGGAAGTTTGGGCTCAGTGCTGGGTTCCCAACCCCAGACCCACTAGGAAGATTCCCCACATACAGGTTGTGTGACCTTGGGCAAGTCACTTAACCGCTCTGGGTCTCAGTTTTCTCACCTGGAAAATTGGAGAAATAGCAGTAGCATTGCTGGGGGTTGTAGTGAGAAGTCATTCATTCATTCATTTACCAGATGTTTCTTGAGCACCTACTATGTGCACATAGACTCTGAAGATACAGCAGTGAACAAGGCAGATGAGATCCTTGCTCTCATGTTGCAGGCCTTCTAGCGGGAAGGAAGATAATAAATGAGTAATCCTATCATGATACTTTCAGAAAGCCTTTGAAGAGGGGCACCTGGGTGGCTTAGTCGTTAAGCGTCTGCCTTCGGCTCAGGCCGTGATCCCAGGGTCCTGGGATTGAGACCCGCATCGGGCTCCCTGCTCGCCAGGAAGCCTGCTTCTCCCTCTCCCACTCCCCCTGCTTGTGTTCCCTCTCTTGCTGTGTCTCTCTCTCTGTCAAATACATAAAAAAAAAAAAGAAAGAAAGTTTTTGAAGAAAATAAAACAGAATGCTAAGATAACCCATCCCTGAGGGAGGAGGAGCAGGAAAGTTAAGTCCAACAGTCAGGGTGGGCAGAATCGGGGGGTCTCTTTGAGGAGATGACACTTGAGCTGAGACCTGAGTGATGGGATGGAGCCACTTGGGAGACCTAAAGGAAAAAACATTCTAGGTGGGGTGAACAGAAGGTGCAAAGGCCCTGAGGCTAGATGAAGCTCAGTGTACCTAAAAAATAGAAGAAGGCTAGCGTGGCAGGAACCATAGTAAGCACAGGTGACTGGTGGGAAGGTAGGTGGGAAAGGTCCATAAGAGCCACATCAAGGTAGGCTTTGTGGGCATGGGGAAGTGCGCTTGGACTTCCCGATGTCCAAGGGGACACTGGGAAGGGACACCACTAGAGGGGTTCAGCCAGGGTCATGTCACAGAGGAGGACTCTGTCTGCTGTGAGCAGAATGGATATAGGAAGCCCAGCTCAGTAGCTGGTAGACTTCACTATGATTACTGGCCTTTCCCTGCAGGATCAGGAGAACCCAGATTCCTCACACAGACCACCAGGATTGAGCACCAGGAGCCCCCACACCCGCCGAGCTTGCCAATCTGCTCTTGTTATCCTGACACCCCAAACAGTGACTCATGTACTAAGGCAGTCAACAGCTGATGCACTTGGGTTAAAATTATGCAGACCACATGTGATATTAAAAATCCAAGGAGCATATATTTCGAGCTCGGGGGATGCCAAACTGTAGCTATTTTATTTAAGGAATTATTTGGCTGGTGTGAAAGGATGTTTATCGAGATTTTGTTCCCAGTGGGGGGGAAACAGGTACGTGAGGCTTGGTTGCTAAAAATAGGGGGATCCTCAGCCTGTTTTCATATGATAGGTCCTGAAATATTGTCCCCACCCCACTGCCTTTCCCACCCCACCTTAGGCTGAGGATCAGAGCAGACTCTCAGAGACCTGGCCAGAACTTTGCCTGGGAAAGGAACTCCTGCCACAGAGGCCCTGCCCCAGGGGACAATTGCATGCCTAGGGTCTCTGGAGTCCAAATTCTGGACTTGACTCTGGGTCCGGGCCCCTGTGTAACCTCGTGCTGGGAGCCAGGTCCAAGTGGCTGCTTCTGCCTGCCCCTGAAAGACAGGGATAGTGACGCCCACTGAGGGGCTGGTGAAAGCCTGGTGAAGCAGGCCCATGGGGCCAGGCTCTGTACTGTAAGCAGGAGCTGCTCATCTGGGGGCTCCCCTCTTGTGTGTGCAGGGGTTCAGGTGAGGGGGGCTCCCTGAGCCTGACTGCCTTTGGCCAGAGGCCAGAACTGAACTACAGGGAGGGAGAGGCATCCACGGACCGCAGAGTCCATAACCGGTCCATTTTACAGAGGGCACATCAGCCTGAGAGGCAGGGGTAAAGGAGGCCCACCGAATCCGGCCCTTCACGGCATCCCCCTCTGACCTCCTCCCAGGCCCTGGCAGCCCACACTCTCCATGCCACCTGTCTGCTTGGGCATCCCTTTCATTCAGCAAGCCACTCCCTCTTTCACTCATTCATTCATTCACTCATTCATTCATTCATGCATGCATTCATTCAGTCCTTCTCTCATTAGTACTCAGCAACTGCTCTTGGACCATGTCAGGCCCTGGTTCAAGTCCTTAACTGTGGCACCTGAGGCCAGAGAGTGGCCTGCACAGGCAGGAGGCCCAGGCCAGGGAGGGCTTCACCACCTGCCCCCCAAGCTGTCTGAGTCCTAGGACGGGCAAGGACCCCAGCTGGGCTGGGTGGGAACCTCACTCTCTTACAGAGTGGCCCAGGGTGGCTGGGATAGGACAGAGGGGTGTCTGGTCCTGGAGCCCCTCCTCTGGGGTGCCGCTCAGGGGCAGCCAGAAACTGGACAGACAGGAGTCTGGAGGCGGGGGAGGCCCCTGGGCCCTGCCAGGGCAGGCTGAGCAGAAGGTCCTGCTGCACTCACTTCCTGCACGGCGTCCGCAGTCTTCCAAGGAGGAGAGGAGCACTCTTACCTTATTACCATGGGGAGTACCAGGCAGCCGTATTCAGCTATGGAGACCTCAGGGTCAAGAGCTTTAGGGTTAGAAAGACAGGGGTTAAAATCTCTCAGCTCTGCCACTCACTAACTAGGTAGTCTTGAATGAGTGTCTTGGTTTTGTTCCTCTGAGCTGCCCTTTCCTCGGGTAAGACCTTTGTCATCTGCAGGACACTGGGCTGCCTCTCAGCTCAAGCCGCGTGGTCCCTTTGCCTGGTGCGCCCTGCTGCAACCAGCCACCTGGCTCCCTTCCTGTCCCCCTCACAGATCCCTCCTCAGAAAGGCCTTCCCTGACCGCCTGGCTGGAGAGGCTACCCTCACCCCTCACCCACACACCCTGCTCATTTGTTTTCCCTCATTCCCTGCATCACCCTGACATTCTATGAGACATCTGGTTTCTTATCTGTCTTGCCCACCAGACTGGACCTTCCTTAGGGCAGTGCCCTCAGCTCCCTGAGTGTGTATGTGGGTGTTGGGGGGGCGGTGAGGTGGGGGGACAGAGCTAAGAGTGTCCTACTCTCCTCCCCGAACTGGGAACCTACCCATTACCTTCACTTTTGGTGGAGGAGGGATCGGGGAAGGAAATTCACTCTATGGAAGACCCTGAGTCCTGGCATCAATATTCTGAGATTGGTACCATTCCTAGTCCTATTTAGTAGACGAAGAAATAAGGCTCAGAGAAGTAAAGAACTTGTCTGAGGTCACATGGCAGTGACGGATCTAGGATGCACACCCAAGCTGGCTGACTCTGAAGCCCTGGTTATTTTCTCTCGGGGAGTATTTGACAAGAGGTAACAAGATGACCAAAATACATGGCCAGCTGCCCACGGTGGAGACTTAGAGAGAGAGCAGTTTCACTCTGATCTTTCTGCCACTTTGGCACTGTTTGAACTTTTATCTTTATTATAGCTACTATCTTTTGTATTGACAAGGTCCCAAAGAGAGATGTAAAGGACAGGGTGGCCCCCAGCAGTCTCTGTCCCCAGGCAGAGGGCTAGGTGGCAGGATGGCCTTCCACCTCCCTCCCTGCCCCCCATCTGGCGAGGACGGGGCCAATGTTGCCGGGAGACCCTGGCAATGGTGGGGGATGGGAGCTGGTGGCAGATGGGTGGGCACAAGGCCTTTTCAAGGCAGCTGCCAGAGTAGGGGGCCTGCTTTGTTGGGTCTTTTCAGGAGCTGTGGCCACACACAAGGGGGGGCTGGGGATGCCCCTTTTCTTTGCTTTCTTCTTTTACACCTGCTCTACCACCTGTTCCTCAGAAGGCTCCCAGGCCTTCGCCTTTTCTTCCTGCCAGCCCCACTGGGCTCTGCTTCCCCAGTCCCTGGGCCTCTTCCTGTTCCTGCTCCGTTTTCCAGGCCTCCGGGGAAACTCTTCAGGGCTCCCTGGCAGGCCAGATACCCACTCTCCTTTCTCCCCGCTAGCCTTCCCAGCATAGATTGGCTTCCAGGCCTTGCCTGAGCTCTTCCTCCCCCAGAGGGCCCTTCCTGCCTCTCTCCACCTGACAGGCCACTCAGAACACCTACGAAAACAGGGGTCTTCAAATTTGGGGCTCACGTGGCTCTTACGAGAATTTTGAAAACTACATACAACGCACAAACATTTTTAATTGGCATCTAAATGTTTTTATTGCAAATGTAAACAGCTGCAAAGGATGTAATTTCTAGCATGCTGTACACTGAACAAGGGCTCTAAATAAAATCTCATCAAAACCTCGGAGCTGTAGATTCAGCTTCTTCATCTTCCAGAAAACTCCATCGTGCAAACCCAATGGCAAAGCCAACCCTCTCGGCCAAACCATGAAGCCAGGTCGGCCTGACTTCTAGTCAGAAGACTATCTGAGTTTATTTTTCAGTTAGGAAATGTGCTAATGGACACATGAACCCTCTCTTCTAAATGTTATTTCTATTCTGAGACGGATAATGCAGGTGACTCCTGGTGGAGAGAGGCTTTGGTGGCTTACCACGACCTTGCTTCCCCGCCCTAAGGGTGCTCCCTCGGGAGCTAGACTCTTGCAAACTGCCTTCCCTTCGGTGCCCTGCAAGGCTCTTTTTTCCCCCAACCTTTTTATTGTGAAATATAAAACGGGGAGAGAACACATGGTGTGTGGTTAAAGCTCACATCAAAACTAAAATGTGCAGTTCTATAATTTATCAAAAAGCAAACACCTACGTCGGGAAATAGAACATTTCTAGCCCCTCAGAAGCCCTGGGCCCATCCTACTCGGTACCCCTCCCACCTGTTCAAAGGTGACCGCTCTCCTGATGGTCATTCCTTGCTTTCTCCACAGTTTTATCACTGTGTTGGGGCATCATATGAATGGAGTCATATAGTAGGTACTCTTGCAGGATATTATGTTGGTGAGTCACCCAGGTCGGTGTGTGCAGCTCTGCTTTGTCCATTCTCATTACTGTATGGTATTCCATTGAATGAGTATATCCCAGTTTACTGATCCATCCTACTGTTGGTGGACATGTGGGTTGTTCTCAGTTTGGTGCTATGTTGAAGAAAACTGCTCTGAGCAATCACAGTCTCTAGGTTTATGTAAATATGCATTTCTTTGGAGGTTCATCTGGGAGAGGTTTGGCTGGATCATGGGAATAGATACATGTTGAACTATAGAAGATATTGCCAAATCCTTTTCCAAAGTGGTGTAGCACACCGTATTCCCATCAGCATTGCCTGCTCCACATCCTTGCCATTTCTTGGTATTGTTAAAATTTTTAATGGTAGCTAATCTGGCTGGGGTGCCCTGTTGTCTCATTGTGATTTTAATTTTTCATTTCTTTGTTGGTTGATGAGATTCAGTACCATTTTATAAATGTATTGTCATTGGAGCATTCTTTTTTTTTTTTAAGATTTTATTTATTTATTTGACAAAGAGAGAAAGAGAGCATGAGCAGGGGATGCCGTAGAGGGTGAGTGAGAAGCAGGCCCCCCCGCTGAGCAGGGAGCCCGATGCGGGGTTCGATCCCAGGACCCTGGGATCATGACCTGAGCCGAAGGCAGATGCTTAATCCACTGAGCCACCCAGGTGCTCTGGTCATTGGAACATTCTTGTTGGTAAGTGCCTGTTCTTCCCCATCTTTATATTGAGTTGTTAGTCTTTTTTCATATCAATTTGTAGTTGTGTTTATTCTGGAAACAAGTAAGTCCTTTGTTGGTATATGTGGGCAATATAGCTTTTCCCACTTTGTACCTTCCTTTTTTATTGTCCTCTTTACTGTCTTTCAAAAAACTTTTAATGTAGTTATTTTATCAATCCTTTTTTATGGTCAGCACTTTGTGTGTCTTGTTTAAGAATCTTTCTACCACTCTGAGGTCATGAAGATATTCTCTTATGTTACTTTCCAGAAGTTTAATATTTTGCCTTTTAACATTTAGATCCACAGTCCCCCTAAAATTGATGCTGTGAATGGTGGGAGGTAGGAATCAAGTTTTATTTCTGCTCTATATAAATTTCCAATTGACCAAGCATTAGTCATTGAAAAGATCATCCTTCCCCCACTGCTTGGCAATGTCACATTTGTCATAAAACGTGTGTCCATATATGTCTGGCATCTCTCTTCTAGTCCCTTGATCTATTCATCTATCCTTGCAAAAAATACCACACTGACTTGCCTACCTAGCTTTATAATAGGTATTGTTATCCAGTAAAGCAAATCCTCCCACTTTGCTCTCCTTTTTCAAAAAATGACTATCCTTCACCCTTTGTGTTTGCACATAGATTTTACAATCTGTTTTCCAAGTTATACTCAATCACTCAATCATACACACACACACACACACACACACACACACACACAGGCACACACCTGTGAAGATTGTGATTTGGGTTGTATGCATTGAATCTATAAATCAGTTTGCAGAGAATGGAATTCTGTAACATATTGAGTCCTGTCCATAAATATATGTCCCTCCATTTAGTTTGGCCTTCTTGGATTCCTCTCAATAATGTTTTATAGTTTTCTGAGTATTTTTAGGTGAACCAATTTTTTAAAAACTAGGAAGGGAGTGGAAGTGCAGACAACATTTGGATATGGCAAAATCATGAAGACAGCAACATTTCCAGAATATTTTCTTTGTACCCCCAGCCAGCTTGGTATCCAAAGTACCTCGAGCTATGCCTGTCTCTGGGCCCTGCCCCCATACCCACGGCCCGTGCACACTCTGAAGCGGGCCCAACACTAAGGCCTTGTGAATATGGTTGGACTGAAATCTACCTGTCACACTCCCATCCCACAGTGTTCAACTCATTGCTAGAAAATTGATAATCCAATCCATGCCAACATGCCAAGAACAGATCAGGCAGGGTTTCAGCTCCCAGATAAAACTCTGTTCTTGAAAAGTAATTTATTGAATTCTCTCCCCTGAAAGAAGTTTTATACATGTTCAGTAGAGAACATTTAGAAATTGCCAGCAGGTAGACAAAAGGAAAAAACACCACCCGTATTCCTATTACTCAAAGATAATCGCTGGTCATATTTTGATGCATTTTCTTTCATCTTGTTTCTATACACATTTTGTATTTTCTTATTTTGTTTTTACAAGATTGACATCATTCTGAGTTTACCATTCTGTGATCAGCCTTTCTTACTTAACATTAAAACACCAGCTTTCTCTCCTGGGACTCTATAAACTCTTTGGAAACATCACAGCCAGGAGCTCGGTAAGGTTCTGTTAGTGACGCCTAGTTACGAAACCCTCCGCTATGGTAGGAGAGATTTGTGACTTTATGCTTGTATACATAGTGTGTAGTGAACGTCTCTGGGCATTTATTAGCTGGTGTAAATGCCTCAGGCCTGTTAGCTCATTTATCCTCACAACCCTCTTAGGGAGTTTGTATTATTTATCTCATTTTACAGATATAGAACCTGAGGCACAGAGAGGTCACGTGACCAGCCCAAGGTCCCAGCCAGCGAGTGCCCAAGCTGGGGGTTACTTTTGGCTCTTGGAGACACTCACGCCACCTCTCACTGGCTCCTTCCTTTTAATTGAAGGAGCCTCTTTTTTCTGCAAGTGAGGGGTCAGTGCGATGGAGGACCTAGCCGTAAGGTCCCCAGGATGGGCCCACGTCCCTCATATCCAGCTATGTGACCTACACAAATCTTTCACTCCTCTGAGCTTCCATCTCTTCATCGTGAAATGGGCAAAAAGGCCATGACAGGGAAATGGCTCTGTGACCTGGAAAGTGCCCTCAGTGTTGGGTATCCATAGAGTGTTCATTTGCATGAGCTCTGGGGGCTAGAGGAGAAAGGAGGCTCCCTCCCAGTCACTACCCCCACGGGCCCAGGACCCAGCTCTTGCCACCTCACCTTGACTGACCAATTCTCTGGAACCAGATGGGGTGCGGTGGGCAATCCTTGCTGGTGGCTCAGCGGGAGTGGCTGCTCATCCTGGGGTCCCCAGCGTCTGATACTAGGCCTGGCACAGAACAGGTGCCCCCACAATGCTCGCAGGATGGAATTTTCAAGAGCCCTCCCGAGATCTCAGGGGTGGCCGAGCAAGCAGGGACTAGGAACTGTCGGGGAGAGGAGGGAGAGAAGAGAACATTGCTCTTTCTACACCTCTGTGGGCACTGATGGCCCTCACTCATGCAGGGTCCTTGTTTCCCCAGAGTTTGCCCTGTCACTGAGTCCGCATTGCTCTGAGACATAAAGGCAAGTAAGACATAAGTCACAGGGCAAGTAGGAGGGAAAATCAGGATTTGAACCCAGGTCTATGTGACCAAAGCCTGGGCTGCCAGCCGGGCCCCGCGCATCCGACTGTGGGGTTGAGATACGCATAGCTTGGATATCACGATCCCACTCGAATCTCATCTGATCCCCCACAACAAGCCTGCAACTCTGATTTATTTTTCTTGGCCATTTTACAGATGAGGAGCCTGAGGCCTGCCTGAGGCCCCTGCAGCCCCGAGCTGATCCTGGGCTTTTCAAGTCCCAGTCAGTGCCTGAGCTCCTCTGGCCACAGAACACAGGCATCTCTCCTCGAGCTGCACAGGACAGAAACCTCGAAGCAAAAGCCAGGCCACAGTGAGAAGGTTCCAGCATGGGCAGGGGTGGTTTGTGGATCCCTAAATAGAAGCATAGTCCCTCAGCACAGAAAGCAGAGGCCCCAGCCCTTCTCCTGGGACAGTAGTGGTGGTTCCTGAAGCTAAAGAGCCACTCTGTGCCAGGCTCCCTGCCAGGCGCTGAGGCAACAGAAGGGCCATTTGGTCTCATTTACTTTTCCTATTAACCAGGGACACAGACCCTGCCACTCTTCTCATTTTTCAGGGGAAGAAACAGAAGCTCAGTGAAGGAAGTCTCTTGCCAGAGGCCACATGGCCAAGGAAGGGTAGAGAGGAGGTTTTGAACCCAAGCCATCTAGCCCCAGGGCCCCAGACCAGGGCCTGCTGCACCTGCTACGGCCCCTGGCTTACATTCTTCCCCCAGCTCATCTTGTCCCACTGAGGTCTGCCTCTCTTCTCCGGCCTTGTAATGGTGTCGCCAAGCTCCTGGCAATGCCCTGAGAAATGCTGCTGAATCTTGCTTTATGCCACACAAGCATTTGGGAGGAAAGGTGTGCTTTACACTGGATCTTATTCTACACATGAGCCTGTTCTGACCTCAGGCAGCTGGGAAGATGAGGAACCTGAGGCTCAGGGTGGGCACGTGATATGCTGAGGGACCCTTAGCTGGGCAGTAGCAGGCTGGGTAGGCACCTAAGCTGGGGCCCAGAGCGGGAGTCTCCCCTCTGCAGCATCCCTGCCGGAGCTGGAGGAAGCCCTGTGTCTGCCCGCCCCCCCCCCACCCTCCCACAGCCCACCTGAACCCGTCAGCGGTGCAGGGTGCCTGCCCTCTGAACAAACAGGACCCAGCACGTTAAGGTGTGGTTTGGGAGGACACACATGTCCCAGCTGCCCACGACCCCACTCTGCTTCAAATCCTTGGCAACCTGAGCTCCCCAGCTCAGGTTCCTGCTGCCGCTCACACAGCCCTGGGGCCTCTGTGACTCCTTTGATGCTTTGGGCCAGTGTAGGGCTGGCTGAGGGCAACGGAGACTGCCAGAAAGACCACAGGACAATAGGCATCCAAGCGTCCCGGTGCACTAGGTGGGACCCGCTCCTCGTATCAACCCCAGGTTGGCACAACCCCCCAGCCCCGGCCCGGCCCAGAGGAGCTGCCCCAAGACATGGAGACACTGCAGCGTTCAGGGCCAAGAGGGACGGCTTCCCCCACTAGGCCCACCTGAGTCCCCTACTCTATTCCCCTCCTCTAGGAAAATGTGCCTCTTTGCTGAGCAACTGACTTCAGGAATAACAAAAATCAGTAATGAATAATAATGATGGCTTACTTTTATTATTTACCACACGCCAGGCACTGTTCTAAGCTTTGATATGTAAGGATTTAATCCTCAAAACAATCTTATAAGGCTAGTACTATTAGCCCATTTTATGCATGGGTAAAGCGAGGCACAGACAAGTTGAGTAAGATGCTCAAGGTCACACAACTAGATAAGAGGGAAGCCAGACAATGAACCCAGCACCCTGATTCCAGGGCCTGAACTCTTGGCCAACACCTCATGATCTGTAAGTGAGACCCAGTTCCTGCCCCTGGGATTGTCCGTCCATTCATTCGTTAAACATTTATTGAGCACCTGTTCTGTGCGAAGGATATTCCAAAGACAATCTCACCAAAAGCTTGTATCACCTATTAGGTTGGCATTATTACCATCCCCACTTTAGAGATCAGGCAACTGATGTTCAGAGAGGTTCAGTAACTACAAAGACACACAGCCAGGCACCTGGGTGGCTCAGTTGGTTAAGTGTCTGCCTTCGGCTCAGGTCATGATCCCGGGGTCCGGGGATTGAGTCCCACATCAGGCTCCCTGCTTGGCGGGTAGTCTGCTTCTCCCTCTGCCTCTCATCCCTGCTTGTGCTCTCTCTCTCTCTAAAATATATAAAGAAAATCTTAAAAAAAAAAATACAAAGACACACAGCCAACAAGATGGGAGGATCAGTGAAACTAGAGGATGCATAGGCCAGGAGGCAGTGGACCTCGTGTGCCCGGACAGGTCTGGCCAGCTTGTAGATGATCTCTCCATTTTACAGAGAAGGAGGTAAAACTTCAGAGGGATGAAATGACCTGCCTAGAGTTACCCAGGCAGGAAGAAACAGAACCAGGACTAGAACCCAGCCCACTCTGGCCCCATCTGGACCCTCTCTGCAGTGGAAAGGGTTTGGGGCAGAGAAGGGCTGCAACCAGCTTGTGGGCCTGCAGGGGTGAGTCCAGGAGTGGGAGAGCAGAGGAACAGACGAGCCCTTCCCAAGCTCACCTATCCTGACCATTTACTATATGCCAGGCCACTTTGATGGACACATCTACTCTTCTAAATATCCTATGAAATATGGGCTCTTAGCAGCTCCATTTTACAGATGCAGAAACTGAGGCACAGAGAGGAGATGTAGCCTGTCCAAGGTTGCCCAGGTAGTAAGTAGCCAAGCTAGGATCTGAACCTAGACTCTTAAGCCCTTTACAATACATTATTCCAGTTTTTCTTTAAAGTCCACATTCCCCTGGGTGGGTTCTCCACAGCTCCAGGAAGTCAGCAGGGAGCGGTGAGCTCTCCCAGGGTCAGACCAGGGCTGGGCACTGGACTCTGAAAATGGGTCAGCACAGGCCAGCCTGCAGGTTGCTCTTCTTAGGATGGGCTGGGCTCTGCAAACTCTCGGCTACCTGAGGGGCCAAGAGGAGGGGTGCATAGACTCTGAGGTCAGAGCGGGCTGGGTCCCCATCCTGGGTGTGAGGCCTGGGCAAATCACTTCACCTCTCTGAGCTTCCCAGCAGGCCCCATAGAATGGAGATGAAGATTTTAAAAAGCGACCAATACGAATGCTGGGATGCAACACCTTACCCCTTATCTCCCTTCCTAGCTCATAGGGTTGTCGTGAGGATTACATAAATCAGCCTAATATGTTCAGTCAGACCGCTCTATGCCTGTGTGCTGGTGGTTAAGCTACCTACATTCTATGGGCTTCGGCTTCCCCCTCCGTAAAATGGGCCCATTAATAGTACTTCTGCCTAGGGCTATTGTGAGCTTAATACATCTAAAGGACCTAGGACAGCACCTGGCACTCCGAATGTTAGCTCTGCCTGTGTCACAATCAGCACTGTAAGTGCACAGGAAGTGCCAGCTATTGGAATCATAAATTAATTTCCCTTCAGCCACTGCCTCGCTCGTGTGACCTACCCAAAATGATCATGTGTTTCGGAGTGTCTGAGCTCTGTCCCTGTGTCATGAGAAAGCTGAGTTCCAGGCACCTATGCCCCCAGCCTCTCACAGAGCTGCCTCTGCCGGATTCCAGGAAACGGCCAGCCCTTGCTCTTTTCTGACGGCCAGCATGGGAGCCATCCATCAGGACATTGCTGATGTGTCTTCAGGCAAAGTCAGGAGGAAGGTTCTGCCCATCAGCCTTCCCACACGCCAGGGAAGAGCTCCCCTTTGGCACCTGCTCCGGCACCAAGTGTGTGTCTGCAAGGGAACAGGACAAGTAAAGCATGGGATGAGCCTCTTTCCCTTTTTGCCTTGGCTGCCAGGTAATGCGCAGTCGATTCCATTCCACACAAGCATGATTGGTTCGCCGAGTGGCTTCACCGCTCTGAGCCTGTTTCCTCCTCTGTAAAAAGAGAGGACAGAGAACCCTCTGAGTTCTGCCTCCTCCTGGTTGTGTGAACTGGGCAGTTCCTTCCTCTCTCCTTGCTTCCAGTTTCCTCTCGTGCAAGATGGGAACTGTGTCAATGACCACACTGTTAGATCTCGAGGAGGCTCACTCCCAGGGCACAGCCTGGTGCCCGCTCCCCGGTTGGCGCTTTGTAACCAGGAACTAAAAAATGTTGCTGTTGTGGGTGAAGACCTGCTGGGGCCGGGAACTGAGGGTTTGATAGGCGGAGTTTACTGAAAGGTAGAGCCTTCCTGTAGCAATTTAAAACACCCAGCTTTGTGGTTTGATTGCAACCTGGATTCTGTGTTCTTGAGTGAGTCGCGGGGAGGAGTGTAGGCAAATACCCTTCGGTTCCCTGGAAGAAGGGGTCTTTTCACACATCCTCCCCCCGAGCTCAGTGTGTGCCCTTTTTACGAGGTGCACCTGACTGCCTGCTATTGCATGGGGCAGCGCGTGCCAGGGCATGCCCTGTGGGAGTAACGCCAGTAAACCTGGCCAGGGCCTCCCCTCCATACCCACCGCCCTGGGAGGCTGTGCCAACACTGCACAACCAAGAGAGTCGGCCCCACCCAGGGGCCCCGGCAACCCAAGCACGGGCCCTGGTACTAAAGGAGGGCAGCACGGTCTGTGGGGTTCTGGGTGTGGTTAAGGGAAAGGGTGGGGGGGCGTGGAATTCAAAGGCGGGAGAGGTTATGACCAGAGGCTGCTGCCCAGGTCCAAGGATGCTTCCCCTGTCCCCTGCTTCTGTTTGCACACCCCCTGTGCCAGGGATCTCTCTCTCCCAAAGCCTCCTTCCCCACCTTTGTGGACCAGCTTTGCCTCGCTTCTCAGGTACGGTGCCCAAAGCTTCGTTTCCTCGAATGGCTGGAGCAGCAAGCCCCTGCTTTGTTTTAGAGACTATACTTCTGGGAATGTGACCCCTATTCTGTTTGTTTGTTTCTCCCCACCCATATCACTAGTGATCACACCAGAATCCAAGGCTACTACCAACTAATTCTCATTCCTTCACAGCTCTTTCCTACCCATCCTCCCTCCTGCCCTTCTCTTCTGCCATTTCTTTTTCCAGTTCAGAGCAATGCACCTCTGCAATCAGTTTATTCAAAGGTGTATTGACCATCTGTGTACACCAGTCCTGCTCTGAGCACTGGAGATTTATAAATGAATACGACCCGGGTCCTGCCCACAGGAGGCTTACCATCTGCCAGTGGAGTGAATGGAAGGGTAACAGCTATGGCACCTGCCCTGAGGGTATAACTGAGGGACAGGACAAAGTGCAGACGTACCTCAGAGGGGTGAGCAATGACCATACATGCACAAATATAAGGCAACCCAAGGAAAGGTTAAGAGCAATCCCTTCTCTTCCAATGAGAAGATGTACAATAAAGTTGAATAATATAAACTTTAAAGGGTGGAGATAAAATAGACATCTACTTACAGTATTTCTTTCTTTAGCGAGACATACAGATTTTAAATAATTTTTACATAAAACATTAATTTGGAAAGACTGCCTTTGTCCACGCTCAAATTTCAAGAAACTGTTTGGCTCAAACTCTTCATGTGTGGCTTTGATGCCAGTGTCCCCATCATCTGGTGTGTGTTGGAGGGTGCTTTTTCAGTTTCCACAGCAGATCTTTTTTTCTTTTTAAGATTTTATTTATTTATTTGAGGGAGAAACAGAGAGAGAGCGCGCATGAGCAGGGGGGAGGGGCAGAGGGAGAGGGAGAAGCAGGCTTCCCGCTGAGCAGGGAGCCCTTTGCAGGGCTCCATCCCAGGACCCCGGGATCATGACCTGAGCCGAAGGCAGACGCTTAACCGACTGAGCCACCCAGGTGCCCCTCCACAGCGGATGTTATTCACAGGGACCAAGAGGCTAACACACGGCCCTTTTAGATATACGTGTCAGTTGGCCACCGAACAGCATCCCCTCCACAGGGACCATCTGCATAACATTGGGGCAGTTGAGGCTTTATTTGCTGCAGATGTCCTTTGTGGTCTGCACAGCACAGCCGCTTACTTGGATGCTCTGAAAGTGATCTTTAAACGGTCTGTTTATACCAATCTCCCTTGCAGTCACCCTTTGTGACCCTCTCTTTGTGACCCTTGTAGTCACAAAGTCCCATTTGCACCACATTGCTTTGCATGAGGAAAATTTCCTTGGCTTCTTAGGTAATAATTCTGACCTGTTTATGCATCCCAAACTCATATGGATTGAAGGTGTTTTGAACCAATGTACCTTTCTCGAACAGGACTTGTGTTTAAAAATTAAGTAACTGAGAGAGCACCTGTAATAATGAGAAATCAGTAACTCAAATACAAGGCAACCTTATGTGCAGACGTACATGAGTCAGGGTGGGTGGGGTATAGAGAAGCCTTCCCAGAGGTGGAGGCTTTGAGCTAACCTTGAAGAATGAGAACCCTCTGGGATGCGTCAGGAATCCTAGGCAGAAGGCACTGGAGAAACAGAGCTGGCGGTTCTGTCCTAGATATCCCTCTTTCATTCACATAGCTCCAGGCCAGCTTTGCCCCTTACCAGCTGGGACATCTTGGGCACCTCTTTTCCGTTCCCTGACCCTCAGTTTCCCTATCTGTGAAGTGGGGGTAATAACACATATTTCATAAAGGATACAAGAGCATGGAAAGTAGAGTTGGAAAAAAAAAACTGGTTGAGAATTGGGTCTTCTCGGGTAAGTCATTGCACCTTCTGAGCCTCAGTGTTCCAATCTGCAAAACAGAGCCCTGTGAAGGCAGGAACTAGCAGGCTTCACTTCCCATTGAGTTTGGTCTGGGTTCTTGTACAGGAAAGAGCTGCTCAGAATACCTGTGGGGTGAATGAGGAATACCTGTTACTCCCTCTGCCAGGAATATGCTCCCCAGCTCTTCCCATGGCTGATTCCTTGTTGTTTCTTCAGATGGAGCTGCCATGGCCCCAGGTTCTCCCTGAGCCCCCCAAAGTTACTATAGCACAGTTATCTTATTTTCTTGTTGGCTTTGATCATTATATTGTGTGATCTAAATTGCTTGTTATTTTGGGGCGCCTCGGTGGCTCAGTCTCTTGAGCTTCTGACTCTTGATTTCGCCTCAGGTCATGATCTCTGGGTTCTGAGATGGAGCCCCCATTTGGGCTCCCACTCAGCGGGGAGTCGGCTTGAGATTCTCACCCTCTCCCTCTGCCCCTCCCCCTGCTCGCCCTCTCCCTGCTCACTCTCCCTCTCTCTCAAAATAATAAACCTTAAAAAAAACAAAACTCTAAAAGTAAAATTAAATTAAAAATAAAAATAATAAAGTGCTTGTTATTTGTTTTCACCACTTACATGCCTTGTCTCTACCTACAGTGTCCAGCACAGTGCCTGGCATGCGCTTAATAAATATTCTAATATGTTCCCTCCTCCCAACCTTTGGATACTGCCTAGGTTTCTATTTGTAGGTCCGTGAGCACACCCCCACCACGGTCACCCCGCCCTTTACACTGCCCTAGGCGACCTTCTGCCTGCGTGTACATCCCCACCCCACCCCCCGCACCCCTCATTAGTGCACCGTCAGGGTGAGGGCTTGGCCCCCTGGGGCCCAGCGCCTGCAAGAGGGCCTGGCACACACTAGGCCTTAGCGAAGTGTTGGAAGGAATGAATGAAAGGCCTGGCACCCCGAGGACACCCAACCGGCGGCACGTCTTCCTGCCCCGGGCGCGGGAGCGGCGAGAGCGGGAGACTCGGCGGTTCTGCTCCCGCCGCCCGGTCCAAACTTTCAAAAGATGCGGCGGCCGCCGCCCCGCCTCTCCCTGCGCGGTTGGAGGCGGCGGGAGGCGGAGGCGGAGCCGGCGGGCTCGGGCCGGTTGGCTCCGCCTCCTCCTCCGGCTGCCACCGCCTCCCTCCAGGCGCCCGCCCCAGCTGCCGCCCGCCGGCTCGCCCGTGCAGCCGCGATGCCCCGGGGCCCGACCCTGGCCCGGGTCCCCGGCCCACCGCGTTATTAGCCTCCGTGCACCCGGAGCGCGCCGCCGCCAACGCCGCGCCCCGACGCAGCGATGGGCAACACCGTGCACAGGACCCTGCCAGGTACGCCGGGGAGCCCTGCCCGGGAGGCGGGCGCTGGGGTTCTCCTCTCCCCAGGGGACCCGCTGGGTGACTTCCGGAGAGCCACCCCACCCCCTTGGAGCCCTCGGCGCGCAGCGGGCTGGAGTCTTCGGTGCCTCCTGGACCCCAGCTCCGCGCGCGCCGCTTGGCTGGGCTTTGCGCTCCGGGAGGACGGGTACCGCGTCCTGGTTACCTTGGGGACCCCAGTCCTCGTTCTCCCTGCTTGGCCAGATGCGCGAAGGGGCTGCTGGGGCGCTGCCGCTCGCCCCCTCGCCTTTGTTTCAGCCCGAGGGCGCTGAGGAGGGAGCCCGGGGCGCCCTGGGGGGTGACAGGAGTCGGGCTCCCCAGGGCTTCCGACGGCCAGAACCACCCGTTGTGCCGAGACTGCTGCTGCTGAAAGTGGGGGGCGCTTGCAGGGGTACCCCAATTTCCAGCCGCCAGCGCCCCCGCGGCACATGCTGCCTTGGTTTGGCCATGTTCCCACGCGCACCCCGGCTGCGCCCCCCTCTGGTGTCCGCTCAATTGGGGGCTTTCTAGTCCCTCGGAGTCACCGCTGCAGAACGCATCGCCCCCTAGTTAACATCACCTTAGAATTTCCGGGGCTAGAGTAAGGGGATGGGGGTGAGGTGGGAAGGTGGGAGTGGGGGGCAGAGGAGGACTTACTAGAGAATACCTGGTGATTTGGGTGACAGATCACTGCACTGGGGGCTCTGTGTCAGGCATTTTGCATACCCCAGGGCCAGGGCGGCATGCAAAGCAGCTTTTCGTGGTAAAGATGTTTATCCCAATTTTACAAATAAAGAAATTGAGGCTCCGAGGAGAAGAAATGACTCACCCAAGGTCATACTGCTAATAGGAGGTGAGTCTGGGTTGGGCCCCCTGTCTGCCTGCCCAGTCGTCCCCCACACCCCAAGTCTTTAGAAAAAGTCTTTATCTTGGCTTAAGGCTGGGCATTGGTAGCATCTTTTAGGCAGAAAGTGAGAGATGTGTGTATTTTTAAAGTACCAAGGCCCAGCTCAGTGGGGAAGCAAGTCGGCTGCAGTGCAAATTTACTGTGAGGTTTTAGGAGAGAGACATATCACTGGTCTGTGCTCTAACACTCCCATATAGTCCCCCCTTCTAGGCTTTATATCAAAAAATCATTGTTTCTTCCTCTGGAGGGTCTTAAAATGGATGATGCTGTGCCCGGGATGTGCCCAAGGCTGGCCTATGCAAGAGGAGCCAACTCCTAGTTTATAAGCTTCTGGGCAGCTTTAGGGCCACTGCATTCAAAACCCCCATATTCTCAGACAGGTAAAGTCACCAGGAGAGGGTCATCAGCTAGTCGGAGGGAGAGGTGGGATCTGAACCCAGGTCCACTTTTGGGCCAGTGGCCTCCACCTCTTATGAGCAGAGATATTGACTGGGTGGGGATGGAAGGACCCACCCACCCGGTCCAGAGGTGTCCAGGGCTGTTGGCAAATATGGCAGCAGATATTCTCCCAGCCACAGACACCTGGCTGCAGCATGGGCCCCTTTGTAGGATTTCTTAATTAAAAATATTTATGCTGTTCTAGTAAAAAAGCCATTCTGCCACCTGTGGGTCAGCCGTAGGGTGGATGAAGGGACAGACACAGCCAGGCAGGCTAAAAATAGCTCGAGATTTATATATTGTCCATCCCACAGGGCTCTTGCTCTGTGGACTGGGCCACCTGGGCTAGGAGCCGAGGGTTAAGGTTGTTACCCACTGCAGTAACTAAGTGTGAAAAATTAAAATTCTCCACTGGAGCTGAAGCTTGACCTAAGTTTGAGGAAGGGGACAGAGCTGGACTTCCTGAGACACATCAGGTTGCTGTGCTGAGAATATGAAGGGCCATTTATTGTTTTCCCACCTGTGTGTAATTAGTTTCTCACACACACTGTGCCATTTCTTACAACTCTGTGATCAGTATGTGATGCTCCCCACACTTGAAATATCCTTCCTTGTCTAGTCCATTTCTTAAAATTCAGCTTAGTTGTCACCTCCTCCAGGAAGCCTTCCTTGACCACCCACACCAATCCCACCCTTTGCTCTGCTACCTAGATACCTTCTTAAGGCTTGGCTTGTTCATCTGACCACAATGCATTGTCGTTACCCCTGTCCAGAACTTGCCTCAGGGCTGCCTGAGGACAGAAACTGTGTCTCAATTATCTTGTATCCCTGGTTGCCCAACCCAGAGCCTAGTGGCTGGCAGGGGCTCAAAAACCAGTCGTAGAGCTCACATGTTGCCTGCATCTTAGGCTGAAAGAACACTTGGCTCAATCTTGCCCTGTAGAAATCCTTGTGCTTTCGTTCTCAGGAAAAGGACACATGCGTGGGGTTCCTTCTATGGGACTTGAAATAGAGAGCTGGCATTTGCTGAGCACCTGGATTCCATGCCAGGCTTCCTGCATATGTGGCTTCATTTACATGCCAAGCATGCTTCTCCTTAAGGCTCCTGCACTTGCTGAACCTTCTGCCTGGAGCATTCTTCCCCCAGACCTCCACATGGTTTCCCCCTCGCTTCCTTTAGCTCTCCGCTCCAGTGCGGGTCCTGCCATCACCCCTGCCCCCGGCATGCCCCACCTGCTCGCCCCCACTTGGTGTTTCTCCTTAGCATGATCACCATGTGCCACACGATATGTGTAGTTAGCTGTTTAATCACCTGTCTCCCCAGGGAGGATTTTGTCTTTTTATTCACTGCTGTATATTCAGCACCCGGAGCAGTGGCTAGTACACAGATGTTCAGTAAATATTTGTTGAATGAATGAATGAATTTAATGCTTGCAACAGCCCTGCAAGGTAGGGATCATCATCTCCATTTACAGATAAGGAAACCAAGGCTCAGAGAGATAAAATGACTCATCCCAGCTCACATGGCTCATCCAGTTGGTAGAACCAGGATTGGAATCCAGGTTGATTTAGCTCCAAAGTTCTACATTCTTCCTCCGACATGCAGTATCCTCCCAATCCATGGTTCAGACAACATGTGTTGGGTGCCCCAAAGTAAATATGTCATGTTATTGTGTGCAATAATGACATGTCAAAGAAAGGGAGGGTCCTTTATGATTGATGTGGGAAGCCCCTTGGCAGTCTTCACAAAGGGCATCAGCAAATTCAGACGAATGCCCTATAAAGAGAAGTGTCCAGGAGCCAGCAAGGAAACTCACATTTGCCACGCTCCTACTGTGTGCGTTACCCATTCTCTTTCTAGTTGCAGTTCAATACTGCAAAGTAAGGTGCCATTCTTCTCCATTTTATGGATGAGGAGAATGAGGCACAGAGAGGTTAAAACACTTGACCCAACTCACACAGGTAGGCATTGGCAAAGCTGGGTTTAGAAGACCCTGGTCTGTCTTATTCCTAATACCATATGGTCCTTTTCTCTGGGCCCCGTTTCCCTTAATCTGGGGTTTGTAAGGAAAAAAATAAAAGTGTAAACAAGCGGGGCTGGGAGAGGTTGGAATTCCAGGGCGGCGGGGCTCTTGCCCCTTCTCTCACCAGCACATTGCCACCCTTCCCTCAGCGCGCCTCTCGGGCTCACCCACAGTTCTGGTTGGAGAAGAGACAGAATTCAAACTGCCAGTTGGGTTTAATCATCAAGTTGGTCCATGCTTAACCAAGTCAATGGCCCTTTTTAGTGTTCGTTCAATAGTCAGGCATCCTGGAGCTTGGAGTGAGGGAAGTATGCTGACCTTGGTCTGTGCCAAGCTCTGAGTCAGGGGCTTTACCCATGTTATCTATTTTAAATCCTTGTAACAACCCTTTAGAGGGGCTATATTTAGTCCCATTTTCCAGGCAGGCAACATCTGTCCTTAGGGGCCATGTGCCCAGGCTGGAGTGACTCTGGGGTCTGTCCTGCCCTATGTTTTCCTGAGTGTGCACCTTCATTCATTTAACGGACATCTTGTGGGCACCTGTCGTGTGCCAGGCCCTGGGGGTTCAGCTGTGAATGGGATGGAAGCCACCGGAGGCCCCTGTGGAGCTGGCCTCTAGTGGAAGAGGAATAGGATGCAGGAATAGAATAGGACACGTAGCTGGTTAGGTGGTTAAGTGCGGCTGCCCTGTGCCTCAGAGAGGGAGGGGTAGGGGCCCAGGGCCCCAAACAAGGCCTGGACACCAGACCAACTGGTCTGTCTACTGTGGGTCATGCGTGACCAACTTTTTAAAAAAATCCTTAATGACATAGAATAGAATAAAAAAATATACGGTGCATTGAGGTAGTAAGGAGAATTTTTGCTTCATAGACTTTGTTTCGGTTGTGTGTGCATGTGTGTGCATTGGACTCCGTGGGCCCCGGCGATGAAGAGTTGTGGTGGGACCACTCGCTGGTCCACAGCAGCGGGAGGTCTGGTGTTTGGGTCTAGAACACAGATCCTGGAGTCCAGTTGCCCGGCTTCAAATCTCAGCTCAGCCATTGCTCAATAGAGTGACTCTGGGCAAGGTACTTACCTCTGTGTGCCTCAGTTTCCTCACTGTGAAGTGGGGATGATAGGGGTAGCTCCCTGGTGGTTGGGGTGGCAAGAATTAAATGGAATAGGGCAGGTAAACTTAGCACAATGGCTGGGGCTTTCATGGTCATGGTTATTGTTGCCGCTGTGGAAAGAGAGGACTTGAACCTACCCCTGGGGTCCCTGGATGGGGACGGATGAGAGGTGCCTTTCACTTCCTGCCTTGAAAGCCCAGTCCCAGGTGATCATGAGCCTTGAACCCAGGACTTGATTGGGAGGCATCCCTTTCATGTGTACCAACAGCTGCAATTCCCAAGGCTTCTCCAGCTTTGTCTGGGACACCAGATTTCTGATGAGAAGACTCTTCTTAGCACGTTGCATTTTGCCATTTCCATTTGTTCACCAGACCTCCAGGCTGGGCTCTGTGCTGAGCCTGGGGTCACAGCCTGGGCTTAGGGACTCAAGGTCTAGTGGGAAAGACCAACAAGGACAGGGCAGTTACCGTAAGTGGGGGCCCTTGAGAGCCCAGAAAAGGATGCAGGAAGGCTTCCTGGAGGAGGTGCTGTCTGATGAGACCAGAAAGCAGGTAAGTTAGCCAAGAGAAGGAAATGAGAAAAGCTGTTCAAGACAGAGGGGCTAGATGTGCAGAGGCCTGAGTGGAGGGAGAACAGGGCATACGTGGGGAGCTGTGGCGTTCTGGGGGTCCCAGTGCAAGTGGAGGTGATCCGTGGGGTTCGAGCGGTGGGCAGAGGCCAAGTCAGAGGAGGGGATGGTTTCTTGCAGGCCAGCCCGCAGTCAGGAGGCTTAGATTTCTTAGCTGCCGCGCTCCCTGCTGGGCTGATGGGCCGAGCTTGCCAGCAGGGGCGTAGCATTTTCACCAGGCTTGGCCATAAGCACGGTCTAATCTTCCCCGGTTTAATCTTCCCCACTGACAAGAAGAGTCAGCTCTGCCCTCTTTTGGACCAAAGGGCTTTCTGTACTTCGCTGTGCTCTGTGAGGGCTTAAAATAGAAGCCCAGAAGCCAGGTGTGTGCTTCAAGCGGGGAGGGAAAAGGAAGGAGGCCTGGGTACAGCCCTGTAGGTAGTAGGCGCTCACCTGGCCTACAGTAGAGCGCTCAGAGCTTCTGCATGCTTGCCGCATACCGGGCCCTTTATCTCGTTCGTCCTCTTTAAACCGTCAGGATCAGCCTTCCAGTAGTCTCCCATTCCACAGATAAGGAAACTGAGCTCACAGGGGAAAGGAGACGTGCCCTGAGACAGGCAGCCAGGAAATGGCAGAGTGGAATCTGACCCTAGGCCTAGCCAGCTCCAAAGCTCCTTCTCCTCCATCGCCAAAGGGCACGGCGCCCTGTGGCCTCTTGGGGCTACTGCCCCTTGTCCTCATCCTGAGCCCCAGCTCTCAACATGTCCTGCCTGCGGGTGCATCTTCCCACCTTCTCTGTCCTGGGAAAATGAATCACTTCTGTCCACAGCAGCCAGAATGAAGCTGCCCATAGGAAAGGTGCATCCCTCACCCCTCCCGACCTCACCCCAGGCCTGTAGACTTTGAAACTCAAAAGGTAGAGGTGGCCTCTGGGAATCCTGCCCTGGAGAAGGGTGAACTTGAACTCTGTACCCCTTCCTCCTGCCTCTCTCGGGCTCAGGCTCCTGATGTTTCTGCCTGGTGAACACTGGCCTGCGGTTGGTCACCCCTACCTGCCATTTGCAGGTGTCACGGTGCACCCACACCCTCTCCCCTGAGCCCAGCTACTCACAGGGCCCTGGGCGCCCAGAGGGCCAGCCAGTGGCCACCCATCTGTCAGCGAGGGCATGGGGCTCGGGTGAGCCCTTTGTCGTCCACACCCACCCGCAGGTGAGGAGCGTCCTGGCCCCCTGCCGTGCTGTCCTTGTCGGCAGAGCTGGGAACAGCACAGGCTGTGGCCCTTCATGGCTGCGTCTTGGTCCTGCCCCTTAGGAGCCGGACAAGCAACTCGACCTGTCTGTGCTCAGTTCTCCCTTCTGCAGAAAGAGGATGATGATGTTACTTCGCAGGCATGCGGAGCGTCTGACAGATAGTAAGGGCTCACACGGGGTGCCTGTTATGATTATGAATTCACTGGGGAAGCAGCCCCTGCTCTGCGCTGAGCCCTGTGCTCCTGAGGGAGACAGACCCAGAGAAGAACCACTAACTTGTGTCCCGCAGCCGGTCTGTGCCAGCCACTATTCTGAGCAGGTCCCCGCATTTGACCCTCAGGACAAGCCTCAGGAGACAGCTACTGTTGTTACTCCCTTTTGACTCCTGAGAGAACAGAGAGGCACAGAGAGGGAAAATAACTTGCCCAAGGGCACACAGCTCCGGTAGCGCAACACGATTGCTGCTAGGAGAGGATGTCAGTCTGGGGAGGATGCCTGCCGAGTCAGGGTGGGAGGTCAGGTGGGCACTGTTTCACATTGGCACTGGAAGCCTTCGTGGTATTAAGCAGAAATCTGTAAGTGTCCTGGCAGATTCGGTTTTGGTTGTTTACTTCTTTAGGTGTCTGTCTCACATCCTGCGTCTGGGCATGGCAGGGTGGGGACGGTCTCCAAGTGGCCTAGGGGCTCACTGAGGGGACCCCAGCCGATAGTCCCCGAAGCCTGATGTGTAGATCTCCAACCCCCTTTCAAAGCAGCTCAGGGGACAGCTGATGTCTTGAGGGCTTTCTAGACAGCAAAGCGAGGCCCATGTCATCCCCAGGGGAGCAGAGAATCCCTAGCAATATGGCCTGAGAGCTCTCTGCAGATCCCGGCGGTCAGAGAGCAGACCTGATGGGGAAGGGCACCGTGGACCAAACACAGATATGACCAGTGCAGGGCCATCATGTGGAGGCAGATTTCAGCTCAAAGGAAGAACTTTATAACTGTGGACGCAGTCTGCAGGTGGAACGAGGGCGTGAGGAGGAAGTGCCCTTAGCTGGAGTGGCACTGGTGTTTAGCCCGGCTGGGACTTGATATGGACATCATAGCGGCAACTGAGGATCAGATGGGTCTGGGATGAATTGTTCATTAAAGTGCTTTTTGACCCTGGGGTCTTAAGGGAATGCTCTCCGGTGTTCACCTGCTGAACACCTACAGGCCCCTTCACAGTCTTTCATTTATAACATCCTCCTGCCAGTTCTTCAAGTTGGAAGCTCTTCAGCCCATTTTAGAGCTCAGGCACTGAGGCACAGAAAGATGCAGCCACCTGCCCTCACCAGGGTCCGGGACAGTCATCCTTGGACATCAGTCCCAGCTCACCCTTGTCCCTTTTTCTCTCTTCATTCTTTTTTTTTTTTTTTTTTAAGATTTTATTTATTTATTTGACAGAGAGAGACAACAAGAGAGGGAACACAAGCAGGTGGAGCAGGAGAGGGAGAAGCAGGCTCCCCGCTGAGCAGGGAGCCCGATGTGGGGCTCGATCCCAGGACCCTGGGATCATGACCTGAGCCGAAGGCAGCCGCTTAACAGACTGAGGCACCCAGGCGCCCCTCACTCTTCATTCTTATTACTGGGACTCAGCTGGCCTCTTGCCTCACCTCTGGGCAGTGGGGAGAAAGTGCTTTTATGAGTAAGCCATTTGGGGAAATGGGTGGGGTGGGGGTGTCCGGGGCAGTACTGGCACTCGGCAGGGTGCCCACAGCTCTTCACAAGTGTATTCTGTTTATATCCTCAACATTACGCATTGTTTATATTACAATTCTATCCCTTGGGCACATGTTTTCTTTCCTTTTTCCCCCAAGGATGATGGATTTAAGAGATGGGTGGGCACACGCATACCCTGCATCTCCCAAGCCGGGTCTGCTTGGTAACTTTCCACTCCACAGAAGAGCTTCCCTTCCCCTCAAGGTTCGGGGCAATTCAAGGTCAGGAGATGGGACAGCGGAATTTCCCTCACTCTGAGGATGGCCGAGGCCTTCATCCCTGCAGACAAGTCCCCCAGGGGCTCTGTTCCTAGGACCAGAGAGTGCTCAGAACCTACCTCCTATCTGGCAGATGGGACACTGGGGACCAGAACTTTGTGCCGGTTCCCAGAACAATTATAGATGAGGTCTTTGGCTGGAATCCCAAGAGAGGTGATGGAAAGAGCACTGGTTTTGGAGGCAGCCTTGAGTTCAAGTAGTTCTACTATATCGAACCTGGGTCACCCTGGGCAAGGCATGTCCCTCTCTGAGCCTCTACTTCCTCATCTTTAAAATGGGGATAATGATGGTACCTCCTTTACAGGGAGGCAGTGAGGTATAAATAGGGAACTCCATGAGAAGTCTGAGCCCAACACAAGACGAGGACTCCAGAAGTCCCCTTGAAGGCAAGGAATCTGTGCTCCTGCAATGGGGGGCTGGGGTGGAGGTGGGAGGAACAATAGGACCAATAGTCCTATTCCTCTCAGGTCCCTGTGAGAGATCTAAAGTACCCGCTGGTTGGCTAGAGAAGCAATTCTGAAGAATGCTCAAGAGCATGCATGGATTTCAGATTCACATCAGAGTCCAATCCTGACCCAGCTGTTTACCTGAACCACACAGGTTTCCTGCAGCACCCTCAATCCTCACTCTCTTAGAGGATGGTCAGCATGATGGAGGCGGCGGAGGGAAACGAGAAAGCTAGGTCTTCAGAGAAGGAAGCGGAGTGGGAGAGGCATCCTTCAGAGTCACTTCTTTGCAGGCCTCAGAGCCAAACGTGGCAGGGAAGGAAACATTAGCTGAGGACCTACTGTGTGCCGGGCACTGTGCTCTGATCCTTCCGTGCAGGGATGACTTCTACACTTTGCCCGAAGCAGCCAGAGCATTCTTCTGCCTAGTCTTGTGAACCAGGCTGGTCTGGGTTCAAACGCTAACTCCACCGCGTCCTGGCCGTGTGGCCTTCGGCAGCTCTCCCAACCTCTCGGAGCCTCCCTGTCTCACTGGCAATGGGTCTGGTGGCAGTCACCTCCCCCAGGAGGACCACAGGAGGTCTGGTGAGCGCAGGGCCAGTTGTAGTCTCTGCACTGCCCCCCGGAAAGTCTGTCTCTCTGACCGAGCCCCACCCCCAATTCCTTTTCTGGGCCTTAGGGACGTGAGGCACGGGGGCTCCATCCCTGCCCTGCTGTAATCAGTCACCCGCTTTCCTTTTTTAGATGCTGCTTATTGTTCATCTTGAGTTCCGCCAAACTGTGGCCTTTGAGCAGCTCAAAACAAGCTGACTGATGACATCCACCCCCCCCAGCCCTCCCCGAGATCAAGCCAGGGCATCCCTCCACCTCTTCTACCAGAAGGTGGCTTAAGCTACTTGGACATAGTCTAGCTTTTTTCTTGCAGGTCAGGAGGCACCCTAAGAGACCTTGGGGTGGAGTGAGGCATACAACAGGAGAGGTGCAGCCTTTGGAGTCAGACAGGACCAGATGTGAATGCAGACGCTGCCCTCACACGCCGGGGGGCCTCTGTAAGGGTGTGCAGAGAGGGGCCTCGGTGTCGCCATCTGGAAGCCAGCCGGCAGCGGGTGGTGAGGGGTGAATGGGCCGCACGGCAGGCACATGGCGCACACGTGGTGTGCCGCAGACGCGGGCTCCCCGCCCCTCGAGTCAGCAAACGTTGCCCGGCAGTGGGGCTTGCGAAGAACACTGCCTCGGCTCCAGGAGCCAGAACAGCGGAGTTCAAGGAGAGCTTCCTTGTCCAGCGTTGCTTTGGCCCTGAGAAGGACCAGTGGATCTGCTGTTCCAAAGAGTCGGGATGGAGCCCTGCAGGTTAGTGAGCAGTCAGGCTGCTGGGCCCCACCCAGGCCAGGGGAGAGGCTACACTCAAGGCGAAGAGAAGGAGAAAGGGGGCAGGCTCAGCCAGCTTATCACCAGGCGGCTGCCAGGGGCTGCCTGGAGGAGAAGCAGGTGCCAAGGGGCAGGACTGGACCAGCAGTTGGAAGCAACATTCAAAACCTGAACTGTTGGGCGCCTGGGTGGCTCAGTCGTTAAGCGTCTGCCTTCAGCTCAGGTCATGGTCCCGGGGTCCTGGGATCAAATCCCACATCGGGCTCCCAGCTCAGCGGGAAGTCTGCTTCTCCTTCTCCCACTCCCCCTGCTTGTGTCCCCTCTCTCGCTGTGTCTCTCTCTGTCGAATAAATGAATAAAATCTTTAAAAAAACAAAACAACCTGAACTGTTTTTCTTACTCCCGCTATGCTGGGTCATTCTGATAGGCAGAGAAGAGAGAGAGGGACAGTTTCTATGGGAAGAAACTGGGCTTGACTCTCATTCTTTGGAGAGGTGGATCCGCAGGGGTTCCTCCCTGCTCCAAACACTTCAGTGGTCCCCAGTGCCTTCTTGAGGAACTTAACCCCCTTTGCATGGCCTTTAAGACCCTTTGTGATGCAGCCCCGGACTCTGGCTCCAGCTTCCCCTCTCCCTTCTGCCCTACACTCCTTCTAGTTCCTTAAATGCTATTCCCTCCGCATCAAACACACTTCTCCATCCCTATCATCCTCCCAGCCACTTCTGCCTCAGTCCTGTAGAGTGGCCGCTCTGAGATGTGTCCCCATGGCCCGGGCCCTCCCCACCACCCACCCTGCACAGTCCTGGTGTCGGTGTCTGTCCCTCTGCCGGTCTCAGCTCACAGGGCAGGGACCGTGTGTGGCTTGTCAGCGTATGGGTCCCTGTAGCAGTGCAGGCCCTGACATGGAGTGCACGCTCCCTAAATGTCAGATGAAGGAGGAAGTGATGTGCTTGAGAAAGAATGAGGGCACATTTCCCCCCACCCCGCCCCACTATGGCAGTGAGGCCCTAACTGGGAACTGGCACCTGCGAATTTCCTGGGGCAGTTTATCAGGAAGAGACCTCAGTGAAGGGGCCTAGCAGAGGGTCAGAAAGGGCTAGGAAATCTTGACTCCACTAAGCACACTTCGAGGGGGCGTTGGCATGACCTCACCCCCTGGGAACTCGGCGCATCTGAGCCCACTTGAGCCAAGAGGGCTGCCACTTAGGCCTGGAAGGAGTGGGCCTTGCTCCCAACAAGCAGTGTCGCGTGACCTCCGGCCTCCCTCCCCAGCCTCCTCGTAACTGTTGACAGGAGCGCGGGGCCTTCCCGGCTGCACTGGGGTGACCGGGTTTTGTTTGCAAAGAAAAGGGGCGGGGAGGAGCAGGGTGGCAGTTTCCAGTGTGGGCTGGCCCCTTTCCATCCTGGGTGCTGGCCTACCAGGCCTCTGAAGCAGAGAACAAAGTCCCAGTCCCCTGGCGTCTGTCTCCTGGGTGCCCGTCACTGCCCCATTTGGCAGAGGTGAGGGAAGGCTGGTTAGTTTTTTTCTAGCCCACTTCCAAACCCACCAATGGCAAAGGTACTTCCTGTTGCCAGAGAAGACCGATATTCTTGTCCTGCTTTGGGTGGAGGGAAGCCTTGCCAATACCAGCCTTGCGTTTTCCTCTCTAAAGAACAGGCTCACACGTGCGCGCGCACACACACACACACACACGCACACACCATGTTGCTTCCTACTGCCAACAGCATTGATTTGAATTGTGGACCTGGGCAAATGTCACTTGAACCAGCGACTTCGCACCAGAGGTGCATTGTCTGAGGTTAGAGGGTGTGTGAGTCCAGGAAGCCCCCGAAATTGTATGCCAAACTGTGTGCACAGAGTGTGGGTATTTTTCAGGGGAGAAAGGCTTATACAGCTTTTATAGCCCTTAACAAGGGCCACGACCCCTGCTCCCAATGGTTCCAGGGGGCTGCCTTGGAGAAGGGGTGGGGTGTGGGAGGAAGGGCCCAGGCCTGGCCCTCTGTTGCCACCGCCCAGCTTTGCGACCTTGGCTTCCCCCTCTGGAAAACGAAGGTGGTAAAACCTACCCTTTAGTCTTTGGGACCGAAGACTAAATCGAATAAACAGAGGCGCTCACCGGCCCGTAAGGGGCTCAGTAATAGGCTGCGTGTGAAAGGAGGGTACAGAATAGACCGTTCTCCCGGCTGGCGAGTCCCTTTCCCTGTGGAGCGGAACCTGCTGCAAATTTCAGCCAGGATGCCATCTGCTGAATGCCAGCACGCTGGAGGCTGTCATCTTGGCGGCCAGAGAAGCTGGAGCGCTGCTTCCTGCCATCCTCTTGGCCGTGGATGCCATTTGCTCAGGCTCTTTTTATATCAGTGGAGAGCCCGGGCTGGGGCAATGAGCGAGGCACACTTGGGATGCTGCTGCGGCGTCCTAAAAATGGGCTTCTGTCCTCGGACACTAAGGGAAGGCCACCCCAGGGTTTTCAAGAGGACTTTCCTGGCCAAGGTCACCAGCCCTCTATGGAGAAACATGTCCAGATGTATTTCCCCAGACCTACAAGTAGACGTCTCTGATGTCAAAGGACATCAGAAACCTTCTTGTCAAAGGAACGAAGTAAGGTGACTAATGGGAGAGACCACGTGTTTAGTGAACACCTACTACGTGCCACGCATCGTGTCTGACGGATTTACCTCGCAAATTCAAAACTCCTCACAGCGGTCTTGCAGGGTAGTGAGGACTCCTGCCAGTTTTGTAGGGGAGACCCAGAGAAGTTAAGCATGGACCTTAATATCACACCGCTATGAGATGACAAAACAGAATTTAAACCCAGATCTGTCTGACTCCAAGCCTATGTTCTCTTTAACTGCCTCATTTAGGAAATGAAACTCTGGGAGGGATGGAGGTGAAGGGCTCACCCAGGAGTTGGATCTGCTGTTCCCACGGGGAAGGAAATGAACATTTGGTGATCATCTACTATGTGCCAGGATTTTTGCCCGATCTCTCTACGCTCTCCCAGCCTCTCAGCAGCCCGAGACAGGGGTCTAAGGTCACGTGCCATTCCAGATGAAAAACTGCGGTGCTGGGAAGTGACGTGGCTGCCCAGGGCCCCCAGGCAAATGAGCAGCAAAGCACAGGCTCGAACCCAGAGCCCACGAGGTGTGTTCTAAAGCACAGATGCGGGAAAAACACATGAGCCACCACCCGAGCTGCTCTCATGTCCACCTGTCTAACCGAAGGACTTGTCCAAGGCTGGGCAGTGACAACATTTATTTAGTCAGAATAGAGTCCCGTCCTCCCTAACTGTCCACAGCCACTCAGTGCCACCCCCCTCAATCTCTGCCCCTACATGTAGAGTCGAGGCATTGCTTCCTTGACGAAACGCTGGAAAGACCCTCCCCTCTGGTCTTGGCAGGGCTGGAGCAGCCTTTGGTCAACTGTGACGTTGGGCCAGGAATGTCTCCTGCTCCCTCCTAGGCTACTGCAGAGGTCTCCTGGGCTGCCACTGCACAACACCCCCTCCGTCCTGCCTTGTCCTTAGAGTCCCCAGGTCTGACTCCTAGCCAGAAGAGGAGGGGGCTCCCTGGCCATAGGCGGCACCCTCACAAGGCCAGCGGGTGCTCAGCCTTCGGTGGAAGACAGGGGCCTGGGGCCTGTTCCCTGGCCTGGCGTGGGGGCCTCTTCCTGGCAGAAGGTTTTCTCACCAGTGACAGCGTGCCCGTTTGAATCTGGTGCTGCTGGCAGCAGCTAGGAACCTCTGTGCCCACAGACTTGGCCATTTGGGGGAACAGCTGAAGTGATCCCCAGGAGGGGAACGGTGGGGGACACTGTGGCCCTTGATGGAATATTCTGCAGCCAAGAAACCTAAGCACTGTGAGTGTTCAGGAGCCATGTGGGGAAAATGCTTTTTATGTAATGTTGAGTTAGAAAACAAAAAGGCAGGAAGCAAAACTGGATGCAGGCTCTGACTGCAGTGAAGTTGGAAAAGGTGCTGAGGACTACTTAGTACTCAGTACTTCCGCACCGCTTGTGGAAACAGGCTGGGACTGGAGCAAAGAACGCTGGTTTGGGATCAGACATTGCTGGGCTGACATCTCTACACTGCTTCTCGCAGCTGAGGGGAAGTGTCTCTGCTGCCTGGAGTTTTGTTTCTCGCCTAGAAAATCCTGCAGGTGAAGGATTTTGAGAAGTAGCTACAATCCCATGTCCCAGAAGACCTCTGGCATGAGGCATAGCGCACAGGGAGGGCACAGCCAGGGGCTCTTCCATGGATAAGGGCCGCGCAGAGACCATGGAAAATGCCATGTGAGTTAGGCTGTGAAGGTAGGGAAAAAGGAGGGATTTTCCTCCTCCTCACCGAACTTTCTATCACGTGGCTGTGGTGTTTAAACGGCGGGTTTTCCGTTAACATCTCTGAACTAGGATGTTCTGCGGGGCCCCTGGGGCCCGCATTCACATTTCTCTGTTTCTTGTGGAAGCCACTTTCCCTGAGCCGAGCTAAAAGCAGTTGGTGGTGTACAATTTGGAGATTACTTATTACTGTTCTTTCATCTTAAGCATTTTCAATTTGTATAAATAACACATCCTCTTAGATACTTTCACTCTGGTCTTTCTACCTCATGTCAGGACACTGGCCTCTGAGGGGGTAGAAAGAGTGCTTATCCCTCGCTCCCTGAAGGAAGTTGGATCGTACAATCAAGATTTAACAAATATGTAAACTTCGCAGGTCACTTGGCTGTGTTTTGTCCTAACATATAGCTGGTTTTACAGGAAGCTTCCCCTTGTAGGAACAAAGCAGTGTGTCTCCCCAGCCAGTGTTCATTTCAACCGCCAGGTCGCTCTGAAAGGGTATCTACTTAGGATTCCCAAGCTGTTTGGTAAAGAAATTCTCCAGTTGAGAGAGAAGGATGGGGAAACAGCAGAGATGTCAGGGGGAGAGGAAAGTAATCATATAACCGTGGCTTGTGAGCTTTGGTGCTCAGAAGGGCTTTTGATCTGTGGTCATATTTAATGTTCCCTGGAGAGTGTGTCAGCTGTGGGGACCTTGGGGAGGATTTGGCCTGTGGACACGGGAGGAAGCTGCAGCCCAGAGAAGCTGGGTGGCTTGCACAAGGCTACAGCGTGCATGGAGAACGTGGGCTCTGGTCCCTGGGCGGCCTCTCCTGATGGTTTACACCGGGTCGTATTTCCCCGACTTGTTTGATTTTTGTCCTCCAAAATAGCTCTCCAGTGGGCCCTTGCTCTTATCCTTGTGCTTCTGGAGATGACCCGCAGTGTGGCTCTGGGTCCACCCTCTGTGCTGCCTGGGGGGCCCCTCCCTACCAGGCAGTGCTGGGCCTGCTCTGCGAAAGCCCTTTGTGGTTCCCTCTCCCTGCTGTCCTGTACAAGGTTCCTACCAATCAAGGCAGTTTGGGCTGCAAAGATCAGAAACCTAGCTCAAGCTGGCTTATAAGCCAAAGAGTGCTCTCCTTATCCTCCTTGGGTGAAAGTAACCTCTGCCCTTCTGCCTCCTGCCTCAGAGGCGGCCTGCCCAGACGCCCACTGACCTTGAACTTGGCAGGCCCCCATCCCTCTTTGGGCCCATTTCCCCACCTGTAAAATGGGCTTATCAGAGATGATTTCTGAGGTCTGCTCTAGCTCTAACATAACAGAGGCGGCAGGTGGCTTTTATCAAGTGCCTGGTGTGTGACTGGCCTTTGCTGAGCACGGGAGAATCAAAGAGGAAATGGAAAAGCCCCTGCCCTCCAGGATCCAACCCTAGTATCTCCCTATCCCTCCTCACCACCTCTGCCTCCCCGTCAAGTATCCATTACTAGTCTTATTTATTGACTATATTTTAACCATCCAAAGCAAGTACACGGAATGTTTCATCTCTCATTAAAACCTTAAAACTCCAAATCTCTACTACCTTCGAAACATATCCAGGATCTGACCCCTTCTCACCACCTTTCAGGTACCGCCCCACCTCCCAGTCTCAGCCTTCCTCATCTGTGCCTGGGATAATCCAGTGGCCTTGCCCTAGCCCCCAGCTTCCTCGGCCACCCCCCTGCCAATAGTCCCCTCTCCACACAGCAGCCTGAGCGGTCTCACCACTTCTCAGCCCGAAACCCCTAATAATGTCCCTCTCACGTAGGATAAACTGGCTCAAGAAAAAACAAGCAGCGACCACAGCACCCCCTCCCTCCCTGCCACCCCTCACTGCTCGGGCCCTGCTCTCATTTGCCTCCACCTCCCCCACCTGTTCACACCACCCCAGCTGGCTGCCTTGCTGTTTCTCAGCCACACCAGCTCATTCCCGCCTCAGGGTCTTTGCACGTGTTGTTCCCGTGCCTGGAAAGCTCTTCCTCCAGCTACCCTCATGGCTCACTCCCTTCACCTCTGCTCAAAAGTCACCGCTTAAAGAGGCCCTCTGTGAAAATCCTAATACTTCTCTCCCCCCCACTTCCTGACTGCATTTTTCTCTGTGGTGCCTCGCACCAGGTAGAGTGTTTTACTTCTTGTCTGACTTTGCCCCCCGCCCCAGAATGCCCACTCCTTCAGAGTGGGAACCTTATCCCTCTTGGTGACTGCTGTATTTCCAGTGCCTAGCATGGTGCCTGCACACACTAGGTGCTCACTAGACATTGTTAAATGAATGAACGATTAAAGTCCCTTAAGTTTGTTTGTTTTTCTTACGCAGGACCTTGGCTTCAGTCCTTGTATTTTGTCTTCTGTGGATCACTGGCTTCTGTTTAGAGAGGGGCCTCCAGCTTCCCAGCATGGCTTTCTACCTCCTAACTGGGGCATCCTCCCCCATGGGCTTGGGGAGGGGAGCCATGGCTTGCCTGCCTTGTCCTCACATCTCTCATTTTCCCCTGCCCTCGCTCCCACTGGTCTCAGTATTAATGGAAGCCCAGCAACGTGCCCAGAGCACAGTGAACCCCATGGCTGGGTGTGGGAGGAGTGGTCCCAGCAGTGGCCTCTCATTCCCTGAGGTGGCTATTCTTCTGCCACGATTACAGACCACTGTGTGCCAGGGGTTGCCTGCGATTTATAAGCACTTGCCACGAAAATTGTACTCAGCTGCTGTTGTGAATGAGCAGCAGAGACTCGTGCAGTAATGACCCACCCTGCCACCTCCCAGGCTGCCAGAGCCAGAACTGCCCCTGGGATGGAGGAGGACAGGTGGTAATGATGAAGCCCCCACCTCAACACTCAGCCACCTGAGTTTGTGGCCAGCAGCCAGCTCCTTTGAAAAGAGACCCTCCCAAGATTCTCCAGGTCCTTTGGTGCAAAATTCCCTTAGAAACGAACCCTCCAAGGTGCATGTTCTAGAAAAGCCAACCTTGCTTATAAAGAATGCCTTCATTTTCTATGGGTAAATGGGAGGGGAAGTCACAGATCATAGTGACTTTGTTGTGACAGCCTTGGGCAGGCTGGCGGTAGCTGGAAACTTCTCAAAGTTTATTACGGGTCTAATTAAGATGGAATTTAAAATGCAAATGACTATGAAAAGACGAACCTGTTCGCGGAGTTCTGAGGGGCTCTAACCCTCCTGCCTGTCTCTTCCCGCAGACCCGAGCCCGCCGGCTCGCCTCCTGGCCACCCGGCCGTGCTGCGGCCCGGGCCCCGAGCGGCGCCCAGTCCTGGGCGAAGCGCCGCGCTTCCACGCACAGGCGAAAGGCAAGAACGTGCGGCTGGATGGCCACTCGCGCCGGGCCACTCGACGCAACAGCTTCTGCAACGGCGTCACGTTCACGCAGCGGCCCATCCGGCTGTACGAGCAGGTGCGGCTGCGCCTGGTGGCCGTGCGCCCGGGCTGGAGCGGCGCGCTGCGCTTCGGCTTCACGGCGCACGACCCATCGCTCATGAGCGCCCAGGACATCCCCAAGTACGCCTGCCCCGACCTTGTCACGCGGCCTGGCTACTGGGCCAAGGCGCTGCCCGAGAACCTGGCGCTGCGCGACACCGTGCTGGCCTACTGGGCGGACCGCCACGGCCGCGTGTTCTACAGCGTCAACGACAGCGAGCCCGTGCTCTTCCACTGCGGCGTGGCCGTGGGCGGCCCGCTCTGGGCGCTCATCGACGTCTACGGCATCACCGACGAGGTGCAGCTCCTCGGTAGGTCGCGCGCCGTCCAGGCACTGGGCCTCTGTGCGCATGGATGTGTATTTTTTTTAATATTCGCAAACACGAAGGGCTTACTTTGCCAAGCCTTGTTCTAAGCAGTTTACACATTTTAACTCATTATTATTATTATTATTATTATTATTATTTTACCACAACCCGCCATACTCATTTTGCAGGTGAGAAAACTGAGGCATGGAGAGGTTAAATAACTTGTGTTGCAAAGCCAGGACTGGAACCCACAAGGGTTGGGTCCAGAGTCCAGGCCCTGGCTCAGGTTCACTCATACATCAGGTACTTGTGCTCATTCACTCACTCAGTCTTTGTCCATTCCTTTGCTAATTCCTTCACTCTCTTGTTCATTTGCTCACTCATTCACTCACTTATGCATGTGTTTGCTCACTCATTCGTGTATTCAGTCATTCACACAGGTACTTATTCATTTGCTCATTCATTCAGTCACTCACACATCCACTTACTCAACAATCAAATCTATGCCCCAGTCCTCGAGTTATCTACAGTGGCCACCGTTAAGGGGCTCAAGGTCCACTGGGGAGGCAGGCAGACAAGCCAGGCTAGCCCTGGCTCTAACAGAGGAGGCAGCCACTAATGTTAAAATCCTGGTGGCGAGAATCTTTGGGGAAGAAGCCCTTGAGACCTTTTTTCCCTCTTTTATTACTTTTTTAAATGATTTAAAATTCACATAACTTCAAAGCAAGCATTTTAAAGTGTACAATTCAGTGGCATTCAGTTGGAAACAATCACCTCTAGTTCCAAAACATTTTCATCACCCCAAAGGGGAAACCCATACCCATTAAGCCGTCACTCCCCATTCTCCCCTACCTCCAGCCCCTGGCAACCACTGACCTTTGTATTTGTGGCCTTAGCTCTTGAACTCACAGGTTACATGTGAGCCAGCCCAACCTTGATTTCTGAGGAAGTGAAGAGAGATCAGGTTTCTCAGGGGATCTGGACACAGCCCTACCTGTCACTTACCTTCAGTAAATACACAGATTTAAAGTTTTTGTTTTTTAAGTTTGAGTTTGGTCGGATTTACACACCAGCCATAACCCAAGAAAGTTCCCCTCTTTCTTGGAGGCAGCCCATGTTCTGATTTTTCACCATAGACTAGTTGCACCTATTCTTGAACTTCATGTAAATGGAATCATACAGTATATATGCATTTCTGTCTGGCTGCTTTATCGCAGCACATTATTTTTGAGATTCATCCATGTTGTTGCTGTGTGAATCAGTGGTTTGTTCCTTTTTAATTGCTGAGTAGTATTCCAAGATCTAGATGTACCATAGCTGCTGGATCTGAATGTCTGGGCTGTTTCTGGTTTTTCTGCCTTGCACCTTGAGGGAAAACTCTGGCCTAGGCTCCTTGCTCTCCACTACCACCCACGCCACCATTGGGCAAGGAGGGAAAAGACACGCATCCCAGCTGTGCCCTCCTTCCCCAGAAGAAGGAAGGCAGAACTTCTGAGTGGTTAAGAGTAGAAGGTTGGGAGTCACACAGACCTCTGTTCCACACCTGGCTCTCGACTTGCCAGCGTGTGGGGTTGGCCAGGTGACTAAACCTCTATGCGTCTCAGTTTCTTCATCTGTAAAATGGGTTCACGGTAGCATTACCTCCTGGCTTTGTTGGGGGACATGAGGGTATATGAAAGGGACACAGCACAGTACCTGGCACATAGAAGGTACTCAAGAAATAACAGCTAAGAAATCAGAATCTCTGCCCATTTGCATGTGGGGCTAAGCACACGTCTGAATTCCAGGCTTAGGCAGACCAGACTACAAATAGCTACCCACCCTGTTATGCTGGGGCCTTACTTGGGCATTTTAACCACATTGCCCCACACTCAAGTTTTCCATAGAAGGTTTTGCATTTCACCTCCAAGAGATGTAGGTTTCTAAAGCCTCCTAGATCTCCTGTCACTCTGTTTTGGAGCTCTCTATTCAGAGCAGGGAAACAATCACACCTCATTCACCTGCTCCCTCATATAGCCCATGTGTTGGGGTAACCGCCAAGAAATCATATCCACCCCGTAATTTTGCACAAGTGGGTTAGGGTTTTTTGAAAATACAAACTGGAAGGAACCTTTGATGACTTAATCTGAGGAGTCATGGACTCTTCCCCCATTCATTTGTTCACTTAGCAAACTTTTACTGAGCCCCCTTTAATGCCCCAAGCCCCTTGGAGGAAAGGGAGAGAACCCCCTGGAATACTGGTGTAACGTGGTAGATGTGATCCTCAGTTTCCTTATCTTCAGGTAGTGCTGGAGATGTGCTGGTTGATGGGAAGCCCTGTGCTACAGGACCAGGTTTACAAGTGAGATTCAAAGGAATTCCATTTCTGAGTGATAGGATTCTAGGTGAATTTCATTTCTTTATACATCTATGAGTTACTTTACCAAAAAAAAAAAAAAAAAATGTGTGAAGAGCTTATAGTGCTTTTACAATGAGAAAGGGCAATAAAGTTATTTTTCTTTCTGAAGGTTACATGAGATAATGGGGCAGTTTCTGGCATGTGATCAAAGCTTAATGTTTCCTTCCCAGGGGAAGAGTAAATTGACATCGGGGACATCTGGGTAAAGGGATTATGGGTGATCCCCACCACTACCACCAAAGTTACTAACGACTCATGATCAGGAAAAAAAAAAAGTTATAATAAAAATAAGAAAGCTAAGCTTTTATGATTTTTCTGGCTTGAGTTCAGGCAACAAATACCCTACTGTTGCTGGCAACGGGTGAGGCAACATGAGAACCACAGAAATCCCATCCTAAGTGGGATCTCCCTCTCCCAATTCTTAGAACTGGGCTTTCTAATGATGGTGTCTAAGGTACCAAGTGGATAAATACAAGGCAGCCAGTGTTTGTGCAATCCAGAGCCTTCTGATCTCCTTTTCCTCACAAGGAACAAGGAGGTGACATAGTTCCTTTAGTGATTGTCAGCTGTGAAACTCCAGAATGGAAAACTCCAGAATAGAGACCCCTCACCCCTCCCTCACTTCTCTTAGACCAGTAGATAAAGACTGAAAACCAACAAGCTCAAGTATCATCTAAGTAAGCTTGTCAAATTGAACAAATAAAAATACAGGACACCTCATTACATGTGAATTTCAGAAAAATAATTTTTTAGTACAAGTATGTCCCATATAATATTTGGGCCATACTTATAAAAGCATTTGTTTTTCTGAAATTCAAATGTCACTGGGCATCCCGGATTTTATCTGGCACCCCTCATCTGAGAAACATCCCCCTGTCTTGTGGGACAGGGGGACCCTTTATTTGTCCTGGAACTTGAGCTAAATAAAGTTAAGTCTCAGAAAGAAAAAGGTTCATAGGCCTCATGTATTTCTTTCACTTGTTGCAATTATGTTCCTAGCCCAGCATCCTCCTGCAGGGGGGTCCAGCTGCAGACCCCCATGTCTGGTGTGCCTTCTCTTGTGACCTGCTCATTCTCTCCTCAAGACAGGGGATTTAGCCCCAAGACTTCAGGACTCAGGGAAGGGAAGTGACTTGCCTAAAACCACCAAGTCTGTGAGTGGCAGAGCGAGGATTAGAACGCAGATGCGTCCGTCTGTCGTCTGTCGTTAGTTCAGTGGTTCTCAGCCGTGGCTGTATCCAGACCAATTCAATCAGAGCTTCAGGGAGTGGCCCCCAGGCATCTAGATCTCTCAAGGCTCTTCGGGTGATCCCAGGGCATAGCCAGGCTTGTGACCACAACAGTCACCTTTGCACGGGCGCCTGTTTCTCCTCCCTGCTGGGTGCCGAGCTGAGTTCTTCAGACGTGTCAGATCAAGGCATGGGGGTCATCCCTGGACCACAAAAGCCCCTTCTCTTGTTTGACTTTTCTACTTCACCCCCAGCCCCTACTCTAAATTCCCATTCACCCCTTCCCCTGCCCAGATAGGCACCACTCTGGTGTTTAGTATTTAAAAAAAAAAAAAAAAAAAGTAGAGTTTTACATGCATGGGACTGGGCAAAGAATCACTCCATTGTTCTTTTTTCACTTGCCCCATTTTTAGATCTGTCTGGTTTCTTGTTCCCTAGCAGCTCCTGCACTGACGGACTCGGGCGCCACCAGCCCCCCCACCCAAGCAAACTATATTGCAGGGCACACTCTCCCCCAAGGCTGTACTGTGGCTTCTGGGGTTTACCATTCTCTGGGGCACGGACCAGGATGGCCTTGCTGGATCCCGGAGTGGGCCATCTTGAGAACCTGTGATTTCTCTAGATGCTCCTCTGGGCCAAAGAGAAGGGGCTGAGCCCAGGCAAATGACATTCTGTTGAATTAGTAGTTAGAGAGGCAGGTATGGCCAAGTTTCCCCCTCCTCTCCCTGGCTCCTCTGAGAAGCTCTTTCTTGGAGCTCTGGAGTTCAGGCCCCATGTCCTGAGGCACCTCTGTCCCTCTTACAGACAACGCAGTAGTGGTCACTGTCATATAGCCCCTTTGTCCTTCCTCTGCCCAGTGGTAGAAGGCTGGTCAGACCAAATAAGCAACACCAGTCCAAGGCCATGGCATTGTGGCCTATGTTGTCAGAAATCTTTGGTTTTAAGTATCAAAAACCAGTTCAATCTTGCTTAAGCAAGGAAAAAAAAATTTAATGTCTCATGTGACTGAAAATTCAGGGGAACGACTGCCTGTAAGGCTGGCTTGATGCAGGGGTCCAATGAACAGCACCTGAAATATTGGCCTGCCTTTATTTCTTGCCCTGCTGTCATCTTTATTAGCATCATCCTCAGCTGGGCTCCCTTTTGGAGGGGGGGGAGGGGGGGCACCAGCAGCTCCATTCCCATGTCTCTCATCCCACCAGATTAACAAATCTAGCCGGACAGCTGCTTTCCTACAAGGTCTAGCTAAAGTTCAAGGTTTAGCCTCATTGCTCTCCATTGCCAGGAGGATGCGATACAGTGACTGGCCAAGTTAAGGCCTCCTCCTCAAGGTAATCAGTGGAACTGGGAGGTGGGTGTGGGGGCAGTTCTCCTAGAAGAAAAGCCGGGTGCTGGGACCTGAAGAAGGGGGAGAGGATGTCATACACCCAGAAACAGTAGCTCTGTATAGGACTTGTAAGGGAGTCATTTACCCTTTTTGAAAGCCTTGAGCCCCTTCATTTAGTTACCTACTATGCAGCAGGAACTATGCCAGGAACTTTACCTGGGTGATGTTTTCCAGTCCTCACTAGAACACTATGAGGCAGGAAATAGCATCATCCCCATTTGCAGACCCTGCATGAATGGATAATTTGGCCAAGGTTACCCATCAGTTGGTGGTGCTAGAGTTCATGTTTGTTTTTTATTAGCGTTATGAACAAAGTGTTTGACAAAGACTTGAACTTATGGATCCAGATGCAGGGCCTAGAGGTCAAATGCACCACCCCATGCTTCAAGTGAGGAAACTGAGGCCTAGAGAGAGGCAGGGACTTGCCCAAGGTCACCCAGCTGATAAGTGGTCATGATAAGGGAGGGGGTTGGGCCCAGGACCCTGGGGGTGGGGGTGCCTCAGCATGGGACCTGTGAGCACCCCACATCACACAGGAGGAATGGCTGCAGGTGGCTTCATCCAGAGCCTCAGTGGGCAACAGCACAGGGAAACTGGCTTTTGCAGTTAATGTATTCTCTCCAGTCCAGGCCAGCACCCAACTCCCTGCCTGATAGTAAGGCATTTGCCTGGCAGGGTGGCCTGAAGGAATGTGGTTTCCCAGGCTCCTGAGAGCCTACTCTGTGCCAGGCACAGTGCCAAGTACATTGTTATTCCACAGATCTGCCATTAACTTTTCCCACAGACCTATGAGACGGGGGTGAAGGCCCTCACATTGCAGAAGGAAACTGAGGTCACATCCAGGACCGGACAGAGTCCAATGGAGGTCTGTATCCCCTGGTCCAGCCTTCTTCGGTTGGAAAAGCATGGGCTCAGTGGCCCACAGACCTGGCATCTGCATCTTTCCTTCTTAAGCCCCAATACCCCTGCCCTGCTGCAAGCCCTCCTGTGGCCAGGGCTGAAGGAGCTCTGCTCCTGTACCCTCCTGCCTCTTTGGAGACATTGCTCCTATCATTTGTCCCTTTCTCCACCCTCACTTTCTCCCTCCCCACAAAATCATTCCCATGAGCACACACAAGAGGTCTGGTTTCCATTAAAAAAAAAAAAAAAACCCTTAGGGCGCCTGCATGGCTCATCTGGTCAAGCTTCTGACTTTTGATCTCTGCTCAAATCATGATCTCAGGGTCATGTGACTGAGCCCCATGTTGGGCTGTGTGCTCAGCATGGAGTCTGCTTGAGATTCTCCCTCCATCCCTCTGGCTCGTGCTCTTTCTCAAGTAATATATATATTTTTAAAATGCCATTGGCAATCTCCTCCACCAGCTACTTTCTCATTTCCCTGCTTTCTTCAGAGCAAAAGTTTCTCAAAAATATCTTTGCCACCCTCTCCACCTCCCTCATCCCAATCCTCTTTAGCTCATCCCAGTAATATGTATTTTTTTATTTTTAAAAGTTTAATGTGAAATTTAAAATAAAGTCCACTTTCTTTAATGTACAAAGAAGTATGAGTAGAAACAGTAATAAATTATGTATCACATATGTTTATACCATTTATATATATGGATATGTGGCCATGTATAATTGGTGGTGCATTTGACCTCTAGGCCCTGCATCTGGATCCATAAGTTCAAGTCTTTGTCAAACACTTTGTTCTCCACATTAACTCTACTATTCAAACAGTAAAAGTGGATAGCAATTTAGGGAGTGGGAAAGAAATCCCCAAAAGACTTTTCTACCATGTTTATTCTACACTGTGTATGGCTGTGTGCTTGTTTCACCACTGCACAGAATTCAGCTGCATATAAAACTGAACCTGTTCAGAAGGTGGAGACAAGAAATGATGGATCCATAGCCTGGTGCATTGTCATACAATTCAAACAATGATATAACTACCAGCTTGTAATTTTTAGGGACTATAAACAAGGCTTCCTCTTGAAGTTGAACCAAAAACAACTTATGTTCCTTAGGGCTTTGTAATATGTACAGGAAAAAATGGATACTGAGGAGGTTCAAAATTTGGTCTCTACCAGTTACCAATGCAATTAGCAATGACCCTGTCTGGCAGGACTTGATCTTGATGACTAGTAGCTCTGTCAGCATTTTAGTCCTTCATCTTCTCCTGGGTTAAGTTCACCACCAGGTACTTTGAAGAAAATTGTTCCTAGCTGCAGCAGTGACACATGGGGTAGCTGGAGCTCATGTACCTCCTCACAATGATTTTATCCAATTCCTGCCTCATGCACTGAAATCTGGCTGCTCCCAAGCTGTCCTCATTATCTCACCAGACTTTAGGCTGCCAGATCCAGAGTTCAGCCTCCTCTTCTTACCTGGCCTCTCACTTTTGGCACAGGTGGTCTCTCCCTGCCTCTCTGACCTGCTCATGCCTCCTGGCTTCACAAGCTTCTGGTTTTCCTCTAGCCTCCCTGGCTGCTCCTCCTTGGCTTCTTTTTTGGCTCCTTCCCTGCCTGTCTCCACATGCTGAGAACCCTAGGGTTCTATTGTCAGCTTTCTTTTCTATCATGTAATACAATATGCATGTAGAAAAGTGTACAAAACATCTATGGAGTTTAACAAGCCATCATAGAGCAAGACCATTTCTCCATCTACCCTTTCTCCAGATGATGATCCAAGCCTGTCACCAGGCCTTGAATCCCATCTTTAGGATGTTGGCTCCCAAATCCATATTCCCAGCCCTGATGGCTCCCTTGAAGTCCAGACTTCCCTCTACCTACTCACATCTCCTCCTACCATCCAAAAGGTATTCCACACTGAACACATTCAGGCAGCCATCCCCACTGTCACTGAAGGGCACCACCCACTTAGTTGACTGGTCCAAAACCTCAGGAGTCATTCCTGATTCCTCTTTTCCTTGCCTTACATCCATTCTGCCAGCATGCCCTGCCCCTTCTGCCTCTAGTGCATATCCTCAATCACCTTTGGAGACAATGAAGTGACTGATGGATGGCCCTTTCTGTCTCTAATTCTTCTAGGTTTCTTTTGTCTTCACACAAATATGGTTTCTCTTGAGACATAAATTCTGTTCTACTTCCAGTCCCAGACATATTTGACCTGAGAGAGCTAGGGAAAGGAAAGAAAGGAAAGAATCCAGCTTTCTCCCAGATCCAGAGCCAGGCTCTGGACATGGCCCAGCGAGAGTGGGAGGTTGTGGAGCCAATCCTAGCCACCCCAGTCTCCCCTGTGCCTGGCCTGGGACTGCTATTCAGATGTTTGGGGTGGGGGCAGAATTGTCAGACTCATTCTCTCAGGGGTCATATTAGACTCGTGGGGACTGCAACTCCAAGAGCCATTTGGCTGGAGGCTGAGTCCACGTGCTGGCAGCTCTAAGAGTAGAACAAAGGTGAACTTTGGAGGCAGTACTGCTAGTGGTCAGGGGATCTGGTTTTGGAGTCATATAGCCTGAGAAGGAATCCCATTACTGTCACCCCTGGCTGTGCAACCTTAAATAACTCGCTCCACTTCTCAGAGCCTCGGTGTTCTCCCGCTATGAAAAGTGCCCACTTTACAGAGCTACATGAGATAGTGGTGAGGACTGATAGGGATAATGTGCGGAACTGCATCTGGTAGGTAGGGTCTCAAAAAAATATCTGTATATACTTTCATCGGGTCTAGAGAGTTTGTAGGCAAATCACAGGTTAAAAGTTAGGAAATCTTGATAAGCTCCCTTGGGGGCCTCTTGGTATTGTGGGATTTCTGGTTCTCCACAGAGAATCTTTTGAGAGATGGATTCTGAAGTGTCAGGCCTAGGCCAGCACTGTGCTGTCTTGGGCCTGTCTCACTCAGGGACAATGCCTGATGGGGACAAAGCTGCTTGCATAGAGATAAGTGAGGAGAACCAACCTTTTCTGAGGGGCTGCTGTGTGCCAGGTATCAGGCTAAATGCTGTCACATATGTTGTTACACCAGGCTCGCAGATTAAGCTTTCACTTCAGAAATGCTGTTCCTTCACACAATCTATTCCTTCTGCCTGGAATGGTTATACCCCACTTCCCAGGCACCAGTCTACTCCCGTGGCCTTCAGGTCTTCACTCCATCTTCACTGTCACAAAGACCCGTTGTGGCCTCACTTCTGACCAAGTTCCCCTTTCACGCTCAGAGAACTCCAGTTCTGTCACTCTCTGGTTGCGTGACGTGGAGTAACTCACCATGCCTTTCAGAGTCTGAGTTCCCCCACTGAAACATGCTCATTTTAAAGAGCCGTGCAGGACAGTGGCCCTTAGTAGCACTCACCACAGTTTGTACTTACACGGTTTTATGTCCAATGCTTCATTAAAGTCTGTCTCTCCCACTGGAATGGGAGTTCCATGGACACAGGAGCTGTGCCTGCTTGTTCACCTCTCTTCACCCAGCACCCAGCACAGCATTTGGCACATGGCGAGTGCTCTATACATTTTGTTCAAAAAACATTGAAGGAATAATGATAACAACATGGTTTGAGCACTTATTTTGTCCCATGTTCTGTGCTACACTATTCATAAAAACATCTCATTTCATCTTTGTAACAACATGAGGGAGGGGGACCAGGATTATTCCATTTTAAGCTGAGGAAGCTGAGGCTTTGAAAGATTAAGTGACCTACCTAAAGTCACATAGCCAGGAAGGCTGAACCTAGGACTTGAACCATCTCCACAGGCCATGCTCTTAATTAGAATGCTGCACTGAAGGATGGACTCCTATGTAGAGCTGTTTGGGCAAGGAGGAGGAGCACTGGGGTGGGACAGAAGCAGACTTTGGCAAGGGCAGAGACCCAGGGTGAGCCACGGCCAGTGCCTTTAGGCTTGGCCTAGCAGGATGTGTAGGACAGAGAGCCCTGGGAGAGTGCATCACACCAGGAGGCTCCACCAGAAGTGGATGCTATACCAGAAACATCCACTTATCTAAAATGTCTTAAAAAAACAAACAGAAAACCTTATTTTAATCTTTTATATGTGCCTTTTTTTTTCTGATTACAAAACCAATACATGTTCACTAGAGAAAAGTGAGAAAATCTAAAAACTGTAAAGCAAATTTCCATCCAGAGATAACCACCCTCACATTGTTATGTATATCCTTCCTGTATTTTTCCTATGCATCCTATATATACATTTCCCACACCATTGGAATCAAATAATATATTGTTTTGTATCTTCTTTTGTTCACTTAATTTATATCATTGGTGTTTTCCCACATTATTAACTAGTAATTGAAAAAGATTTTTTAAAATATTGGGGTTTTCTGGTAAGACTTGTAATATACGTATTTATTGTAGAAATACTGGATAATACACCAGTAGGCCAAACAAACAGTTCTGTGAGCCAGGTCAGAACGTGGATGGCCAGTTTATAAAATCTGCCCTGTGGATTTCTGCAGGTGGGGTAGGGAGTAACTTATCAGACTCTCACTAGGGGCTAGGGCATGCTTTTTCAAAAAGCATATTCACTATTATGACTTAATTTTATATTTGGAAAACTAAAGAGGAAGAAATAGTTTTTTCCATGATATAAATTACAGAATGACAAATCTTAGCTAGAGGAGTCTAGTTAGAGAAGTTTGAAAAACACTTTTTCTTGCTTTACTTATTATGGTTAATGAGAATATTTTTATCACTAAAAAAACTTCACAATACTTTAGTGACTTTCTTTCTTTCCCTGATTTGTTACTCAGAGTGGCAGTCTTCTAGAAACCTCATTCATTCATTTATTCATACAATAAAGAATGAAGGTTCTTTGCCCAGAACCCTGCTAAGCCCTGAGAAGGTGGTGGTGAACAGACAGGCAAGGACTCACATTCTAGTTGGGGAGACAATGGACAAGTAATCTACCAAAGTATGAGGACCTGTATTACCTAAATGAAACACTATTTTGTTTTTTACTTAACTATATAATATGTAATATCAAGAACATGTTTCCATCCCACTAAAAATTATTCAAAAATATTTTCATGACGGTGACTTAAAACTTAGTTTTCTGTCCTATAAAATGAGACCATCTCTTGCAGAAAGCTAACATATTCAATGTTTGTGCAGCACTGGGCTCTGTTCTTTCAGATTCAGCACATGTTGAAGAGCCTGGGTTCTTGTTGTGGCTTTGCCAGTTGCTGTGTGAGCTTGGTCGAATTCTTTAACCCCTCTGTGCCTCACCTCCCTTCTTTGTTAAATGGCTGGTAATAACAGAACACACCTCACAGGTTGTGTGAGGACTCAGATAACACGCGAAGGGAGCTTAAAATAGCGCCTGTCATATAAGGCCATAAATAAAGAGCAGAAGGATTCACTTCTTGGAGCTTATGTTCTAGTTAGGGAGGCCAACAATAAAGGGTTTTCAAATCTTCCAAAGTATGAGAAAACCTCTGGAGTGGGGGAAGGAAGAAGGAGGGAGGAAGGGTGAAGGAAGGGAGGGAGGAAGAAGGAAGGAGGGAGGGAGGGACGAAGGAAGGAAAAACGGAGGGAGGGCCTTATCCGCCCATCCCAAAGAGAAGTCACACAGGATTGTGCTTATTCAGATGCTGTGCACCTGTGGTTCTTGAATCAATACACACGTGAACTAGAAAAAGTGAGGGGCTGTGGGGAGGGGGCGGGGGAGGGTGGGGGGACCGAGGCCGCGGGTGCCGGGGGCTCCCCGCCGGCGGCCCGCACCCTCACGGCCCCCCTTCTGCCCTGGCGCAGAGAGCGCGTTCGCCGATACGCTGACGCCCGCGCGCCTCAGCCAGGCCCGCTTCAGCGCCTGCCTGCCGCCCAGCAGCCACGACGCCGCCAACTTCGACAACAACGAGCTCGAGAACAACCAGGTGGTGGCCAAGCTGGGTCACCTGGCGCTGGGCCGCGCCCCGGGCCCGCTGCCCGCCGACGCCTCGGCCGCCGCCATCCCGTGCGGGCCTCGCGAGCGCCCGCGGCCCGCATCGTCGCCGGCGCTGCTCGAGGCTGACCTGCGCTTCCACGCGACGCGCGGACCCGACGTGAGCCTGTCCGCCGACCGCAAAGTGGCCTGCGCGCCGCGGCCCGACGGCGGCCGCACGCTTGTCTTCTCCGAACGCCCGCTGCGACCCGGCGAAAGCCTCTTCGTGGAGGTGGGCCGCCCGGGGCTGGCGGCGCCCAGCGCGCTGGCCTTCGGCATCACGTCGTGCGACCCGGGCGGGCTTCGACCCGCGGAGCTGCCGGCCGACCCCGACGCGCTGCTCGACCGCAAGGAGTACTGGGTGGTTGCGCGTGCCGGGCCCGTGCCGAGCGGCGGCGACGCACTCAGCTTCACGCTGCGGCCTGGCGGCGACGTGCTCCTGGGCGTCAACGGGCGCCCGCGTGGCCGCCTGCTGTGCGTCGACACCACGCAGGCGCTCTGGGCCTTCTTCGCCGTGCGCGGCGGCGCCGCCGGCCAGCTGCGCCTCCTCGGTGAGTTCCCCGACCGACCGCGCGTGCGCCGGGCCGCCACTGGGTAGCTCGAGCCGCACCGCTGAAGCCCAGGCCCGCTTCCCAGGCTTGAGCGCCTATTAGCGCCCTTCCGCCTCCACCTAGAGTTTCTGATTTAGTAGGGGCGGCCCCGAAATACAGTTCTAACAAGTGTCCCAGGGATGTCCATGTTGCTGCTCCCAAGCCCACACTTTGCCAACGAGGACCTAAGTTCCCACTGGGGTCAGGGCCTGGAAGGCTTTATGCAGTCGGTAAATGGTCAGTGCAATTTTTATTTCTGTTATGACTTATATCACATTTATTTTTTATATACATGAGGAATATTAAGTTGTAGGAGAAAAAGTAAACACAACTACACTTAAAAGAGGACATCAGAATAACAGCATCCACAGAAAATGGGATGGAGGCTTGAACCATCTTATTTTGACATGATTTTGCCTTCATTCATGCCACCAATAGACACGGAGCACCCACCAGCTGTGGGCCAGGCCCTGGGCTCCAGGATGGAGCATGGTAGAGGACAGGACATAGGCCATGCCCAGCAGGAACTTACAGACACACCTGAATGGAGAGCTGCACCATGTGATGTGGGCCACTGCAGAGGGGCTTCTCTCCCATTTGGTAGAATGGAGGTGGTAGTCAGGGAAGGTTCCCAGAGAGCACAGCTCCATTTTCATGATTCAAGAAGTCAGTCCAAATGGTAACAGAAAGAATGAACATTTCCTGTTATCTCATTCAATTTTATACTCCTGATGCCTCTATGAAACCAAAATCATTATCCCATCCACAGATAAGAAAATTGAAGTACATAGAGATTAACTGACTGTCCCAGTCACATAGCTTGTCAGCCATGAAGATGTTGGGCAAATCACAGACCTTCTCTGAGCCTTGGATTCCTTTTGTGTACAGAGGGAGCAATTACCTGCATCCTGGCATTGTCATGAGGATGAAATGATGAGGTGCATATAATGCTTTCAGCAGGTGCCTGCCACCTTCAGCATGTTTAATACGTAGTAACAACAATGACTGCTGTTTGCAGGCAGAGGAGGAACAAGGAAGCGGTGGTATCGTTTGTTGGGGTTTTTTGTTTTTGTTTTTAAGGAATGACCAGACATAGTCACCATTTACCCTGAGATGAGTTGCCTAAGTTCCCCCTGGGGCTTTGGCAAGAACTAAGCCTAGAATCAGTCTTCCTTACCCTCCTCCCCAGCACCTCCAGAGGAACCAGGATGAGTCCTTGAGTGGTCAGGAAGAGAAGGTAGAATAGAAGTGACTTCTTTTGGAGGCCAGGGACTTGCCCTCCTGATTTCTACCTGACAGCAACCGTAGCACTGCATTATCTGTCCATCCATCCTCAAGTAGGGTAAGGGAAGGAGCATCTCTCTCACCTAAGAAATAACCCATTATTATCTGAACCAGCAGTGAACATAAGGGAGAAAACTCATTCGTGTTGACTACGACTAGTTAGGAATCTTGTAGTTGCAAGTGACAAAACCCCAGAGTGCCCTAAACTGAAAGGGAAATGTATGGGTACACATACCTCAAAAGTCTGGGAGTATATTGGATGGATTCAGGAACAGATGGATCGAGGTTTTAAAAGCATGTCCTCAGGATCCCATCCCAAAGCTCACTTTCCCCTATGTTGGCTTCACTCTCAGGCAGGCTCTATAGTGCCAGACCTACCTCCCAATGGATGCACCCCTTCTTTCCCAACAGTTGTAGTGTTCTCATGAAGACCTCTTTGACCTTCACTGGGTTATATAGCCTTACCTAAACCATCATTGAGACCAAGGGGTGGAAGTTCTTCTTGGCCTGGCCTGGATCATGTGAGTGAGGGTGAAGTAAGTGCCCCAACAAAAAATCCTGGTACTGTTTCTGAAATAAACAGGACTGGAGGCCGAGCAGGCAAAGAATAGGTGTCCACCACACATGTACAATTCCATCAATCATTAGCAGAAACCTGGGAGGTAACTCTTATCCCCCCATTAGACAGATGGGGAAGCTAAGGTGCAAAAGAGCGAAGAGCCAGGGACTAGCAGAACAGGACTCACCTTCTACCACCCCTGATGGAGTCTCTTTGGTTTCAGGCACCCTGCAGTCCAGCCCTGCGACCACGTCCCCATCAGGGTCCCTCAGCGGCTCCCAGGATGATAGCGATTCTGATATGGCCTTCAGTGTCAACCAGTCCTCCTCAGCATCTGAGTCATCCCTGGGTAAGGAGGTATAAACCCTAGGGGGGGTAGGGGCTGGTGGCTGGCCTGGCTCCTTCAGCTGTGCCAGAGCCTTCCTGAGGCTAAGCAAGGATGGCCACCTTTTCCCCCTGCATCTTCTCCTTCCTCGGCTGTACAGTCATCTAGAGGGAGGAGAAATCTCCATGTCGTATCCCAAAGGGTGATCATGGTGCTTGATGCTTGGGGGAGGGAGGGTAGGGAAGGGGGCAAAGCCCAGGAGAAAAACCCCAAATTGATGTCTCTCAAAATTGTTTCCCCACAAGTTCGGCCATAGAAGCTCTGCCTTCTTGGGGTTGCCCCAGCAGAACCCACGTGAAAACCACATTATTAAGGTCTGTCTTGTTCTCCCTTTCTGCAGTGACCGCACCCAGCTCCCCGCTGAGCCCCCCAGTGTCCCCTGTGTTCTCCCCACCGGAGCCGGCAGGCAGCAAGAATGGCGAGTGCACGGTGTGCTTTGACGGGGAAGTGGACACAGTCATCTACACGTGTGGACATATGTGTCTGTGCCACAGCTGTGGCCTGCGGCTCAAGAGGCAGGCCCGCGCCTGCTGCCCCATCTGCCGGCGACCCATCAAGGATGTCATTAAGATCTACAGGCCGTAGCCTGGCCCACCAATGGGCCTTGGCCAGAGCAAGGTCACCTTTCTGAAGGCCCCCTGAGCCAGGCAACTGCTATGGCCACCAGGGAGTCCAAGGGCAGTGGCCATCCCATCTGCCACTCTCCAATGGTGGGCAAGGCGTGACAGTCATGGAGATGAGGCCCTGGGGGTCTGAGCCCAGGCAAGGGCTGCTTCTGGCTCAAAAGTGCTTTGCCCCCAAAAGGCCGTCCCAAAAGCAAGCTCAGGAACTGCCTAGCAGACCACCCTGTCCCTCGGTGACCTCTCGGCTGGGAAACAGCATTCCCTGTGCAATGCTTTTTGCTGGAGTTGGGTTGAGTGTGTGTGAGAGAGGGTGAGGGGAGGGAGTGGCCAGAGAAGAGAGAGAGAATGTGTGTGAGAGAACGAGTGAGAGAGAACGCATAGGTATTTATCCAGGGATCCTGGCTCTGGGAGGTTATTTAACACTAAGGAATGTGCAATCCAGAGCCCAGACGGTAGCGTGACTAGAAATTGTTCACTCTCTGGGGCTGTAACGTCAGCTGGTTTTGAATGTATGAAGCCTGCACCTAAACAGAACTCCCTTGGATGGTATAGAAAAGGGACACTCGGATTTTCTAAGGGAAGGAAAAAATAGCTCATTGTTTACAGCTCCAAAGCAGCAACGCCTTGGGGGGAAGGTGGGTGGAGAACAGAAAAGAACAATTTGCTTTTTTAGTTTCTTCCTCAGTCCTGGAGAGGAGTTTTGATGGGTGCTGCGGCCCACCGAGAGCTCTGGGTGGTGTCATCCCCAGAAGCCTTTTCACCCCTTCACCCCAGACAGCCTAATAATAAGCATAGTGCACCTTGACTCGGTCCCTCTAGATGCTTTTCGTCTGTCCCATCCCTTGCTGTCCCCAAGAAGAAGGCAAGCAGCAGGTTCTCTTTTCCTGGGGGAGAGAAAGAATCCTGGAGGCAGGTGACTCACCTGCAGTTGGAAAGGCCACCCCATCACGCAGACGGCTCTTCACATTTCGTGTTGTCAGCCCGGGCCTGGCATTCACCAGCAGCAGTGGGCATCACTAGGACAGCCTGCTGGGGAAACGGTAGGAGGAAAAGACTTTGCAGCTGGTTCTGATTCTCAGCTTCCCTTTCGCTGCTGATTACTAAGATGTTAAATGATCATTAAGATGTTAAGAGCTGAGACATTAAAATGCTGACCTTGGGACTCTCCCCCTTCCCAGGGCCATTTGCAGGCATTTCCTGGGACCTGGCCCTGTCCCCGACTTCCGCACCCCTGCGGAGGCCCATGTCTGCAGACTCCCAGACCACCCCTGGGCTGATAGGCTGGCCCAGGCCCACTCCTCCCTTCTGCCCCCAGTTCAGGGCCTAACCTCTGCCCTATCTTGTGCTGTACTTTTAAGGAAGCCCCTGGGCCTCTCTGATTCTCAGTTCTCAATCTGTCCGTCCCACTCCAGAACCCACGAGGGAACCAGCATAACATCTAAAAAGCCCAAGACACCCTACAAAGAACAGGTAACATTTTTACTACAATTCCTAATCTGTTCCTCTGCTGCACAGATGACGGCAGAGAAAGGAGAACATTCAGAGAGTTTCTGCATTCATAGAACACATGTGTGCTGGGTGTCTGGGGGGCCCAGAGCCCAGCTCAGCTGGGCCCTCATCAAATCAAAGCCTGTAAGACCAGGTGGTCTTTGTAATGTTCTAGGTCTTGGACCAACTGCTTCTTCTCTGCCTGGAGTGGTCATAGTGTTCCGACCTGATCTCAACTTCAGAACCCCCACTCTTGCCCCTGCAAGAACCCCTGATTGGTTATTGTCCCCCTAGTGAATCTGGGAAACATGCCCACCTTTAAATTTTGTGACGGAAGTTTTTGGGGAGGACAAGAGCCGGAGACGCTGGGTAGCACTCAGTGCCCAGCTGCATTTGGCCAGCAGGAGCCTTCCAATTTCCCCATGTATGGGCCCAGACCATGTGGGAGAGGACTCGTGACCTCCTCCCCACCAGAGCTGGTTCTCCAGGCAGCAGTGCCCACTGACCGGATTGAGCCAATCACAAGCTCTGGTGGTCCTCGAAGCCAGCGGGAGGCAGCTGGTCTCCCCTGCCTCTTGCTCTTCCTAACTGCCCCCACCCCTGGGTTCCAGCCAGGGTCATGTACAGCCACCACCAGGAAACCAGTGACTGAGGGCCTGGACCCGACGTGGACCGGGCCATGCTCCTGGTGACCTGCTACCTGGATCAAAAGGAGCTGGTGGCCTGTTTAACTTGCTCCGCAGCTGCTATAAATAGCCTCCCTGTTTCCAAGAGGAATTAAGGGGGTGTTTGTCTTCTAAAAATCAGACATTTCCTGATGCTCTAAACTGATTTATTCAGTGCTATAGAGGAGCTGCTCACATGGCCCCCACATGGCGGGAGAAAGAGGAAAGGGAACCCCTCTCTTTCACTTCACGTCATTATGTGCCTCGGCGCTGGGCTGGAGAGGCGTCTCCACGCATTACTCCTGTGAGGCAGGTCTTCTTACCCCACTGAGTCACATCTAAAACACCACTGATTGTAAAATACACCATTTTATGTACCGCTAAGGGAAAAAATGCGAATTTTAACTGTAAGATACCACAGCTATATGATTCATTCTAATCAGAGACTTGAAATGTGAAAAAAAAAAAAGCTGTGCTATTTAGAATTGACAAAACACGGTATTATTCCCGTTTGACAGGTAAGAGAACTGAGGTCCTGTGAGTGAAGTGATAGGATCACATGCAGTAGGTGGTAGGGCTGGGATTCAAACCCAGGAGTGTCTGGTGCTGAATCCCACTCTCTCCGCTGCCTGGCCCCAAGCCCCGGAAAGCTTGAGACTGCCTTGAGTTTTCTTTCTTGAAACTTCTCTGGGCAGCCCCTGGAGAGAGCCTGGGCACTGGCGCCTGTATGGAGGCTTCCAGCCCCAGGCTGTGGTCCCTCTGCCACCCATACCCTAGAAGGACAAGTGTCCTTCCTTTCAGGCTCACCTTCCCGCTGCCTGCCTTCTCCTGGCAGAGCTGAGCTATGTGAGATCCTGAGTCCAACCTGAAGGCCTCCTTTGGTGACACAGGGGTGCACATACGGGGCAACTTCGTGGAGGGGCTGAGGGCGTTGTCCCACCACCTTCCTGGGCCTCAACACTGCCACCCCCTCAGGCAGGGACGCTAGGGCTAAGAAGGGGGTGACCAGAAGATACTCCCTTGTTGTGGTCTTGTGCCTGCTTATTTTGAACCACCAGAGAAATTGGGCTGTTTCCAAGTCAACACAAGCTCCTTTTCCTAGTCCATTCCCAGAACTGGGAGGCTGCTGGGGTTTAGCTGCCCAGGGCAGCTGCCCCTCTATGTGCGGTAACACTTTGCTAAACACCCGCTCATCAGCATGGCCTGGGTTCTGCATGCAGTGTTGGAAACTGGGCCTAAAGACAGAGCTGCAGGGAGCGGACAGTCCGGAGCTGGACGGATTTGTAAACTTTTATTTGCTCCCTCCAGCGTTGGGTCCTGTGCTAGCACATAGTAGGTACTCATTAAAGGTTTACAGGAGAAATCCGAAATCAAGTTACGAGGGCTCAGGGGTTTGGTAAAACACATATACATGCACACAAAGTCATTCAACAAGCATCTGCTGCGTGCCTACTAGGTGTGGGGTGCTGGGAATGCGGAGCAGAGAGGACAGCACCCTAGCTCTGCCTTCAGAGGTAGAGACATTAGGGGATAATGAGATGCTAGGGACAGAATCCTTTGGGCTTTTTTGGCCATTCTGTTGCCTTTGGGGATCTATTCTGGTGAGTGCCCATGACTGCTTTCCTGACCCAGAGCCTCCTGCCTGCTTTGAGAAGCCTCCTCTGCATTAGAAATGCCAGGTATTTTGTAGTCAGTGAGCTGCTGCCAAAATGGCCTTGGGCAGAACCCTCAAAGGCCCCACCGCTGGATGATTACCCTCAGGTCCCACCAGGGAGACCCGTGGGGAGATGGCTACCTGCTACTTTCAGGCTTGGGAGTGGTTGCTGGAATCAATACCTAGGTCCCCAGAGAGCCCCATCAGTTCCAGTTGAGAATGGGCTTGTGCAGTCTTGGAGAACGAGAGGCAGTAACCTCTCCCTGCCCAATCCCATCCCTGCCCCAGTTCTGGCAGAGGGATGCCTGCTCAGGAACATGTGGCATTTCTTGGTATTTAATTGTCTTCCCCAAGCCCCTAATGAAATGACTTGTACACCAATCTGTCTGTGCCTTATGAAAGTGTCTGTGCACTTTTTATCCTTTTTAAAAGCAACTTTAAAAAGTGGGCAGGGGACTAGCATACATAGTAGTATTCTAGACATATGTGCTCATCACTGAAACCCTTCTGCATTATGTTTTTGATGTAGGAGTGATGAAGTGTACTCTCTCATCCCATCCCCCCACTACCTGTATACAGACCTTTTTAAAAATGTCTCTTTTCTTATTTTTCTGATTCAATACTGTGACTTCTCCAATACAATCTAATCTTTGGGGATCTGTAATAAAGGTTTTAAAACTTGGGGGGAGTGGGTTGGAAAGGGTTTGCACTGGTCCTGTGTGTTGTGCTTTTGTGTGTTGTGTGTTTTGGTTTTTGTCTATTTTTACCTGTTTTATATTAACATAATTTTTCTGTTTAAAAAACAAATACAACTTTGGCTTGTTAAAAAAGAAAGCTTCTTCAGAACTCAATTTTAAAAATCGCAGTTGCACATACTGTTGGGGAGTGAAGGTGAGGGATACAAAACATTGCCGACCTTGAGGGAACGATTTGCAAAATGTCCATAGAATCCTGATAATGTTTGATCCTTTTGCCAAGTAACTTTTGTGAAAATATCACAAGGAAATAGTTCTAATCAAGGATAAGCTCTATATGTAAAGATGTTCATTGCAGCATTATTTATAATGGTAAAAAAAAAATTGTATAAGCCACCCTAACGTCCAACAGCAATGGTGAACTTGCCAGAACTCTCGGTTGCAAGTGACAGAAACCAAACTCAAACTGGTTTAAGGGAATTAAAAAGCTCAGCTAACTGCAAAGTCCAGTATCATGAACCCAAGAACCCACTTCAGGTGCAACTGGATCCAGAATCTGAAATGCTGCAACGGGACTTGGTCTCCCCCGCTTCTCGCTCTGTCCTCCTTTGCAGCGGCCCATTCCCAGGCAGGTTCTGAAGACAACTGGCCACAGCACAACGCGGGCGCAGCCTACAGCCTCCCTGTGTGCGCCCACCTGGATCACGTGTCCCTTCCTGAGCCAATCGCAGAGGCCAGGGAGATACGGGCCTCTGATTGGCCAGACCCAGCATAGGCGCTCAACTCCACCCAATAGCTGCTCTCCTAGAACTGAGAGTAGGAAATCGCAGTCTCCAGAGAAGAACTAGTGCTGGGCAGGCAGGAGCAATGGGCATCTCTATCTCTCTAAGAAACGTTGAACGCACTGTGATACACATGTATACCTAGTTAATAGTATGGCCCGTGAAGCCAGACAGCCCTGTCCTTACCATGACTGGGAGAGACACTTAACCTCTTTGTGCCTCAGTTTGCTCATCTGCAAAGAAAGAATTGTAAGGTTTCTTGATTTTAGGATGGGCGTGAGCATTATCGAGATCATGCTGGTGATGTGCTAGGCACCGCGTCTGGCACTCAGCAAAGAGTTTGTAACCCGGGAACATGTTTAGGTCAAAACATGGTGGGAAAATTAAGATATAAAACCGCACAGACACTCTGATCTCGTGGATGTAAAAACAAGCAAGCAAGCAAACGAACAAACAACAGCCTCCAAACAAGACTGTGTTGGAATAACCAACAGGAAAGAAGCAAAAATCTCCATGGGGCCTGTGTCAGGATAATGGTATTATTGGACTTTTCCCCCTGTTTTCTAAATTTTCTCTAATGACAAATTATTGCTTTTAAACTTGTTACTTGGAAAAAATATCTCCCGTCTCTGTAAAAACCAATGAAAACAGCTAACGCTTGCTGGAATTCGTCAGGAATTCCCAGGCTGATTGTCTGAGTTTGAGATCCAAATTTAGTCACGGTGGAGATAAAGGCCTGCAAGCTTCCAGTGGAGACCAGGCCAGGCTGACCAGTTTGGTTGGGCTTCCTCCAGACCAGGCTTTAGGACCCAGATTTCTGGGGGTGGAGCCTTGCATGGTATCAGGAGTAGCAGGCGAAGGGAGAAGGTGGAGCTGCTTAGGCCTGTTTTTCCTGGCTTGCTGAAATAGCCTGGTTTGGTGACACTGAGTTTGGGGAGCAATGGGGTAAGAGAAATGAAGTTGCATTTATGAAGCTGAAGAAACCATGATTTTCCTACTTCTTTCGATGATTCTTCACAACAATGTTGGTCTTATTTTACAGGTAAGGGAACCAGGGTCCCTTCAAGGTAGAAGAAGGATTGGACCCTAGATGTGCCTGTTTCAGAGCTAAGGCAAAATGTGCCTCTGAAAGATATCACTTATCTCTACTAGGCCAGGGGACATTTTCATAGCTATCTTCTGATAATCAAGACTTTTTCTTTTTTAAATAAAGGTGGGGAAAGACCATACTAATCTAGACTCTTTGGGTTTTAAGAGACTGAAACCCAACTCAAGAAAAACAACTTAAGAAACAACTCACACAACTAAACTGGTCAACCCTTGCTTCAGGAATGGCTGGATCCAGGTGCTCACACTATGTCATCAGGCGTCTGCCTCTGTCTCAGTTCTGCTTTCCTCTGGGTTGACATCACTCTCAGGCAGGCTCTCCCTTTGTGGTAACCAAGATGGTCCCCAGTGGCTCCTCACTCATATCATACCAGCTTAGTGACCCTTTAGAAACCTTTCAGGAAAAGTCTCAGGGCATCTGTCTTTTGACCCCTTGGATCAAAAGCCCAATCTCTAAATCAATTTCTGTCACATACCCACACTTGACACGAAACCAAGGATGACATGGCCCTTGCCCTCAAGGACCAACCAATCTAGAGGGGAAGGCAGACTCATAAACAGACACGTTCAGACCAGCGTGGTCCTGAGGCTGCTAGGACAGACTGAATTCAAGGCATAAAGACTATAGATCATTTGGTGATATAATTTAAACATCCTTCTTTCTCCGGGCTGTTCAGGCTTTCACTAATGCCTGGGTCATGCTTCCTGGTACATCATATTTCTATTCTAGGGCTTCAATGTACAAAGCCTGTGCCCCAACCCTCACCACCCCACTGCTGGAAGCACAGCTAGCCTCAGAGGAGTTCTATATGGAGACTTCTCTTTCCCTCATTCCCCGGGTTCCTGCAGGACAAACAATCCTCCGCAAAGATAATAACAAATCACCTACTGAACACTTACCATGTGCTAAGGACATCCATGACATCTCTGACTCCCCACTCTAGCTCTTTGAAGTAGGTCCCAACATTACTTCCATTTTATACGAGGGAAAACCAAGACTCAGATTAAGTAACTTTATGCCATTCCATATGGCCTCTCAAAGACCAAAGTAGTTCCCAGGATCTAGATCCAGTGGTTTTCAAGGGCAAATGGTCCCGGAACATACGCACTTGTGATTTCACTGACCCCACCAAGAGTCTGTCAGATAGATATTATAGTCCCATTTTACAGACAAAGGAAGAGAGGCTCAGAGAGGGCAATGACCTGCCCCAAATCACACAGCTGTGAGCTGTGGAGCCGGAATTTGAACCAGGTCTGACTCTTTCCACAGCATCACAGTTTGTCTGTGGGTAAATTATCAGAAGGGGGTTGGGGGGAATGAGCAAGAGGAGGGGGAGGAGAAAAGAGAAGAAATGTGGGGCAAGGAGGGGAGGGAACCAGGCTGTGCACATAGAAGGACAAAGAGAGAAATCTGCCTAGCTGGGTCCCTTACTTACACAAAGGCCAGTTCCAGGGCCAGAGAATCTTCCCGTCTCCCTTCAGGCTCAATTCTCCTGGCTCCTGGAAGCTGGTTTTGGCTCCCACACAGGGATGTGGAAAACACGAATATTCCAGGCATCCACAGTGGGAACAGAGCCCCCGCCTTGGCTGTTAAATGCACCCAGGGGAAGCTTCCAGAAGCCCAGGGCAGCTGCATCAACACAAAGTGCCTGGGGCAGCCAGTCAGCTTTCCTCAGCCCCCTCCCCTCCTGGCTTGGCCTGCCCAGGTGTAACCTTTCTCCCTGAGTAGAGCTCCTCAGACTGCCCCTCACCTGCCTCCCCGCAACTGCCCAGGAAAGGCTTGAGCCATCCTCCCAGGAGTCCAAAGGGCCTGCTTAGGAGTCCGCAGAACTGACCTGAGTTCACATCCACACTCTTCCCCAACAAGCAGGGGCACTTGGCCTCCCCAGGCGGCCCCCGGGGGTGCTGTTCATCCTGAAGCTTGCATGGATATGGCCTCTTGAGTTGTACAATGGGAAGCCCCCTTCTCTATGCCTCACTTCCCTGCTCCTAGGTGGGGCCTGTAGGACCATCCCCTCAAGCCTGCAGGGGGAGGAAGGGAGGCCGATTGTAGCAGAAAGAAAATGTCTCCTGGGGACCTTTGCCCAGGGGAGTCTGCATCCTGGCTTCGCAGCTTGGAGCAGCTGTTCCCAGCATGTTGGTGCCTAGCGGGGAGGTGGGTGGCAGAGGTGAGGAGGTGATGAGAGCATAGCAGAGAAGACAGATGAGCCTGGGGGCCAGGCCTGCCTCTGCTGTGGGATCTTAGACAAGTTACTGACCCTCTTTAAGCCTCAGTTTCTGGATCTTTGAGGTCTCAGCCCCCTTTTGTGTCAAGATGAACCAACTGAGTCAGGAAGTGGCTGGCATTCAGGAGGTGCTCAGTAACGGTGGTTATTCTTTTTACCAGTATTATAGGCTGTGCTATATCACTTCCCTCCCTTGTCCCACTACCCACCCCCCCATCCCAGCTGGGCCTGTCTTCCACAGTCCCCTGGGCCTTCCTTCAGGCCCTGTACTGCCTCAGGAGTTGGCCCTGTGACACTGTTAGCAGCATCTACAGGTGACCAGCGCAGGGTCTACCAAATAGGAGAACCTTGGTATTTACATCCCCTCCCCCCAGGGTGGAATTTCTGGCATTAGCACACCTCCTCCCCACAAGGAATGAAAGCAAGGGGCAATCAAATGGCGGGGGCTTGCCAGCCCTCTGAGTCTGCCCCGGCCCCTCGCCCCTTGCTTGTTTTGGCTCCCCATCAAGAATGCTGGACCAGGCCTGGGAGGCTGATTGACCTCAGACTCCAGAGGGAAAGTCACACTTTTGCTCAACTCCCAGGAGCAGCCCTACATTCCAGGAGGGGCGTGGGAAGGGCCAGGCCTTCCCCCAGCTCAACTGAGCGGGGAGCTGCCTACAGCCTGGCCTTGCTCACAGCTTCAGCACTGGCCATGCCCACCTCCACGTCCCCCAGGGAGATCTGCCCCACCATGGACGGATGGAGCAGGGAGGGGGGTAGGGGCGGAGATAGAAGATGCCCATTGCCAGCACAGGACAGAAGTGAAAGAAATTTCCCAGTGAGATGTCTCTGGCCTTTCCCATCTAGTCTCCCTTGCTAGCTGGTGTTCTTCTCCCTTTCTGGTACCACCCTGCACCTTCAAAAAAAAACCAGAACACTCTCCATTATTCTGAGCAATTCTAGTCTCCCTTCAGCCTCTGCCCCCTCTGAGAGGTAGTTCCAGGTAGTTCTAGAGCTATCCAGATTTGACTCCAGGACCTTCCTTCCTGGGCCAGTTTTCCTGTCTTTCCACCCTTTCGGGAGAAAGGATAGGGAAGGGGGGTTTCAGCTGGTGGTGTTCTTAACAGAGGCCTGGGTACGGGTCGAGGTTTCCCTGAGCAAGTCACACAAGAGCTGGGCCTTGGAGGGTGGACAGCAGACGTCCAGCAGAGACTGGCCCAAGCACGCTCTGCAGAAGGGAGCTGCCCCAGCACAGAGGACGCAGGGCAGCCTGCTGGAAGAACAGACCAGGGCCCAGACAGAGGTCCCCAGGAGACTTTTCCTTCTGCTACAACCAGCCTCTCTTCCTCCAAGAGGATCCCAGGACTCTGCTGGCTAGTTGGCTCCTAGGCAGGTTTCCTCCCACAGGCCAGGCTTCCCAAGCTCCGGATAAGAAGGCTCCTGCTAGGGCTCAGGGCAATGGAGTAGCCTACGCAGGGGTCAGGAGCAGCTTGGCCTTGGGAGGGCCCCATCCCCTTGGAACAACGAGTTCTTCCTTATTCTCACCGTCCAGGCCGTGAACCTGGAAGTCCTGGGGTCCAGAGAAGAGGGTTTTCCTGGCTCCTCCTTGGGAGCGGCTGTTTCTTTGTAGAAGATGGAGCACGGTCGCCCTCTCGTGGTCTTGAGAGAGTGAGCAAAGACTCAAGCAGAAAGAAACGGCTGGACAGGCAGTCAAGGTCCAGGGGCTGGATGAATCTACTGCCCCCACCCCACCCCTAGCAGATCCTGGAGATGTCACCAGATGACCTGGGAATCCCGGCTCCTGTAAATGGCCTTGTGGGTCCAGGGAAGCTTGAGGAGGACAAGTTAGGGTGACACTGGGGCCGGGCTGAGGTTACATCAAAGTCTGGGTTGGGCTGCAGCTTTGTTGGGGAAGGACTGGGGCTAGGACCAGGACAGGTTTCTTCCCCAGACCCTGCAATACTAGGAGGATGCTACCTGGCCCCTAACTCTGGTCCCCACCTCAGGCCACTGATCTGACTGGCTCAGTCTAACCCACACATACAACCCTCAGGCCCTGGCCCCTAACTCTGGTCCCCACCTCAGGCCACTGATCTGACTGGCTCAGTCTAACCCACACATACAACCCTGTGTCAGGCACATTAAAATTAAACAAGTAGGAAATGCAATAAAAAGAAAACTTCAAGACATGATGCTGAGTGAGATAAGCCAGTCACAAAGAGACAAATACTGTATGATTCCATTTACATGCAGTCTCTAGAGTAGTCAAATTCATAGAGACAGAAGGCTGAAGAGAGGCTACCATGGACTGGGGAAGGGGGGGTGTGGAGTTAGTATTTAACTGGCACAGAGTTTCTGTCTGGGAAGATGAAAAATGTTCTGGAGAAGGATGATAGCGATGGCTGAACAATAAAGATGTACTTAATGTCACTGAACTGTATGCTTACAAATGGTTAAGATGGGGGGCGCCTGGGGAGCTCAGTCAGTTAAGCGGCCGACTCTTGATTTCGGCTCAGGTCATGATCTCAGGGTTCTGGAATCAAGCCCCTCGTCGGGCTCTGTGCTCAGCGTGCAGTCTACTTGAGATTCTCTCTCTCCCTTCTCCCCCTGCACCTCCCCCAGCTCACTCTTGCTCTCTCTTTCAAATAAATAAAATATTTTTAAATGGTTAAGATGATAAATTTTATGTTATATGTGTATTTTACCACAATTAATTAATTAATTTATTTATTTATTTATTTTAAGCTTTTATTTATTTATTTGACAGAGAGACAGAGAGACAGAGAGACAGAGAGCACAAGCAGGGGGAGAAGCAGAGGGAGAGGGAGAGGCAGACTCCCTGCTGAGCGTGGAGTCCATAGTGGGACTCGATCCCAGCACCCTGAGATCATGACCTGAGCAGAAGGCAGACGCTTAACAATCTGAGCCACCCAGGCACCCCACCACAATTTTGGAAAGAAAAAAATTTGGAAAGAAAAAAATGGAAAGAAAAAAAATTCTTCAAATATAGATGAAGGATGGCAGCGCTGCTAAACCTGCTGCTCTGGCCACGGCGGGGGGGCGGGGGGCTCCCCTACACTCGTGTCCCAGTTTGCCGGGGCCACCATAACAGAATACCGCAGACTGGGTGGTTTAAACCACAGAAACGTTCTGGAGGCTGGAAGTCCAAGGTTAGGGTGCTGGCAGGGTGGTGTGTTGGTGACTCTCTTCCTGTCATCACGGCCCGGCCTGGCCTTTCCTCTGCGCACATGTACAGCAAGAGTGCCCTGGCGTCTCTTCCTCTCCTTATGAGGACCCCAGTCCTACTGGACGAGCCCACCCTTCCGACCTCATTTAACCCTCCTGACCTCCCCAAAGGTCCCATCTCCAAAGGCAGTCGCGCTGACGGATCAGGGTTTCAGCATAGGAATCCTGGAAATGTCATTATCATTGTTTAATGCAAGAAGGGTCTGGACAGTGGGAAAAGAGATGTGACAAAGCGAGGCAGCCATCTAGAGAGCTGGCCCAGGGGAGCCCAGCCCAGGGAGCAGGTTAATCTAACAGTACACCCTCGACCTCACCAAACTCGCCACCAGGGGGCGGGAGAGAACCGGATGCAGATGTCACAGCAGAGCGACCAGGCGAAACCCAGGATGTCAGAGCCCTGATCTACCCTGAGAGGGTCAAGGGAGACTTCTGGAAGGAGGCACCTCCCGAGGAGCATCTTGAAGGGGGAGCAGACGGTCTCCAGGTGGAGAAAAGGAAGAAAGGTTTTTTAGGTAGATGGAACAGTGGGTGCAAAAGTCCCAAGGCAGCTTCATTCCAGTCTGGGTGATTTATCAGGCCAATTACAACAACAACAACAAAAGTATAAGGAGATGGTTTGGAGAGGATGTATACTGTACCTTGATGATAGCTTTTGAATATTTCTTTGTAAATAGTCCTTGCTATTCTCCCTTCCTCCTTCACATAAAATAGAAAACACTTAAGCCCTGGTTCACCTTTTAAGCCTCTCCCCAGAGCTGTGGTTTTCCTGATAAATTGCAAAATTGCCCAGCTAATGCTAGGCAGTTAAATCATTAAATCAGGACAATGAGTGTCCAAGGGCTGTTTATCATTCCCCATTTGTTTGCAAGGGAAACCAGCGTTGTGCCCTGGGTAGGGGCTGAGAAGTGGGCTATGTCAGCTCCATGACCCCAGCAAAGTGATTGGCACTTGTTTGTTACCCTTGGTTTCTACAGTAACACAAGAGGTAGGTGGTAGCCCCAAACTACCCAGAAGACCTCTCACTGCAGGATCTGGGAAGAGTGAAATTGTGAGACCCCCAGATGGCCTTTAAGAGCCCACCCATTGCTGATGGAGAGAACAGTGACCCTGTCAGGCTCAGGCCACCCCCTCCTTCATGGATAAAAGAGCGAGGATGGGTGGGGTCCACTCCAACTCTTGCCCTCTCTTGCTCCCCTACAGTTCCTACAGCCCATCACCCTGACCCTGCACTTTGTTATACCCTAGCCAGAATAAGCCAATTTTATGAAAGTGGGAGGCTCTTAGCTTTTAAATATTAACTGAGTCTCCTTGACCCCTGGCACTTCCCTCCCTTACCTGGGATCTCTCCTCTCCTCCCTTACCTGGGATCTCTCTTCTCCACAGGGCAGAAAGCAAAAAGGGCACAAAGGCTCCGCAGGTAATTGATGCTCTAGGACCAGTCTGGGTCACCGTATGGATGGAATTGAGGATCAGCTCCTGAGTTCTACGTCCACTCCCCATCAACATCTTGGCTTGATACAAGCCCCTGGAACTTGGCCATGACCTTGGGGAAAAGGGAGGGAAACCCAGTGGAATGGGGTCTCAAAGTAGAAATGAAGTTGTGAGGAAAATAAGCTCATTTCAGGGGCGCCTGGGTGGCTCAGCCGTTGAGCGTCTGCCTTCTGCTCAGGTCACGATCCCAGGGTCCTGGGATCGAGCCCCGCATCGGGCTCCCTGCTCCGCGGGAAGCCTGCTTCTCCCTCTCCCACTCCCCTTGCTTGTGTTCCCTCTCTCACTGTGTCTTTGTCAAATAAATAAAATCTTAAAAAAAAAAAAAAACTCATTTCATGCATGCCTGGGTTTATGGATTGAGAGTCATACCAATTGTACACATGCTTCCCTCTCTGCCCCCACTCCAAGTGCATACACTCACACACATTTTACCAGGGTCACTCCTACTCACCTGCTCTCCATTCAAACCTCACAGTTTCCACATGACCTCTTCCAGAAAGTCTTCCCTGGCAGATGCCACCCTTCACCCCTGTACCACCGGGCTGGGTTAATCTGTACTAACTTGCTTACTTCTCTGTCTCCTTCGGTAAACCTTTTGTCCTCAAGAGGAGGGATAAGATCTAGTTCACTTTTGGATCTCTGGTGCTCAGAGCAGTGCCCACCTCTTAGTAGGCACCCCCAGATGGCTCTCCACTTGAACAAATGACTACCCGGTAGGTGAGGAAGACAGCGGGTGAAGGTGTCCAAGAGGGAGTTATTTCTGATAGCTGTTGAAATTGGCTTGTCTCTCAGACCGGACAATGTGGACCACAGCTTTTTAAGCTTGAACACCCTCGAGAAACCACCATAGAACGTCACTAACTCTTCTTCCATCTCTGCCTGAATCAGCAGCAGGGAAGAGAGATCTCTCCTCCCGGAGTGCACAGCCCTCCATATTTTCTACTTATGTTAGCTCTTCTTTCATTGAGCCTCCACACATCCCAGGTGGAGACGGCCCTTTCCTTCCTTATGCTCTTCACCTCCGTAATATTCCTTTTGATACCTTCCATTCTGGTCCCTGACGTGGACAGCTGTTTTTTCCTGCCCAGCCTTCATTCCCCTCCTTTGGGAAACAGCACCTCAATTTTCGCCACGAGACAAATCCCACCCCACTCCCATGCGTGTGGATGCTGTCAGCTGGTGTCATTCCCCCGGCAGAGGGCTGTGCACGTGGCCTGGCCGGTCCAGGCTTCCCACCTTCTCCTGACCTCACCCCACCTTATCCGATGGCCACACAGCGGCTGGAGAGAGTTTCTCAAAACGTAAACCAAATTACATAATTCCTCTGCTTAAAATCCTTCAAAGATTATGTCATCTAGCCCAAAGCTCCACATTAGGGCCTGCAAGGTCTTGCCATGTTAAAGTTTCAGCTTAAATGTCACGTACTCAGAAATACCCTTCCTGACCACACTATGCGGATGTGTGTTCCCGCACCCCGTTTTCATAGCATTTTAAAAAAAGATTTTATTTATCCATTTGTCAGGGAGAGAGAGCACAAGGAGGAGAATGGCAGGCAGAGGGAGAGGGAGAAGCAGGCTCTCCGCTGAGCAGGGAGCCTGATGTGAGGCTTTATCCCAGGACCCTGGGATCATGACCTGAGCCGAAGGCAGCTGCTTAACTGACCGAACCACCCAGGTGTCCCTTCTTCATTGCATTTATCACATTCTGTCGGTTTACTTTCTCTCTCACCCTATCAGAAGCTGGATGGAAGCAGAGACAAGTCTATCTTACTCACTTTTTACCCCCAGCATCTGGCACAAGGTAGGTGCTCAATCAAGCTCTGGAGAAGCTGTGGACAATGACCGGGGGCTGGGAGAGGCCAGACAGACGTGCTGGGCCACCGCAGTGGTCCGGGACAAAGATGGAGGTGGTCTGCACTCAGGGGGTTAGCAGGCCAGATGTGGCCCACGGGTCATAGTTTGTGGACGATGCTGTAGGGAGATCAGCTAAAAAAGAAGACATCAGTGATGTGGAAGGGAGGGAAAATCAAATAAGCAAGGCTCCTGAGAAAGCCCAAGGAGACCCAGAGCCCAAAAGGCAAGGTGGCTGTGGTGGGGAGAAGGACATCTGCTGTGTGGCAGGAGAGAGGAGGTGTCGTCCACCATGTGGGAAGGTGGTAGGTTTGGTGGTGGGGAATGTGAGCTTTGCCCCTGGAGACCTCTATTACTCCATGAAGAATAAGTTGAGATCATCAGCTGTGAGTAAGGGAGAAGGAGGGGGCTTGAGAAAAGACAGCCGGGGGAAGCTGTGTTCTCAGAGTGGGACAGGAAACCTGGAGAGCCACGGGGGGATTGCAGGGTAGTAGTTTCTGAGGATGACAGGTCACTGGTGTGCAGTGGGGCCAGGGGGCTGAGGGGCCGGGGAAGAGAAGGTCACTGGAGGTGGGAGGGCATGAAGCTCAGCATTTGGATGGGCCACTCCTGTGAGCATCCAGGTCCCCCCAAGTGAGCTCCAGTCTTCTGTGATTTGGGGGGGCGTCCAGTGGGGTGGCAGATGGCAGCCATGAGGCAGAAGGGAGGACCGTGTGGCCAGATGATAGAATCTCAAGGAGAGGGAGCTGGGAATCTGCAGAGCCATCCTCGGCCCCCAGGCACCCAGCGTGAGTTTGGACGCGTCTTCCGCCTCAAATACCTAGAGGGAGCCCGTCCTCAGGGGCAGCCCAGGTAGGAGAGGAGGGGACTGCTCAGAGCAGCAGCTGCTGATCCCAGAGAGAAGGGGGGCGGGGGGCTGCAGGAGTGAGCCTGTGAGTGCCTGTCAAGTGCAAGTGCAGGAGAATATAAGACCAGGTGTCAGCGTGAGCATGTGCAAATATGTGGGTGAGTGTGCGGATGTGTGGGTGGGAGTGATGTGTATGTAAGTGTGTAGCGGTGGTGTAAGGATGTGTTGAGCGGGAGTGCGGGTGTGAAAGGGTGTGTGCGTGTTAGTGTGTGAGTGCATATGAATATATGGTGGCTGAGTGTTCCTATATGTGGGGGGGTGGGTGTGAGTTTCTGGGAGTGTTAAGTGTGTGAATGTGGGCGGGTACACGTGAGTGTGGACATGTGCGAGAGAGGGTGTGAGTGTGTGTGAGTGAACGCGGAAGTGCGTGTTGTGGAAGAGAGAGAGGGCAGGGCAGGGAGGGGAGGAGAGAGAAGAGGGAGATGGACAGGATCGGGCCAGCTGAGGGGTTGTACAGGGACTATAGGCGGAAGACAGAAGGCCCAGAGGGCTGGGAGGCATGGCGGGATCACCCTGAGAGTCTCCCAGGGACGGGGGCTCCCACCCTGCTCTACTCCTGTGGCCCCGAGGCTTCTTTAGCTGAGCGGTCGCTTCTAGGGCAGCTGCTCCCCAGGGTCCTTACCATGTGTTGGCAGTTTCCGAATTGGTACTGTATATTTTTGTCATTAATTCTAAGAATTGCACAGTATTCCATTGATTGGATGATCCATAATGTATTCATCGTTCTCCTACTAATAAACATTTTAATTGTATGCAACATTTTCCAATTATTAACAGCCCTATCATGCAGGTCCTTGAAGCTCTTTTTGCTCATTTCACAATTTCTATAGGATAATTTCTATAGGAATTTCTATAGGAGGAATTCCTTGAAGAGGAAGTGTTAGGTCAAAAAATATGCAAAGATCTAAGACATTAGACCTCTGCTGCTAAACCACTTTCCAAAAACCCTGAAACAATTTACAACTTCCCCAGCAACGTGGGACTATCTACTTCCCTATAACCTCACAAACTCTGGGTATGATTTATTTTTCATCCTTAATCAATTAGATACTTTAAATATATGGCCTCTCCTTGATGTTGCAATCACTGTGTATTATTATTGGCAACAACTGCATTTTATTGTTTGAGTACTGCCTATCTTATTGTGAATTACTTTTCCTTGTCCTTTGCGGATTTTTTGGCTAAGTGTTATTCCCAAAGAGTAAGAATACTAGTAAAAACAATCATCCTTTGTTGGCCAGATATGTTGAAAGTATTTCTCCTAGTTTCTTATTTGACTTTCAATTTTGCTTAGATGTTTTATACGTAAAGAGAAAAAATGATAATTCAGGTAGCCAAGGCTATCAATCTTTTCCTTGTTTTTTGCCTTTGTGGTGAATCTTTTTTTTTAATTTAATTTTATTATGTTATGTTAGTTACCATACAATACATCATTAGTTTTTGATGTAGTGATCCACGAATCATTGTTTTCGTATAACACCCAGTGCTCCATGCAGTACGTGCCCTCCTTAATACCCATCACCGGGCTAAGCCATCCCCCCACCCTGGGGTGAATCTTTAAAATAACAGAGTCCTGGGATCAAGCCCCGAGTCATCAAGTCATCTCAGGCTCCCTGCTCAGCGGGGAGTCTGCTTCTCCCTCTCCCTCTGCCGCTTCCCCTGCTTCTGCACTCTCTCTCTCTCTAATAAATAAATAAAATCTTAAAACAAAACAAAAATACAAGAAACAAGAAGAATGTACATGGTGGATGGAGCTGAACAGGCTTTTGAGGAAGAAGGCTCAGGCCCGGCAGACAGAAATGCGCCTTCCTGGGCCAGGTGCTGCTAGGTCCAGAAACCCTAGCCCCAGGGATCTTTTCCAGCTCACCCTTCCCTAACCAGCCATTGCTAGTGGACTCTCCTTGGTGCTCAGAACCAGGCCTCGCCTCCTTCACATCCGCATCCTCTCCCTCGCGGTGGCGGCCTCGACGCAGGTGACCCAGAAACCCTCTCACCTGGAGCACTGGGCCTCCCAGCCGTCCACTCCCCGACAGCTCCTCCAGGCCTCGCCCTGCAGCTGCGCACTAGCCCTGCGCTTCCTGCAGACGCCAGCACGCGCCCCGCCCCGCCCCCCATCAGTTACTTAATACCAATCCATCCAGTAACAACCCCCTGGTCCCCAGCTGGTGTTCTGTCCAGCTGTGCAGTCCTGGGTCTTGGGAGTCATGTGGGACCGCTCTCTCCCTCACGCCCGGACCCCACCATATCTAATCCATCAGCCAAGCCCCACTGATCTGACCTCCTCATGACATGTGGAATGTGTCTCCTCCCCACCAGCACCCCAGTCCACGTGACCATCTCGCCTCAGGTGGGCTGCAGCAGCCCCTCCCTGCTCTCCCTGGTTCCATGCCCCTTCAAGCCACCCTCCTCAGAGGCCAGAGTCCTCCTGCCACTGGGATTCCGATCCTGTCGCCCCGCCCCAGAACCCTCCAATAACTAGAACAACAACAACACCCGCCAGCACTCACCGGGCGCTTCCAACCTGCCCCCCCAACCCCGTTCCAGGAGTATTACTTGTGCAGACTCATTCCTCACAGGAGCTCTATGAGGGGAGCTCTGTTAAGATCCCAATTGCCCAAGTGAAGAAACTGAGACACAAAGAGCTTCAGCAACTTGCCAGAGGTCACCCAGCTGGCATAAGACAGAGACAGGATTCAAACCCACATGGCCTAGGGCCAGAGCCCACCCCTTGACCATGACACCATCCTGGCGCACCAAGGGGACAAGCAAACTTCCCACGGAGGCTCTGAAGGCCCTGTGAGGTTGGGTCTGACTCTCTTTCTCCCATCACTGTCCCCCTCCCATCTGCCCCACTCAGCCCAGATCCCGCCAGCGCACTCACCAGGCTTCCTCCGCCCTCAGGACCTTTGCACCTGAGCCTGTTGCCTAAAACTCCGACAGATACCCACCTCCATCCCCACCTCCTTCTCTTAGCTACTGGAATTCAAGCCTCTTATCTCTAGGCCTTCCTCGCCTTTGCACGCTGACCACTAGAGGGCGCCGTAACCTGAAAAATCGCCCTGCTGACCCTGTCTACACCAAGCCCCAGGCAGAGGATGAAGCCGGGCGCCGGGGGTCTCCTCCTTCCGGGTGAGCGCGGTGGTCTCCCTGAGAAGCACTGAGGGCTACTAGACACTGAGACTCAGTTTGATTCCCTTCCCTGCCATTTTCCAGCTGTGTGCAGAGAGGATGCTCAGCCACCACTAGTATCCCCGTCTGTCAAATGGGGTTATTGAACCACCAGCCCCTGCCCCACAGAGCTAGTGCTTTAAGTCCCACAGAAATCAGAGTGATGGCAAAAATTCCCCCTGCCCCTGTGGGAATCGGAGCCCAAGAACCTCAGGGGAGACACATGCATTGGCTCAGAAACATTTGTGGAAGGAACCAGCCTGGAAAAGGACTTCTGATTGGGAAAGAAAAGCAAATTACTAGTCCCTTACTCTCATGCACCATTCAAACCTCAGCACAACTCTGAGAAGTAGGTATTTTTGTTCTCCATGTTGGTTGATGAGGAAACTGAGGCACAGCTGTACATGGTAGAAAATGGTGACCTCACCCCCACCCCCTGCCTGCTGGCTGGTCACCCCTGCATCTCACATCCTCTACACCTGTGGTTCTCACAGTGTGGTCCTGAAGCAGCTGCAGCATCACCTGGGACCTCCAAATCAGAGATTTGGGATGGGGCTGGCCTTCTGTGTCTAGAGCCCTCCGCAGGACGCAGGACGAGGAGCACAATCAAGCCCTTCCTCAGGTCTGTGAAATGTACCTGCCCCCAGGGAAGGAGAGACAAAGGGGAGGGAAGCGCGCCGGACCCTGAGGGAGAAGGGGAGTGAGAAGTCAGGCGTTCCTTGGGAGGTGGGCTCTGGCTGATAAGAGCCCTGGGTGGGTAGGGCCCACTGGCTAGAAAAGCCCCACAGGATGAAGTCTTACAGTTTCTACGACAACTGGGAGTCCACCAGACAGCCCTGGTGGCCGCGGAGTGTTGGGAAGCAGAGGTGCTCAAACTCATGGCAGGGAAGGGGGAGGGTGAGATCACTGACAAGGCAGGTTACCAGCCCCCACACCCCTGCATCTCCCAGGTTGGGCCCAGGCAGCTGCCATCGGAACAGGCCCCCTAACATTTGGGAACCTTGGACATGGAAGGCATTGGAGAAGCCACACCTAAGTGTTTATTCTGACTCTGTCCCCCAACAGTTCTATGGCTCTTATACAAATTCCGTCCCCTCTGACCATCCGATTCCTCCTTTATAAAAGGTGCCCATTATGAAAAAAATGATGGTTTCCAGAATCAGCAGTGGCTCAATACACTGAAAGCAGGAAAGCTGACTGGGGAGGTGAGGTCAACAGGAGAAAAAGGGCATAGAATGCCATCCTTAGAGCACAGATTTTTGTCCCTGGGGTAAATGGGGAGCCATGGAAGAGGGGTTAGCCCAGGAGAGACACGAATCGATTTGCATTTTCCCAACTGCAGTGGCAGGGGCTGAGCTGGTGAGGAGGCCGCGCCCCTCTGAGTCCCTGCCCTGCCCACTCCCCACTGCTGCGGGACTTTGGGCGACTGATTTAGCTTGCCAATAACTCAGTCCCCTCATCTGGCAAAGGAAGATATGAGGATTGTTTATGAGAATGAGTGAGGCACTCAACCCGTGGTGGCCTTTACTGTTAATCAGTGAGATCAATTGGAGTCAATGCGAGTGCATTAGCTAGAGGAGACCAACAGGGATGAAGTCACTGAGGGCCCCTTGGGCATGCCTTGGAAACAGTGTGACCCTGGGGCACATCCTAATGCCAGCCCCTGGCCCTCCCCAGGGGCCCCGGCCAGGTAGACACTGGCTGCAAGCTGGGAGCTGATGCCTGGATTGGGCATCTGCCCCCGCCCCCCCGCCCCCCCGCCCCGTTCTGCTGCTGCCCCGCCCCAACCCACCCACATGACCCAGCTTCCTGTTTGTGATGCCAAGGCTGGAGGGAGGAAACCAGTGCCCCCGCCCTGGGACTGGAGGCAGGAATGTGGACCTGTTGACGTCAAAGCCTGTCCCAGTTCTGGGGAAGTCGACCTGGGAAGGGCTTCCTGCAGGGCTGCCTTTGATCCCAAGCCTGAGCTGGGGGCTTCAGCTAGCATTGAGGGAGTCCAGCCACCCAGAGCTCTCTCTGAGGATGCCTCTGGGAGGTGACTCAGGGTGCTACTGTCTGGGTCCTACCCCAACAGAGCTGTGTGGCCCTGGGCAAATCACCTCCCCCCTTCCAAGCCTCAATTCCCTCATCTGTAAGGTGGGGATAAAAATGTGCATTTCAGAGCATCATTCATTCATCAGATACATATTTTGAGATGCGCCTGCCCCGGCTCAGTGGGCTCCTTCAGTTAACATTCCCTAACGGGTGGGGCGGGGAGGGAGAGGAGGCCCTGAGGCAGACAGGCACAAAGCATTTCTGGAGGCGGCTGCGAGGGGGCTTCCCAGCATAGGCTGGGAGGATGTCCTGAGGAGGGCTCAGAGCAAGGCGTTGGGACAGCATGGGTGCCCTGAGAGTGACTGTGAGTGAACCTTCCTGGGAAGGACACCAGAAGAGTTTCTAGAGCCTTCTATGGCCCTCCACTCCACTCCGTTCTCCCATCTTGCCTGCCCGCTCTCTCATTCCCTCTCTGCCTTTCTCCAGGACACTGCTCAGCTCCCCTTTGGGGCCAGAGAGACCTGGGTTAGACTTGGCCATTCACTAACTGTGTGACCTTGACCATTCTTTCTGTTTCCTCATCTCTCTGTGTAACATGAGGATAACCCCGGCCACATCACAAGGTTGTTGGAGATTAAGGCAACATGTCTTTAAAGCACCTGGTACAATGTCTGATATAGAGTAATCATGGTTGTTGCTCTTGCTGTTGTTGTTGTTGGCATTTATTTATAAATGCCCAGATGTCAGAAGGGGCTCTTTGGGTGAATGTAGGAGCCCTTTCCCCCAGATGCCCAGTAGGTGGCGACAGAGGCCCCTTGTGCAACAAAATCTTCATTCACTGATGAGAAACCAGATTTAGAAGTTTCAGGCTTTCTTTTTTAATTCAATTAATTAACATATAGTGTATTATTAGTTTCCGAGGTAGAGTTCAGTGATTCATCAGTTGTATATAACACCCAGTGCTCATTACATCACGTCAGGAGATGCTTCCTGAGCTGAGTGCCCAACAAAGTGCCCAGGCCCAGGGGCAGTGGGAACAAGGTGGGGGGGTGGGGGGGGGGGTAGGACGGTGACCTCTGCCCAATAGATGCCTGGGGAAGGAGAGTACTGGCTACTTCAAAAGTAAGCTTGGTTTCTATGTGATAATTTGATTTTTATTGCCTTGAGGAACCTCCATACCGGTTTCCACAGTGGCTGCACCAGTGTGCATTCCCAACAACAGTGTGCAAGGGTTCCAGTTTCTTGACATCCTCACCAACACTTGCTGTCTTTTTTTTTTTTTTAATAATAGCCACCCTAACAGGTGTGAGGTTTTGATTTGCATTTTCCTGATTAGTGACATTGAGCATCTTTTCATATATCTGTTGGCCATTTGGGCATCTTCTTTGGAGAAATGCCTATTCAAGTGTTTAGTCCATTTTTTAAGTGGGTTATTCATTTTTTTTTTGCTATTGAGTCATAGAAGTTCCTTATATATTTTGGATATATATCCTTTATCTGACATATGGTTTGTAAATATTTTCTCCCATTCCGTGGGGTGCCTTTTCACTATTTACTGTTTCCTTTGCTGTGCAGAAACTCTGATGCTCAGTGCAGCATTAGTCACGATAGCCAAGATGTAGAGACAACCTAAATGTTCTTGGACAGATGAATGGGTAAAGAAAATGTGGTATAGACATACAACAGAATATTATTCAGCCTTTAAAAAAAAGGAAATCCTGCTATAGGCAACAACATGGAGGAACCTCGAGGACACTGTGCTGAGGAAAATCAGTCAGTCACAGAAGGACAGATACTGCATGATTCTAGTTATATGAGGTACGGGACTCGTAGAAGCAGAGAGGAGAATGGTGGGAGCCAGGGGCAGGGGGAAGGAGAGTTATTCTTCAAAAGGTATGAAGTTTCAGTCACACAAGATGAGCAAGTTCTAGACATCTGCTGTACACAGTGCCTGGAGTTAACAAGACCGTACTGTGCACCTAAAGACCTGTTAAGAAGATGGATCTCATCTAAATGTTCTCACCACAATAAAATAAAAACTAAAAAGGAATTGGGCTCAGGTGAAAGCCACCACAGAAATCTGAAAAAGGATTGTGTGGAGAAGCAGAGGAGGAGGTGCGGGGCTCCCCACGCTCACCCCCTCTTCCTTGCCTCCTTAAACAGGCACTGCTGCCCTCCTCCTCTCCTTCATCTCTTCTACTTCCTTCCACCTTCCCTTCCTGTCCTCCTTCCTTCTCTCAGCAAATACACACTGTGTACCTGGGCTTGTACTATGAGCTGGGATCAGAGCAGGGAGCAAGACGTAGTCTATGCTTTCTAGAACCTCCGAACTAAAGGGGACAGATAATAAACAGATAAATAGAAGAAATGAGAAAGATCCTTTCAGATCCTGGCAAAAATAAGACCCTGGAGAAAATAAAAGAGTGATATGATAGAGTGCCCAAGGACTGGGAGAAAGGAGAGCAGCAGGGAGTTGGCTAGAGGGAAGCATGAGCCAGGCAGAAGGAGCCACTTTAGTAAAGGCCCTGAGGCATAAAAAGTCTATGAGACCATGGGGAGGACGCAAGAGGTGGCAGTGGGGTCAGGGGCAGATGCAGTGGCCAGACTCAGAAAGGGGTCTGCAAGGTGTGGGCTAACGGGTCATCTGGCTGCTGAGGCAATCACAGTGGCTACTAACATTGATGGAGCACTCACTATATACCAGCGACTCACGCTGACCCAGCACACACCATATACCAGCGA
>NW_022589709.1:16489035-16515040 GCF_004348235.1 Phoca vitulina
CCATATACCAGCGACTCACGCTGACCCAGCACACGCCATATACCAGCGACTCACACTGACCAAGCACTAACTCTGTACCAGCGACTCACACTGACCCAGCACACACTATATACCAGCAACTCACGCTGACCGAGCACTCAGTATTTACCAGGCACTGTGATTACCCTGTTTTACTATAACAGAAGCCGCAGCCAAGCAGGGTCTTCAGGGTTCCTGGAAATCCTGAGGGCCCCTGATGAGAAGGAAGAGGGTATGGACACTGAAAATTAACATTTACTTAGCACCTCTTGGGTGCCAGCACCCTCCTGAGTTATTTGATGTTATTTGATGTGTATTTATCATTATCACTCCAGAGGACAGTATTATCATGATTCCCATTCTAGAGATAATGAAACAAAAGTCCAAGAGGGAAGGTGATTATTCCAAGGTCACGTAGCCAAGGAGTGGCAGACCCCAGACTGGAACCCAGGTCTCCACGCTGGGGCAGATGTTTCCCTGCGCCCGGAAGGCTCAGAGCCACCTAGAGGGCCAGCCAAATTCTCTGGCTGCAGCTCCTCAGTATCCCTGGGGCCCCCCATCAGCAAGTCCAGTCCACATGCCCTGGGGCCTTGCCCTCCTCCACGGCCAGCACTCCAACAAACCTGACCATCTTTCCCTGGAGGGCCCTATTTCCTGCCTTCCTGATATTGTGACAGCCTAAAATGATCTTGTTTACCTATGTGCAGTCATCTGCCCACCAGCCTATACCCTGACTCCTACAGACCTCTCCAGCTTCGTGCTCCCACCCCCAAGTTCTGAACCCCGCACTCCCCCACCCTGACATGCTCCCATTCTCCTGAACAAACCCACCATGCATGAGAGCATGAGTCCATCTCATTCATCCCTCTCTCCTCAGAGCTTAGCTCTGTGCCTGGCACAGAGAAGGGGCTCAGGGAAGATGAATGGATGCATGGAAGTTGAATGGAAGTGGATGGATGGATGGATGGATGGATGGATGGATGGATGGACAAAAGACTATTTGACCTGAGCCTCTGTTGTCCTCCTGACTCACAGGAAGTAGGTCAGAGCACAGATGGCAGCAGTGACTCCAGTAAGAGGGTCCTCTAGTGTAGGGCCATCCAGGGTAGGGGCAGGTGTCAGTGTTGTGGACAGGCCATCAGCAGGGGCTGGCAACCTCTTGTGTGCAGAGCATTGATGAGGGAACCCTGAGACGTGACTTAGAGCATCTGCTGGAAAGGACAGGAATGGGTGGGAACAGGGCAGCAAAGCACGTTGAAGTCCTGACTCAGCCAGGCGCTATGGGGGTTTGAGAAACTGGGTGCCAACACCCACCCCATGCATAGACAGGGCCCTGTACGAGGCATGAAGGACTCTCAGTCTCATGACTGAGTTTCACTGTGACCCTTGAAGCAGGTGGGATTCTGCCCGTGGTGCCTATGGGAAACTGATTTCTGGAGGGGAAGTGACTTGTTCAAGACCGCCCAGCCCGAGAATGGCAGAACTAGGTTAGGGTACTGGATCAGGGTGACCCAGTCTTTGCTTTAACATGCTGGATGGGGCCTCTCTCTTGGGAGCCAGGCTCACAAATGGCTCAGGTGGGAGTGGGTCCACGTGCCTCTGGAGGGGGTAGGGGCATGGGATCTGGGGACTGTGGGGTCAGGCTTGAGAGACTCCCCAAGTGCCGACTCCAGGCCTGCCCCTCCCAGCAGGCGGCCCGGCATTGGAATGACCTTCCCCAAATGCAATGTGACCAAGTCAGGCCGTACTTCGCTCTTTCCGTGTCTCCGTGGTAGTACAGGATCAAGCGCAGGATTTTGACTTGGCCTTCTGGTTCCTTCATCACTGACCCCTGCGGACCTCTCCCAGCCTCATGCCTCAACCCCCAAGCCCTGCACCCTGCACCCCACCACCCTGATGTGCTCATGTTTTCCTGAGCAAACACACCCTCTCTAAGGCCTCACAACTTTACACAGGTGGAGTTCTCCGTGGGAAACATCTTCCCAATCTTTACCCCAGGAATTCCAACACAGTCCTCAAGATGGAGTTCTGACGTCAGCAACCCTCTCTGACCCACCCACACCTCTGCTGGGTGAGGCAATCCCACCCCGCTCTGTTCCAATTATATGCTCAGCTGAGATCTACCATCAGGGCAATTACCACAGGCTCATAATTATCTGGTTACTAGTCTGCCTCCCCAACTAGACTGTGAATTCCCTGAGGACGCTTCATGACTTATTCACCTCTGGAGCTGTGGGGCGGGCGTAGCACCTAGCTGGAGTCTTTATTATTACTTGTGGAAGGAGGGAGAGAGAAGGCGGGGCAGGAGGAGTGGGGAAGGAGGATAGAAGGGAAGGAGCTGGGAGGGGGGTATATGGGAGGAGGCGTGGGGTAGAGGAAGGAGGATGGGAAGTAGGAGGAAGGAAAGGAGGGCTGGAGGAAGGAGGGGAGGAAGGAAGATAGAAGGGAGGAAGAGAAGAGAGAGGGAGGGAGGGGAGAGGGAGGAGAGCACTCTACAGTTTCCAGTGCTCTTTCAAGTACATTATTTTATTGACGAGTAGGGGCAGCAGGAAACCCGCAGATCTGCCTTGTCACACCCTAGTGTTTTGCTATTTGTGCTAAATCTGCAGACCACTTGTTTTTAAACTCAATCTTTATTTTTCATTGCCTCGCTGAACTAAATGTATCTTAAAAGGAAATGTTGCATCATTATCCTGAATGGAAAGCTAGAATCACTTCCCATCAACAGAAGGTTGTTATAAAAATGAATATAGCTGATGCTTACCATGTGCCAGGCACTCTGCTAGGCACATTATGAACATTAACCCGCTCATCCTTGTAACAGTCCTATGGTGGGGTGCCACTATGTCTCAAGCATGGGGACGGGCAAACTGAGGCACAGTGACCTTAAGTAACTTGCCCAAGGTCACAGCTAGAAAGCAGCAAGGTTACCACTGAAACCAGGCAGTCTGGCTCTAAGAAACAAAGAGATAAATAAGCCAATGTTGTCTTCTACCTAAATATCATTGCCTTCTGCGGGCTCGGTGTCGGAGGTCTCCATCTCATTAAAGCCATAGTAGCTGCAACTTGAGACTTTCCTCCAGAAGTCATCAGAGAATGAAGGGGAATCAGAAAAAGAATGCACTTCTCACCAGAGGATTTACTGCTACTTATGCCAAGTTGGTATAAAAATCATTTCTGCCAGGGGCTCCTGGGTGGCTCAGTCGGTTAAGCGCCTGCCTTCCATTCAGGTCATGATCCCAGGGTCCTGGGATGGAGCCTCACCTGGGAGGGGGGGGGTCCCTGCTCAGTGGGGAGTCTGCTCCTCCCTCTCCCTCTCCCTCTCCCTCTGCCCCTCCCCCTGCTTATCACTTGTTCTCACTCTCTCAAATAAATAAATAAATAAATAAATAAAATATTTTTAAAAATAAATCCAAATCGAAATCAAAATCATCTCTGCCAGAGATGTAGCATGCAGCAGGGGAAACCCTGAAGCACAAGGAGCTCCCAGCAACACCACCAACACCCCAGCATTTTTAGCTCGGGACATTGTCCAACATCACAGGAAGTAGAGGCAGAGAGGAATTAAGCAAGGTGTTCAATCAAATCAGTAAGACTAGGCAAAACCTGAAATAAAATTCAAATGAAAGCAAATTCATCTCACTATAACGAATTAATATCATATCCCTGTGATAGCATACGATACTACAGAGGGGACAAAGAGCCAATCCAAGCTGAGAAGACAGCCCGAACTTTATTTAATAGGGTTTCCTGTTGCTCACCAGGTCCGAAGCTGTTTTGCAGTTACCATAGCATGGAGCAAATGAGCAAATACATTAATTGATGTAGGGGTGTTAGGGTTTTCAGCCTGGGAGGTCCAAATATGGGAGGGAGATGAAGAGAAAGCAGCCTGTGATGTTGGACTGGAATTTGAGGTAAAAGTATGAGCTCACAATGTAAATATATTAAAACACAAATGAATGTTGATTTCTAGTTCTTTCTGCTGAAAGGGCCCAGGATCAATGACACCCCGATAACAATGAGCACACACATCTTGGCTCATAAATATCATTCCCCAATAAAAGGAACCGGGGCAATTTGGGGAAATGGATGGTTCCAAGGCTGAAACAGGAAAAATACAAGATGAGCTCGAAACATCAAGTTTTGGCAATAAGTACGGAAATGACCAAAGAAGGACGGAGATAAACCGAAAGGGCTCAGGAGCCAGCTTGAGGAGGCCACTGCTGCCAACTGTGGAACAATGTGAGCATCGACTTACAGGGGACAACTGAGCACTGAATACTGATGGTAATGGATTATGGCATACTGAATAAGAGAGTCCATGAATTCACCCTGACAAATATAAAATAAAGAAAAAAGAAAGGAAGGAAGGAGAGAGGGAGGGGAAGGGAAAGCTCTTCCTTACAGAAGAATGCCAACTAATAAGTGAAGAGGGAATGATGGATTCATAAAAGCATCAATGGACAACCACTGTAGTAAAAATGAATTCATTTATCATCAATGGATGCTGGCAAAGCATCGGATCAGAATCATCAAGGATCAATGGAGTGAGAAAACCATTTGGCTCCATAAGAGTGAAAATGGATTTAAGTAAGAATCATCACAGTCTCCAAACATCAGTCTCCATATTACTTATTAATCCCAAAAGGTGAAAGCAAGCCTTTGTGGGGGAGAAATCTGGCCGACACCAGTTTAGCCAAGAGATCAGTTGGGACCATCAGACATCACATGCCTCCTGATGTGATTCACTGAGGACTCAGCAAGGCTGTCAGGGAGCCTTTGCCAAAAATGCAGGACCTGGATCTGATTCTGAGGAAACAACCTGACAGACCCATGCTGAAGGACAAGGCCATGCTACAAAACAATGGGTGTGTATTCTGCAGAAACGTCAAGGTCATGAAAGATACAGAGGACTGAGGAACTAACTGTTCCAGATTGAAGGAGAGAAAAGGGCCAGGACAGCTGAATATAGACCCTACCCTGGGCTGGATTCCGGGTGACAAAAAGAAATGCAATCAAGGATATTACTGGGACAGTTGGCAATATCTGAGTGTAAACTGTGTACAAGATCATCGTTTTGCATCAAATGTGTATTGTGGTTATGCAGGGAGGCACGTAAGTATTTAGGGGCAGAGTCATGATGTCTACCACTGACTCTGAAAGAGTTCAGCAAAAGAAGGAGAAGGAGGAGAAGGAGGAGGGCAAGAAGAAGAAAAAGAACAAGAACGAGAAGAGAAGAAGAAAAAAACAGAGAGATTAAAGTATATGAGTCAAACATTTACCATTGGTTGATTTAGAGCTGGATTTCTCAATCTTGTCATTATTGACATTTTGGACCATAAAATTCTTTTTTCTTTTCTTTCTTTTTTTTATTTTAGAGTTACACGTGGCAATTCCAAATTCGCCATTTTGTTGTAAGAGTTGAGCTGGCATTAATATGTCATCTCCAGGGCTGTTAGAGGACAACTGCCCAAATTCCATGAGATTTAGTACCACGCTGTGTAAGTGGAAGTCTCCCAGTCTCTGCTGGGGTTTATCTTTTTCTTTCTTTCTTTCTTTCTTTCTTTCTTTCTTTCTTTCTTTCTTTCTTCCTTCCTTCCTTCCTTCCTTTTTTCTTTCTTTCCTTCTTTCTTTCTTTCTTTTCTTTCTTTCTTTCACCTTTCTATCTTTCTATCATCTATCTTTCTATCATATATCTATCATCTATCTATAATGAAGATCATATATTTTGTTGCTGAGATAGTCTATATCCTCTCTCTTTTTTCTGCTTGACAGATGTAGTAAAAATATCCCAAATTAATTATGGATTTGTCCATTTCTCTTTTTACATAAGAAGCTATGCTTTTAGGCAAATACACATTTATGATTGTTGTGCCTTCTTAAAGAATTTTATCTTTAATTTTATGTATTTTCCCTCATAACTCCTATTAATATAGTTGCTTAAAATCTATTTGTCTGATATGAATATGGCTACACCAGTTTTCTTTGGTTAGTATTTGCACATTATACATTTTTTCAGGCTTTTATTCACAACTCTCAGTGTGTACATTTTTCCAGGCTTTCATTCATGACTCTCAGTGTGGTTTTATTTCAATGTATCTCTTTTCCTTTTTTGAAATATTATTGACATACAACATTGTATTAGTTTTAGGAGTACAACAGAATGATTGGATATATGTGTATATTGAGAAATGATCACCACAATAAGTCTAGTTAATATCCATCACTACACTTTTTTTTTTTGCTTGTGATGAGAACTAGAAAATTCTTTGTTGTGAGGGACAGTTACCACATGGCACATATTATAGCCTGTTTAACAGCATCCCTGGCCTCTATGCATTAGATGCCAGGAGCACCTCTTGGTTGTTAACCACCAAACTATCTCTAGACCTTGCCTCCAGACCTGTCCTCCGGGGGTCAAAATCACCCCAGCTGAGAACCACTGCTCCAGGTGAAGCAAAGAGAGGTGTTTATTGAACCATTCTTACAACTTTTCTGTGGATTTCAAATTTTTCCAAATATAATTTAAAAAACTAGAGACCACAAGTCAAAAGAAGATGGCTGTGGGGTGGGGGTGTAGCTGGAGGGCCATGTACTTTCCAGCCAAGTCTTTACAGCTGTCGCGCCTGCCATCTGCAAGCTCTCTGAGGGCAGACGTCTTTTCATCCCCATCACCTCACAGAGGGCCTGGCCATAGCGGTGTGTGTCAACACTGGGCAAACTCCCAAAACCATCATCTACAACAGGGGATCAACTAGTTAGCCATCAGTTGGGCATGTTACCAGCTGATGGGGCCAGAGCTAAGAGCCAGCTGAGCTGAGAGGGGTACAAAATGGAAGCCCAGACTTGAAGCGTGAAGGGTAGGAAGAAGGGTTGGGTGTTCGCAGAGGTGCAAGAAGATGGCTTAGAACAAGGCTGGCCAGGGAACAGCAGAGAGCCTGGAGCTCCCAGTGGGCCCAGTGTGGGGTGTGGGGCGTTTTGATCAAGCCAGGCAGAGAAGGGTATCCGGTGCGAGCAGTGGAGAAAGCAGCCAGTATATTGACTGGAGATAGAAGAGCCATGCCTAAGATGGGAGGATCTTAGGCCTCCAGCTGCAGCCCTCTCTCCGAAGGCAACAAGATCGCTGGCTATAGCCCTCCACCTCTGCAGCCATCATCGTCACCCAACTGGACTTATGGAATGTTCCAGAAGGAGAGACTTCAACAAAAGGAGGAGGAGGGGTGGTGGGATGTGGAACCACAGACTACGGAGCAGGTATCTTATCTGGTCTGTGCCTGAGAGCAGACACTTGGCTTGAATCCTAGGACATCTATGGCAGTCCTAGGGCCCCAGATGCCCCTGAGGAACCTGACAGCCCTATGTGACCTGGCTCTCAGTACTTGTCTGACCTCTTCTCCTACCACCACTCTGCTTCCTCATATTACTGCTGCTATGCTAGCTTCCTTGCTTCTCCTTGAGCCACTTAAACTGGTCGCAAGCCCCAGGGCCTTTCCACTTGATGTTCCCTCTGTATGGAATTCTTTACCCCACATCCTCTCAGTCTTCCTCCCTCACTTTATTCAGCTCAAATATCATTCTCTCAAAGAGACCCTACGTAACCACCAACCACACTCTAGACCATTCTGTCCTGGCCTTATTTTCTTCATAGCAATTATCATCTCACTCCTGAAATGATATTTTTATTCACTTGCTTGTTAATTGTTGGTCTCTTGCCGGAATGTAAACTTTGGAAGGTACAGACCTCGTCCTATTCACAGCTCTATGCCCTGCACTGGAATAATGCCTGGCACATAGTAGGTGCTCAATAAGTACATGAATGAATGAAATACTTTAATGAATTTTCCTTCCGTTCTTTGGTAAGATTACTCCCACCTCCAAAGGAGAAAGTGTTGACTCTACCTCCCTGCCTCTTGAACCCTTGCTTGGCCAGACCCTTTTTCCCTAGGTCAGGGTGGGAAAGGTGATAAACATTGTTTTTTGAAGGGCAGAGGAGACCACAGTGAGCATGACATAGGGCCTCACTTAAGCAATTTTGCTGCTAAAAGTGGACTCCCCCAGTGCTGATTCTGACCAGCCCTGGAAAACCCAACATCACCTTGAGTATCATTAGACTGGAAGTGACCAGTTGGTCCCTCTGCCTAGGGTGTTCTTCCTCTCACTCTTGGCATGAAGACTTCCTGCTCACCCTGCAGATATTGGCTTAAGTGTCATCTTTCCTGAGAGGCCTTCCCCTGAGCCTCCAGTCCACACCAGTCTCTCCCAGGAAAGGCAAACTCCCTTCAGAGCAGGTCTTATATTTGCGATTCAAGATCGCGTGTCTGCTCCTCATGGATTTCGCCACCTCCTGTGCTAGACTGTTGGCCCCACAGCGGCAGGGGCCTTGCTTCCATTGTGTCGCTCTGCACATCCAGTCCGCAGCACGGTCCTGGCCCATAGTAGGGGCTCACTGAGCTCATGGTGGAGGAACTGCTGAAGAGGCCCTCCCTGGAGGCCTCCAACCCACAGGGCCCACCTCACTGTCCCTCACGGAGAACCTGTCTGTGCCCCTCCTGCCGCTCAGGGAGCCACACAATCCAGCCGCTCTCCCTTTCTCCCTAGCATTCAGGAAATTCTGCTGGAAAACTGCCAGACGTGGGCTACTTTCTTCCTCCCTAATGCTGCGCTAGCACAGGACGGAGTCGCCAGAAAGGTCCCTCACCATGGGGCCACACGGAGACTGTCCGTTTAGGGAGAGCTCAGGTCCTCGCCCCCCCCCCCAATGCGGCAACAAAGCTTCTAATGCAAGGTCATGACCTGCCCCTCTAAGACCTCGATGAGCACAGGTCTTGGTTTTCAGAGTCTTCACGCCCTTTCCCCACCCAGCCCCACCCCAAGCCTTCCTGAGGCTCCCCAGTGCCCCCAGAGAGAGCTCCAACACCTTGGCCTGGCCTTCCAGGCCCTTCCTGACATGGAGCTGCAGACAGTCTGACCTCACTGGGGGCCCCTCCACCACCCCACGCCTGCTCACCCGGCTGCTCGGCATTTCTAGGGCGCCCTGGGTCCTGTCACGGCCCTGGAGTCAGCACGTGTTGTTGAGCCTTCTTCCAGGACATCCTCCTGGCAGGTGCAGCATTGGCCTCTCCCTCTGCTGCACTCCGAGCTCCCTGGAGCAGAGATCTGCACCCCAACAACAGCAGCCCCACCCTGAGCGTTTCCCACGCGAGCTCGGCATGTTCCAAGTACTTCGCGTTAAACATATTTAATCCTCACGACAAACCCGTGGTTTGCACTACTCGTTCATATGGCCATTCACTGGACAATATTAGTTACATATTTACTGTGGGCCACATGCCATTCGAGGTTCGGGGGATAGAGCTGAGAACAAAAGACACAAAATTCCCTGCCCTCTGCAGCTTACGTTTTGTAGGAGTTACCTACAACTAAATTAAAATAGAGGATGTATTAAATAGTGATTAAGGCCATGAGGAAAAATAAAGCAAGGATGGGTATACAGAGGATGGGGGGAGGGGTGGGCTGCCCTTTAAATATTGGAGTCAGATAAGATGACATTTAAGCAAAGACCCAGGTGAGAAAGCAAGCCAGGCCTGTATCTGGAGAAGAGCATTCCAGACAGAGAGAACGGCCAGGGCAACTCATCAGGGCAGGAGTGTACCCAGCATGTCTGAGGGAGCCCAGAGCGAGCGAGGGGAGAGGCGGGAGGTGAAGCAGGCAGGGGAGGTGAGGCCATGTGGTGTGGACCCATGGGCCACTGGAAGGACTCCGGTTTTCCCCTTGTTTGCAGGGCACTGAGAATGAGCTATCGGTGAGCCAATGTGGAAGCAGAAAGAACAGGGGCTTGAGAGATGCCATGGCTCTGAGCAGTGGGGTCCAACTGGAGAGGAAAAGAGACCATTGGATTCTGGATATCTGGATATATCCGAAGGTAGAGCCGACCGGACTTCCTGACAGATCAGATATGGCCATGAGAGAGCAGAGTCCAAGATGTCTCTGAGGTTTTGATCTGAGCCCCTAGAAGGATGGGCCTCTAGGTCACCTCCTTTACAGATTAGAAAATGAAGGCACCAAGTCAAGTCACATGCCCGAGATCACACCGCTGGTCACTGACCGAGTTGGGATTTGAACCCAGGCCTCTGGCTTTGGAACTTTGAGCTCCCCACCCCACTGCGGTGCTCAGCAAATGTCAAACCTTGAAAGAGTTTTCGAGAGAAAGAGATAGAGGCAGTCAGCACCTGGACTGGAAATGCGACTGCTTCTGAGGAAGGTGGGCTGGAAAGCGAAGTGTTGGAGCACACGGCCTTGGGCTTAATGAGCACCCATTTGCGGGATTCTGGGAAGGCGAGAGTGCTGAGGCCTAGCTGCCCCTGTAGTGTCATTCAGATGGCATTGGCCACACCAGCCTGTTTCCTGCAGTGTCCCAGGGATGGAACAGCACCCATGGGTGCCTGAGCACATCCAACTCGGGGTGCTGTCACCATGGAGAGGCACCAACAGGCCTCCACAATATTTGGGCAACACAGGCTGGATGGGCTCCTCTTCGTGCCAGGGCCCAGGCCCAGGCATGTTGGGGTGGGGCCTGGGGAATTCTGGGGCTCAGCCTGACACCCCAGACGAGAGCAGAGCCAGCCCTGACGCTGCCCCTCCTGAGCACCTGCAGTGGCCAGCACACTGCATCCCAGCAGCTCACCTCAACCCTGCCCAAGAACAACTGCTAGCATCAGTTCGCACATGGGCCAACTGAGGCTCAGGGAGGCTGGGTCACTTGGCTGAGACGAAACAACTAGGAAATGGTGGAACCAGTTTGAATCCTGAAGCCTGTGTTTTCACTCTGTCATGGGCTTTATACTGAAGCCAGCCTGAGGGCAGTTCATTCCTGAAAACCAAAAGATTTTTGTAAATTTGGCCCCAAAACTCATTTGGCAAGTCTCAACCCCTTTCCCCCCTCCCCCACGTAGCTGTGGGGGCCCCAGGCAAGTAATTTCATCTCCCTGAGCCTCAGTGTTCCGTACACTGTTTTGTAAAATGGGAGAGGGACCACACCTTCCACCGGCTGCCAGAAGGCCTGAAGGACTGTGTGTGCTCAACAGGCTGGGAATCCCAAGCCCTGCGGGAGATTCTGATGAACACCCATGCTTGGGCACTGCTGTTTTAGGGCATCAACCTGCCCATGTTTCTCCTGTGCTCTAAACCTTTCGATGGCTTCCTTTGAGAGAGGTCCAAGAGCCTCAGCATGACCTAAACTGATAAGAAGCTATTTATCGATAGTCTTTATCACCTGCAGTTACTTTGCATATTTATACATTTTGGTATAATCACATCAGTGTTGTTGTTGTTTTTTAATAGAAACCCTGCCACTTGGCTGTGTTGTATTGTGTATGGTATATTTCTAAAATCTGAAAAACTCGGAATTCTGAAACCTCTGGCCCCAAGTTTGGGATAAAGGATCGTGGAGCCTTGATTCTCTAAGGCCCCATGCCAGGCACCAGGCTGAGCACTTACCACAGGTCATTGTACTTAATCCTCACAGTAACCTAAGCAGACACTATTATTATGCCCATTTGGTGGATGAGGACGTTGAGGCTCCAAACAGTGAAGCAGCGTGCCCGGTTCACACAGCAACAGAGTGAAGGCCAGAATCCGAACCTTAGACGGCCACAAGGAGCCACGCATGCAGTCAGCACAGCCATCATTCTCTCCTGCCTTCTGTGAAGTCTGCCAGCCCAGCTGGGGGCCGGCCACACAGGACCAAGGCATGAGTCACCCTCACTGCCCTCCAGCAGCCTGCCATCTGATTGGGGAAACGGGCCACGTCACGTCAGTCAGAGCCATCAGGGGACGGCTTCAACCACTGGTTAGATCCTCGGACTTTATCCAGAAGGCCATGGGGAGCCATGGAAGGGTCTAGAGCAAGAACATGATACAGTCAGGTTGATGCCCTAAAAAACTGGTTCCCAGACACAGGCAGGCATCAGAATGCCCCAGAGGGCTTGTTAAACACAGACCGCTGGGCCCCATCCCAGAGTTCCTGATTCAGGAGGTCTGGGGCGGGGCCGGGGAATTTTCATTTCTAACAGGTCCCCAGGTGACACTGTTGCTGGCCGCGTGGGGAACTCCACTTTGAAAAAATGCTGCTTTAGAACAACATAGTGGTGTGGAGGGGGGCAGGAGCACCCGAGTATTTACTGGAACAAAGACTGTCATGTATGTGGTACTGGGAATATGCCACATTGATCATTTAATCCTCGCAGCTCACAGATGATGAAGCACTGAGATGGGTGGGGGAAATGGGGGGGGACTACCCGCACAGGGCCACACAGCTAGTCACTGCTGGGGCAGAGACTCCTTCCTGGGGACTTGGGGCTCCCGAGGGACACCCCCCAACCACTGCCTCACCTCTGAGATGGGGGCCTAAGGCGGGGCCCTTGGAGGACAGGACTGGGTCCTAATCCTTACTAAGTTGCGCGAGCCACTGACCTCAGAGCCTGTGAGCTAGGCAAATAGGTGTGGGGCTGCTGCATTCCCAGGTTCTGGAGCCCGTCACTCACCTCACCTGGGGACCCCCAGCTAACCTCCCCACCCCCACCCCCACTGCAGCAAGGCCATGAGCAGATTCAACCAGAACTGGCTGCAGCTGCTGCAAGAGGGAAAGGAGTCGTCAAGGTGAGCCCAGAGACCCCCATCCCTGGAGCAGCCCCTGCCCCTGCCTCGAATTCCCCAAACGGCTATGTCAGGGAAATCAAGGCAACTTTCCTCCAGTCACTGTTCTCCCGTGGGTTCTCACCTTTAGCACCCCTTTGGGGGACCCAAGCCTGGACACAGCCCTCTTCCCTGCACCCTCAGGAAGGGACGGCCCTGGGAGGGGGGACCAGTTGCTGTCGTCTCTCCGCTCCCAAGAAGGCTTATAGTCCTGGTCCCCTTCCTGGCCGAGTGACCCTGAGCCCTGCTCTTGGCATCTCTTTCCCCATTCGCAGACTGCCTGCCTCCCAGGCTGCGGGTGAGCGGGATGCAATAATATTGGAAACCACTGCTTCCTCAGCACCTACTCTGTGCCAGATCCATCGTCTGCTATCTGCCACACATCCTCTCGTTAGCATGACAGATGCAACGGGCTTTGATATAGCAATGTTCCCCTTTTCAGAGCCCTCTCTCCAGCTCTGTGGGTCCACTGTCTCCCCAGCTGGGCCAGGGGATACCCCACCACCGCTACCTACCATGGCCGTGTTCACACAGGTTTTGTACACTTGATACCTTCTCTTTTTAGAGAGAAGAAGAAAGATGGAAGCAAAGAAGGCAAGTCATTGAGTTAAATGGGAGGGATACTTGTCTGCAATATGATTTTATGAACTTTTCCATATGCTTGAGATATTTTATGATACAATCATGCTGGCCCAGTGAGTGTGCAGCTGGCCTGGTGGAGGGAGGAGGGACCGAGGAACTGGGTCAGGAACCGGCCAAGTTCCTCGCAGTCCAGATGTGATGGTGAAGATGGGAGGTTGTGACTCACCGGGAAATGCTGGGACGATCTGGGATGTTTCTGAAACTCTGAAGTCCCCTGCTCTTGTCAGCTCCTGGCAAAGGCGTGGACCTGGTAACCCCATGAACCGGCGGAGAGAACCAGGGTGCCCAAGGCGGCCAAGTCTGGAGACAGCCACCAGCATTGCCTTCTCAGGCTCCCCATAGGGACTGTAAGCCATTTCTGGGAGCCCTTGTGGGTCCAGCACAAGGCCCCACTCCACCAGCCCGACGGCCACTGGGATGGGCCTTGGGGCCCTGCCAGCCAGCCAGAGACAGCAGAGCCAGCCCGGAGTTCCCAAGCCCTGGGCCCCGTGGAAAGCCCCTTGCTGCAGAAGTGGGCTAGCTACAGCTTGTTGTGCTGTTGCTAAGTTCTGTGCTGATCAGTCTGGGCCTCATGGGTTTTTCCTCTGGTTTCATGTTCTGACGGGAACTGTGCAAATCTGGAGCAAGTTAAACGCAGCCACAGCATTCCAGAGGGTGTGACGCTGCGAGTTCCTCCTTGGCCCCAGATCCTGAGTCCACACCCTCACGGCTCAGAGGATGGTCAGGAGAGCTGCTCAGGCCAAGGCTAGAATATGATCTATAGGATTTGACCCTCACTGTCCTTTCCAGAAGCTATAACGTGCCTTCCAGTGAGAAGGAAGAGGCTTTGGGGCCAATATTGGATTCTGCTTCTGGGTTCCACAACTCCCCTTGCTGGTATTTAAAGCTCCATATATTTTGTTCCAAAAGTCAACCCCAGCCTCATTCCACACGTCCTGGTGCCGGCTCCCTGAGCTAGATCGGCCATCCCCCCATAGATCCTAGCGCCTGGGGTTCACCTCTCCCTCCTTCCTGTCTCCAGCCAGCCAGATCTGGCCCCTGGTTCCTTTCCCCTTCCCTCTTTCCTTCAGGCAATATTCATGCTCTTCTAGACATTATGCTTTAGAGAGACAGACAATATTGTAAATCTTTAAAATTATTTATACATTTTATAAATAAAATAATTTCAGGTGGAAATAAGCACTTGGAAGAAAAACTAAGGCAGGAGAGGGGTGAAGAGGGTATTGGGGTGTCTGTGTGCAAGTTGAGGGACACTGCACATGGGGGTCCTGGGAAGCTCTAAGGAGGTGATATTTGGGCAGAGACTTGGAAGGGAAAGCACCCACCATGGGAGCATCTGGAGGAAGACATTTCCGGGGAGGAAATGGCAGGTGCACAAGCTCTGAGGGGGACAAGCAAGGAGGCCTGTTTGGTTAAAGCAAGTGAGTGACCAGGCAGGAGGAGAGGAGGCTGAGGGGAGCTGGACCCTGAGGTCGGAGCTTGGTGAGCTAAAAGGACTTGGGGCTTTCCTGCAAGAATGATGGGAAGCTACTGGGTTGTTGAGCGCAGAGAGGTGGTACAATCAGAGATGTGTTTTGAAAGGATCGTTCTGGCTGCCTGTGCGCCAAGGGTGTGAGCAGAAGGGAGGAGGCTCCTGTTGCAGAGACACTGGCCAGGCCTCGGGGACGAGCGGCGGTGGCCCCCAGGAGAGGTGGTTGGTGTAAAGATACATCTTAGAGGGACCCCCGCGAGTCCAGGCTGTAGGGTGTGAGAGAGAGAAGAGTCACAAACCGCTCTGGGGTTTGGGGCTGAGCTGCTGTTGGGAGGGGGGAGGGGGAGGGGGCAGTGAGGCCGTGGTGGGGAAGATATGAACAGAGCAAGTCCGTGGGGTGAAGTTGAGAGGTTAGTTTGGGTTCCAGACTGCGTGGAGCCTTGAGAACCACGGAAACAACAAACAAACCTGCTCTGGGTTGGTTCTGAGGACAGCAGAAAAGTCATTGGTGGGTTTTAGGCAGGGGAATTCCAGAACAGTTCAGATGTTTCCCCCTCTGAGAATCCTCCTGGTGCAGGTGGTCTCTTCCTTGTCACAAAGTGACTTCATCTTGAAATCTTGACTCGGTTTCCCTAATATTTTGTTTCACTCTGAAAGCTTTTGCTACGTGCTGGGCCCTGTCCGGCTCCTGTAGCAGGACTGTTGCATCAATTAGGAGGCATGGGCTACATACCACGCCCCCATTTTACAGAGGAGACAGGCCCAGAGAGGGGCAGTGACTTGCTTGAGGTCACACAGCTGAGAAGCTGGGATTCAGACCCGGGCAGCCTGGCTCCAGAGTGTGTGTGTCAAGCCACCACACGCCACCATCTCTTTTACCACCCCCCTCACCGACTGCCCCCCCGCCCCCCCCCCACCACATACACACACAGCGCTGTGCAGGACAGAGATACCTGCGGTAAGGACTCGGCTCCAGCCTGGTTTTATCTGCAGGCCTCCTCCTCTCTGTTTATTAATTTGCTAGACAAATATTTATATGTGAAGGCCAGGGCTAGGGGCCCGTGTTTCCTGCCGGCGCAGGGATGGAGGAAGGAGGTGCAGGGGAGGTGGAGGGCAGAGGGGGAATTTAATTAGAACTAAATGCTCAGTGCCTGGAGAGAAGGAAGCCACACACAGGGCCTGGATGGCCCCGGGGTTGGGGCAGGAGAGCCTAGGGGTAAACAGGACCCGTTTTAGAGTCACCTCAACCCTGTGTGACTACGGACAAGTCACCCCACCTCTCCCAGACTCAGTTTCTGCCTGACTGTAAAGGGGGCAGTGACAGCTGCTTCCTAGGGCTATCGTGAAGGTTCTGCGAGACCCCCCATAGCACCAGACCTCTCATGAGTGTTCTTTATTTCCAGCTTGGCGAAAAACTGGCCACCGCCACTCAATAAGGAGAACCTGAACTTCCATTTCCCAGGCTGGGTTTCACGTTTCGTGTCTTTCACACGCCGTTCCTCCTCAGAGAGGCTAGAGGGTGGCAAAATGCTGCGTGATGGGTCTTGGATTCCCAGCGCCCCCACCCCACACAAATCAGTCTGGGGCCAGGTGCAGGGGACACTGGGCCGCATGGATTCTCAGCTGTCTCTTGACACAGCAGATTCCAGGGCCTTATTTAGAACCTTTGCTGGGGGAGGGGAGGTATGAGCCCCCCCCCACCACCCCAGTAATTCACCTGCTCTCCCCCGACCCTCACCTTGGGGTAAGCAAGGGCTCTGGTTCTGGAGCCAGGCTAATTCCCCAGCCTTGGGCACAACCTCAGAACCTTAGTCCTGGGCCTGCCTAGAAACCCTCACTGCCATGGGGTTGGCTGGTTATGCCCCAGGCTCCTGAATTTAGTAGCCAGGATGGGGTGAGCTGGTGACCCAGAGAGGAAGAAAAAATCAAGGCCTTCCTCTGGGAAGGGAGGTGCAGCTGCTTGATCCCCTGAGACACCTGTGCCCCTACAAGCATTGTTAGAGTTAAACACCACGTGAAACTATCTGTGTCTTAATGAGAAGATTAAGGTAACATTACATACAGCCTAGAAGGAGACTAGAAGAAAAGACTACAACAGGTAGACAAGTCCTGTCTCTGGGTGCTGTAAAAGTATGTGCAATTTTTATTTTTTCTATATTTTCTAAATTTTTCCTTTGAAAAGGCACTATCATTAAAATCATGAGAAAAAATCCTTTTTTAAAAGATAAAATATATTGCTAGGGGGGCACCTGCGTGGCTCAGTCGTTAAGCGTCTGCCTTCGGCTCAGGTCATGATCCCAGGGTCCTGGGATCGAGCCCCACATCGGGCTCCCTGCTCCGCGGGGAGCCTGCTTCTCCCTCTCCCACTCCCCCCTGCTTGTGTTCCCTCTCTCGCTGTGTCTCTGTCAAATAAATAAATAAACTCTTTAAAATATATATATATATATATATATATTGCTAGGGATGGGTGTCTCAGTCAGTTAAGCATCTGCCTTTGGCCCAGGTCATGATCCCAGGGTCCTGGGATCGAGTCCTGCATCGGGCTCCTTGCTCAGCAGGGAGCCTGCTTCTCCCTCTGCCTGGCGTGCTCACACGCTCTCTCTCTCTCTGACAATTTAAAATAAATAAATAAAAATAAAAGATAAAAGATATTGCTAAAAACTCAAAGATACAGTAGAAAGATATAAAATATTTTTTGACAAGAGAAGTAAAAATATAACCTTTAAAAACAAAAACAATATACAAAGGGGCACCTGGGTGGCTCAGTTGTTAAAAGCCTGCCTTCGGCTCAGGTCGTGATCCCAGGGTCCTGGGATCGAGCCCCGCGTCGGGCTCCCTGCTCAGCGGGAAGCCTGCTTCTCCCTCTCCCACTCCCCCGCTTGTGTTCCCTCTCTCACTGTCTCTCTCACTGTCAAATAAATAAAAAATAAAAAAATCTTTAAAAAACAATATACAAAATTATATATAACCCAATGAGAACAGAATACATATAAGATACGTGACTAATATACAAGATATAAATGTGTGTGTTTATATATTCTAAATGAGAAAATTCTATGTGAGGTAAATAACAACAGTATATCTCCTGGGAGGTCCCCCACTACAACACAAACTCAGGGCTCTCTGGAATTTACTTGTCTTTCTCTCTTGCTAGACCAAGAGACACTCCGGGGCTAAGGGAAAGTCCTACTTGTATCTGTGACCCTCTGAAGACCTGGCACATAGTAGGTACTCAATAAATGTTTACACATGAACAAGCGAATATCTTCTCTAAAAAGAAAAATACACATGAAAATACTTAAGGACAAAAGGTATACCAAAAGCTGATGGAAGAATGTGTCTAATAAGTTAACGAAACACAGAGGGTGTGTATTCTCTGACAGGAACCCCAAGGGCACTTCCACTACCAGTGTCCCCCTCCGAGTCCTCTTATCCCTCTGGTTGCTTGTGGACCCTGGGCCTTGCCAGGCTGGAGGTCCAGGTAGACAGAAACTCTCTTTGTTCATTTCTGAACCCAAGCTCCCAGGCACAGCTTACTGTTCTCAGGAGTCCAGCAGAAACAGGTCAAAGGTAAGAACAAGGCCAACAGGCAAGTTGCTCTTTATTCCATAAAAGAGTAAGATAGGTCCTCGATATCAGACAAAAAGACAGGACCAGGGGCACTGCAAGGATGAGTGCTTCAAGGCAAACCTAGGTCCTCCTGAAGACAGAGCCTTCTCATCCCACTGCTGCTTCTGCCCTGGGGACGGAGAATCTCACACCAGGAACTGGGGGGCAGGGGTGAAGTGTCTCGGACAGACGGGGGACCTGTTTCCCTTCCTATGCCATGGTGCTGGGATAACTTGTCTGTTTTCCTTTCTGGACAGGATGCCTCACACCGAGATTGGGCTTCTCCATCTTTGTCCGTGAAACTAAACAGCTGATGAAATTCAAATGGCATTGAGCTACTATGTGCTTAGTTATTGAATAAATGAATGGATAAAGACCCATTTTTATCACATTTCCACACCCAGGCCTCTTCACTGGGAACATCAGAATGAGTAATATTTTGGGCATTCTTTCAAAAATATTCATTGATCTTCTAGCATGTGCAAGGCACAGCTGTGGCCCCCACACTCATGAGGCTCACTTGTTCTATCATAGCTGCAAGTGACATTTTAAATCTACTCCATGCTGTACATATTTTGACTTGAGGGTTGTTTTTTTTTTTCGTTTTAGAAGAAATTAGATTCCGCTCCCGGATATATATCAAGGAAATGAAAACATATGTCCACATGAAATTTGTTGAATGTTCATCGCAGCATTATTCATAATATTCTCAAAATGGAAACAACCCACATGTCCACAAGCAAAGAATGAATACATATAATGCATATAATGTGGCGTATGCATACAATGGAATATTATTTGGCCTTAAAAAGGAATGAAGTACTGATATATCCTACAATATGGATGAACCTGGAAAATATGCTACATGAAAGAAGCCAGTCACAAAAGATGATTCCATTTATGTTATTTCAGGAAGACAGAAATCCATAGAGACAGAAAGGATATTCATGGTTGCCTAGTGTTGGTGGGGAGGGGGGAATGGGGAATGACTGATAATGGGGAGGGGGTTTATTTTGGGGTGATGGAGATGTTCTCAAGCTGATTGTGGTGGTGGCTACAAAGCTGGGGACAAATGAGGACCACCAAATTGTACCTTTTAAATGGGTGAAGTAAATGGTATGTGAGTTATATTTCAATAATGCTGTTACAAAACAAAAAAGAAAGGGGAAAGTTTCCCCCTTTCAAGCACGCAAAGTGTCGTGGAAATAGATTTCACAACCAAGTGGTCTGCTTCAGTTTATGAGCAGAATTTTTCTTTTTCAGTGGCCTTGAGCTCGTTCTTCAAGGCAACTTTTCTCAAGGTTTGTGGTCAGAAGACCCCCTGGCCACTGCTTGTCTCCAGGCCAGGCGACCCTATGCGTGGCCCTCAGGCTGCCTCGTTCCATACGCCCAGCTCCCGCCCCCCTGCCCATACTGCTTGGCTGCTGCCAGCTCCCAAATGCCGGAGCTGTCACCGGGAGCCGTGGCGACGCAAGGGTGCACGATGTTGTGATGTGTTTGGATAGGGAGTACATTCGGTGCCAGCGTTACCAGGCTCCAAGGGTGACTAATTCCTTCTGCATTTTCGGTTTCAGCTGCCTGGACTGTTCAGCTGGAGAACCTCAAACCTCTCAGCTGTTTTTGGAGAAGCTCGCCTCCCAGTTATGGATGCATGAGCTTAATTAAACCCATTCTCCTGCCCTTTCAGCCACTACTCCACATGTATGTGCCTAACAAATACCTATTGAGCACCTATGATATGCCAGACACTATTCTGGGGACACAGCAGTGGCAAGACAGAGTTCTTGCCCTAATGGAACAAAAACTACAGAGTTTTGTTTTGTTTTTTAAAGGAAAGGGAAAAAAAATCTAGGTAGTAGTAAAGGTGCTGTTGAGATCAATGAGCCAGTGTGAAGTGATTGTGAGTACCACTTTTAGTTGTAGAGGGTGGGGGGGAGTGGCTCCTCTGGGGAGGTAGCTGAGAAAGAGCCATCGGTGTGAAGATCTAGAAAAAGAATGGTCCAGGCAGAGGAAATAGCATGTGCAAAGGCCCTGAGGCAGGACTAGCAATGAGAGCAACATGATCTCTACCTAACAGCCAGTGAGTGAAGAGAGAAAATAGGTTGGAGCAGGCTGGGTTATATAGGGACTTCTCAGTCTTAGAGAAGAGTTTTCTTTCTCTTAAATGCAACTGGAAGCCATTGGAAGGGTTCACAATACAGAAAGAAGATGTGGCTTACATTTTTCAGAGGTCACTCTGGCTGTTGGGGAGGATAAAGGGAATGGACAGGTGGTAGGTATGGAGAAAGCTGGGACCAGGACAGACTTCAATGTCCTTAAGGGTCTGGCTGTGTCTGTCCTCCACCTTTTCCATTGTGTCCAGGAGACCCTAAGTTCATGGGCAAGAGATCCTCTCCCATTCTAGATCACAGGAGTGAACTTTTCAATACCTTTACTTTTTTCGATACATTTACTTTACTATTTTTACTTGAAATTTTCATTTAAATCAATTGCTATTTTTACTTAAAGAACATTTTTTAAAAGGAAATAATATCACAGCCAAAAGTCATGAGTTTGATATGAGTTACTTTTTCCCCCAATACACATTAACATACACACACAACTATTAAAGGTTTTTAAATGAGCAAGTGAATATAGTCTTAAGACTAAAGGTGAATAGTGAAACTATTAGAAAAAAAGTTTACCAGGAACACACGAATTTGATATACTAGTTATTTTTTCCCAATACATGCTCAGATAAATACTCGGTCATTAAAAAAAAAAAAAAAGCTAATCTAAGTACTAGTTCAAATCATCTCATGCTGGTTTGAGAAACAGTAATAGGTACTAGGTACTATAGCTTTAACTAGGACCTGGCTATGCTACTTACTGGCTGTGTGGCCTTCAGCTTATTCCTTAACCTCTCTGAGCCTCAGTTTCCTCTTCAGTGAAGTGGGGGTAATAACCGATCATCATGAAGCTGTTGTGAGAAGTATTTAGAACAGCGCCACACAGTACAGGCTCAACAAACATTACCTAGTTTTACAGATCAAATAGTCCTCAATTAAATTCAGGCTTTCCTGAGCACCTACTGGGTGCTGGGGCCTGTAGTAAGGGCTGAGAGTCCAGAAATAAATAAGACCAGTCTCTGCCCTTAGATTATTAATCATTTAGCTGAGGGGTTGACAAGCTTCCATGTAAGCACATTACAGATGGGGGCACGTGAGAAGGAGGTTATAAGGGGTCTAGGTGGTCTAGAGGGAGGAGGGATTGGTTCTGTCTAGGGCAGTCACAGACAGCCTCCAGGAGAAGGTGCTGCCTAATGTGGGTTTTGATGGAATAAAAAGGAGTTTGCCAGGTCGATAAAGAGAAATCACATTCCAGGCAGTGGGAACAGCATATGCAAAGGTATGAAGGCCTCAAATAGGCAACTATATTGCTAGAGTGTCAAGTGCAAGAGGCTGATTTGAAGGAGATACCCCAGGTACTACTTTACCTCAAGCTTAGAAGTCACCTCAACCATCTTGGTGAGATTTAAATGAGACCATGGGAAAGGAAGGCTGGGCATGGGCCTGGCTCCCAGTAGGTACTCAATACCTGCCTTCCTTATTCTGAGTCCCACTGCCCCCTGCCCCACCCCCACAGCAGTGTGTGGTGGGCTGAGCCAGCCCACGGATGATGGGAAGGAGTCTCCCAGCTGTCTGCATGCCCGGACCATCCAGTTCCCAGACTAGCTGAACCGGCCTGTCTTTCCCCTGCCCCACCATGCTGCTATCCACACCCTGGGAGTTCCCAGGTTGCCTGGCTGGGCCTGACCCCAAGAGGGAGGGTCATGGCAAATGAGGTGCATACACAGTGCTAAAGACAACCGAGGGACCTGTGTGCTCAGGGCTCAGCACACACAATCCCAACCAAGGACCCCCTCGATGAATATGACCACAACTCTTTCCCTCCCCCAACATGCAGACAAGAGGCCCAGAGTGGGGGAGGGCTTGCCCAAGGTCATCCACTGAAGATCAGGATTTAAATCCAAGTCAGGGACTCCAGGGTCCCTTCTTTGCCCACTGTACATGTGTGTGTGTTTTAATCCCCTCCAAGAGCCCCCCACTTTCTCCCACACCCCCTGCACCCAAGTCATAGGGAACCACTTGCAGTTCCAGATGGGCCTGTTTATTTCACACCTGGTGCTTTCTGCTGGCTATTCCCTCTGCTTGAAATGCCCTTCCTCCACACTTACTCCCCCTTCACCCCTCTTCCACCTGGCAAACTCCTACTCATCCTTCAGGACCCACCCAACTGCCTCCTTCTCTAAGAAGCTTTCCCTGATCCTCAGCCCAGCAGGCTCAGTCCAGTCTTCCTCTTCAATCACAAAGTACCTCTAAATCACAACAATTGAAAGCCCCTGGAAGGTGGAAAACAGCCTCTTTCTCAACTTTGATATTATCAGTATCTACTAATGATTTCTTAATGAACACATCAGAAAAAAAATTCATGAATTAACTGATTTGCTGTTGCATGCTCTTAAAGGCAGGGATTGTGTTTAGTGATTTTGTTGTTGTTGAGAGCAGAGCACGGGCATCTCAGCATGTTGGCATGTGCATGCACTGTGCAATGCTAGGGATACTGAGCACACAGACTACAATGTGAATGATATCCTCTGGAGGTGGGCAACAGGCCAGCCTGACCCGTGGCCATTCTGAAGCCATTTGCAGCCCATCAGATGGTAGAGCCGAAAGGGTACAGGCTTTGGATTCAGAATCACTGGGGTTCAAAGTTTTGCCACTTACCCACTATGTGCTCCTGGGCACTTAAGGGACTTCACCTCTTTAAGTTTTTGCAGTAAAATGGGAACCCTCCTCACAGGGCTGCTGTGAGAATTAAAGAGGCCAACATGGAAATGCCTAACATGTAGTATGTCCAGAATAACTGTTCATTTTCTTCCTTGAGTATCTGGAATTCTTGTTCCCCTCCTTTAACTTACAGACTGCATAAAGAGGCCAGGTTCCCAGACTGGGCTGCAAAACATTTTTATCCTTGTTCCAGAAGCCTGGGCGCTAGGACCAGGTCTAACATACATCAGTAAGGTCCTGTTCCTCTAGGAATTTATCTCACAGAAGCCCTCGTCTATGTGCATGTAACTATACACAACGCATTATGGAGAGAAGCAAAAGGCTGGCAATGAGCCACATGCCCATCAGAGGAGGCAGATGAATGAATTACCTCCTTCTCCATGGCGGGGTACCCCACAGCCATAACAAAGAGGCAGCTCTCCACATAGGAACAATATGCCATCTCCAAGATAAAGTAAGGGCAAAAGAAAAGTATGGAACAGATTGTTTAATTGACCAGCTGGGGGTCATGATCTGACCCAGAACATGGAAAATGACATGAGACAAATTCTCAGTTCACTCAAGGGTGGTTCATGACTAGTACCACATGGGATGCAGAGGAGAAAGGCTAATTCCTTACACACAATGATCCCGTGGGGTGTTAAGGCCTAGTTCTCTCATGGAACCCCACTGGGAAGGGCTGGCCAGACTATCTCTAGAAGGACACATGAGAAACTGATATCAGTTCCTCAAATGGAGAATCAGGAGACTAAGGTTAGGTATGCAGAGAAGTCCCTTATCACAGATCAGATTCTTGGGTACTTCTGAATCTTTTGCCATGGACATGGCCTAACCTGTTAAAATGAAAGCAAACCATTTTAAATAAGAATTTTTTAAAGTCAACGTGTATGAATTAGTAATAATTAAAAACTTGCTGTTTGACCTTGGGCAAGGCTCCTGGTGACTCCATTTCCCCATCTTTAAAATGGAAAGACCATCCAGAGAAGACAACATAGAGTTCATATCCCAGCACCCACCACTAAGATCCTGGCCTGAGGGCCCCTGCTGGATTTCAGCTGGGCTGTCCTCAGAGGGGTGGGACATCAATTACCACCCAGGGCCGCCCCGGATTTGGACACATGTTCAATGTCCCAGCAACTGGAGCTTGTTGTTTACGCTGTTTCCCAGGGAGCAAGATCACAGTAGCCCCTGGCTCAAGGGGTCTAATTTTAAACACTGGATTCTGGGCAGACAAAAAGGGCAGATCCTGGCTACCTACAAGATACATGCACTAAAAAAAGATGACCCTGAGTGCAGAGGACAGAATAGAGAAATCCATCTCTCCCTCCTTCCACAAACTGCAGTGAGTGCCTGTCCACCGGCACTACCCAGGGGGAGAAGGCCAGCTGATGTCTGTGCCCTGGGGCAGTTCCCATCTTACCCAGAGAAGTCAGGAGTCTTAAATCTGACCCCAAAAATCCCATCTAGGAGCACTGTTCAAAGTAGATCATTAGCCCCCAGCCAGGTAATTCATAGGGATCTATTCAAATTTCTTATTTCATAAGTGGTTTTCATTTATTGGGGTTTTTTGGGTTGTTTTACAATTTGTTTAGGTCAGAATCCTAAATAAGGTCTACACCTGGTGATTGTTTGATGTGTCTCCAAATCTCCCTTATTCCTTTGATTCCCCTTCCATTTGTTTATTTACTTACTGTTTCTCTCTCTTTTTGCAATTTATTTGTAGAAGAAACCAGCTGTCTATATTTTCCAGCATCTGAAGTTGGCTAACTGCAACCTTGAGGTGCCATTTAACATGTTCCTCTGTCCCCTGTAGTTCCTGTAATTTGTTCAAATCTAGGGGCCTGATCAGATTCGGGTTTGAGTTTGGGGCAAGACTACGTCATGGTTGGTGCATGTTCTTCCATCAGGAGGCTCATCCTGTCTTTTTGTGCTGCCCAAATCATCCATTAGGGGTTCACGATGTTGTGTCTCTAATTCTATCATTTCTTCTACACTTTTAAGCAGGTATAAATCTATAAATAGAAACTTCCCTCTATCGACCATTTGATTACCCTGAGGTACCATTTATATAGGAAGGGTAAGATTAATTATAATTCTTTCCTTTTCTTTAGGAGCTTAAATCCTTTTTGGTACAATAAGTATGTACTTGCAGTATGAATAGGCACATTATTCTGAGCCTCTGTAGGCCACCTGTAAAATGGGGGTGCTGGCGAACTCAGAGCCTTATTCTGGTATGTGTGGAGAGCTCAGTTCTCTTACCAAAGGCTGTGTCCATGCATGCTTTCTATGAACTGTAGAACCAGGGCACGCAGCAAGGGTTTTCAGTCTCTCCCCTGCCCCAGCCTCAGCCCAAAAGCACTCCTAGAAGATGGCAGAAGCCAGCAAGGTCAAGCGGTGCACACACCCACTTTGCCTCGGTGGCCCCTTCTGCACCAGTTTCCTATGCAGTGAAGATCCTAGTGCCTCCCTCCCAGGGAGGCTCTGGGTACTAAATGAGAAAATGTGGTCATTGGCCTGACACCTTAGTAAACCCAGGAAGGGGGCCTCTCCCCATTCTCCCTCACACACACACACACACACACACACACCACTCCCACACCACACACACCCACACACACCACACACACCACAACCCCCACACCACACTCACACTCCACCACGCATCCCCCACACATACCACACCCACCCAGACATACCTCCCCATACCACATACACACACCACACATACCCACACACATATAGC
>NW_022589709.1:16515440-16515721 GCF_004348235.1 Phoca vitulina
ACACACCTCACCACACCATATACACACACATATATACACACACCATATACACACGCCCCACCACATACACACCACACACACCACACACACACCTCCCCCCACCCTCCCCACACACAACCACCACACCCACACCACACACACACACCCCCACCACATACACACCACACACACCACACTCCACGCACACATATTCTACCACACACACACCCTGCATACCACCCCCACACACACCACACACACACCTCCCCCCACCCTCCCCACACACAACCACCACACCCACA
>NW_022589709.1:16515821-16916970 GCF_004348235.1 Phoca vitulina
CCCCCCACACACATCACACCACATACACACACCACACACACACCCCCACACACACACCCAGGCACGGTCCCTCGGGTGGCCCTATTGTTCAGCCACTTCCCAGCCAGGAGGGCGGCTGGGAACGCGAGGCCGCCTGGCCCTTCCTGCTGGGCGCTGACGTGCGGCCTGCGGAAGGAAGAGCGAGTCTCGGCGGGGCCAGCGCATTCCATTCGTGCCAGGCTGTGCACGCACGTCCGCACCTCCCGCGCCCCCTCCCACAGCCCCAGCCCTGCCGCCTTCGCCGCCCTTACCGCCCTCACGGGGCGCTCACGCTCTGGACCTGCCTGGGGAGGTATGGTCTGGGGGCGGGGAGACAGGATGGGAGACAGCAGGTCCCACGTGACCTCCCTGAGCCCCGCCCCCAACCCCCTCCCCCGGCCCCACGAGGGTGGGCTCACTCGCCCATTCTACAGCTGAGGCAAGTGGAGGCCAGAGGAGAGCAGGGAGGCCAAGGCAAATAGGGTGGAAGTGGGGCTGGGGGCTCGCAGGCCCTGGTTGTCTTTCGCTACACAGTGATGCTTCCCTCCCTCACTGCCTGACACGGGAGCCCGGGAGGGCAGCAATTCGGGGGCCTCTGGTGCCCAGGCGCCCCACTAAGCAGACTGCAAGGGATTGGCCTCAGGACAACTTAGACCAGCAGATTTACACAGCCAGGTCTTGCCATCCCAAAAGGGACGGCAGTGGAGAATGAAGCCAGTACTTCTGAGCACCTAGTAGTGCCAGGCCTCGTGCAAGAACACTTCCTCATTTAACCCTCATGACAACCTGGCCAAGTAGGTATTATTTATCCCAAATTAAGTGTCTGGCTAGAAAGTGAATGAACCCAGATTTTCGTGGGTCCAAAACCATCCTATTTCTGAGTAGCATAATGGGGGGCTCTGGCCCCAGAACAGCAGAATTTAAATCCTGGCTCCATCACCCAGCTAGCTGTTTTGCAATAGGCAGGTTGCTTTACCTCTCCGCGCCTCAGTATCCTAGTGTGTAAAATGACGCTGATAGTACTAATGGCCTAGGATGATTATAAATAGTCTGGAAGATGATGCATGTAGTTCAATTCTTAATCTTATTAATTTCACTTCTGGAACGGAAAGAGGTTGAAACGGAGCTTGCTTGACCAACTGTCCCAGTTTACCTGGGTCTGAAAGACGTCCCGAATGCCCTTTTGGTGCTAAAACTGGGACACCCCAGGCAAACCAGGACGGATGGTTACCCATAATGACTCTGGCCTTTTTAAAAGTCCACGCCACTGTCCAAAGGGCAGGAATAAGGCCATTTCATGCTCCCAGTGCTGGCGAATTTTCCCAGAAGCCCTCAGGCCTCAAGCCCTTTGTCCTGGTCTCTCCACTCTGCCCTTGCATAGCCAAAGGGAAACCAGACATTCTTCACATGAAAATTTTCCACATCCTTCAGGGCAATCTTCTGCTGCCAGAAATAGTCAGGAGGATTTGGGAGTTAGCCCAGGCCACTAAAAATAGCTCCTAGGGCCCCCCTGGAAGGTCTGCACCATCTTGGCCCCGGGTGGCCTGTCACCCAGTGAGCTGCCTGCACCAGCCAGCGCCTTAAATGACTATGAGCACTGCTGGTCTGGCTGACTAAGTCCAGCAGACACAGAAAAGACTGGCTCCCACTTAGGCCAGCTGTTGGGCAGGACCACCCTGGCCTTCCACTCAGAGATGTCCCCTCCTCCATCCCATGGGATGTCCTTCCCCGCCATCCAGAAAAGACAGTACCTCACACGTGTTCACACCTGAGCAATCACACAAGGGCCTCGGCAGTTCTCACACAAACAGGGACCCACGGCTGCTCCCTCTGTGCTGACCTGCACCCGTGCACCCACTAAACAGCCACACACACACTCACCCCAAGCGTCTCATTTTCACTATGCAAATGTCTCTCCATTCTTAAGGCAGTGTTTCCAAATCCTTAATACCTTTGCTTCAATTTCTCCACAACCCCTACCTCACCCCCAAGACGATTTCTGTCAAGCTTGCTTTTTGCTGATGGTACACAGGGTTTAAAAAAAAAAAAAAAAGGTTGAAGATGCATTTTCAAACTATCTTCAAACTACCTTCTATTCCCAAGATTTGATATCTGCCCCTTACCTGCTTCCCACTGAGTAGGTGAGAACCCAAAGCCAGTAGAGAAGGAGGACGCCTGGGGAGTATATGTGGGGGCTCCAGATTCCTGCCCAGCCTCCTGGCCTGAGCCTCACAGCTCTGATCTAAGGTGGGAGCAAGGCAGAAAGGTGCTGTGCCCAGTGTGAGGGGCCAGGGCTGAGAGGCCAGTGTGCCTGGGGTCATTGCCACATTCTGGAGCAGAAACACTGCCTGTGCTCCCTGCGTTGCTGCCTGAATCCCATCCTAGCCTGCCTGCCTACTTTGTGAGGGAAGCGGAAGCGGAAGAAGGGGTGCGTTCCGCAACCAGTCCCCCCAAGGAGCGGAGACCACATCCCTGTCCCTGTGAAAAGCAGAGAAAGGAGAACTGACACAACCTGAACATCCAGGAAGGGCATCAACTCCCAGCCAGGCACCCTCATTCATTCATTCCCCCAAATATTTCTTGAGCACCTACTATGTTCCAGGCCCGTGCTGGGGCTAGGCTGCCACCACGAACAAGATCGATATGGCCCCTGCCCAACAGGTGCTTACAGTGCAGACAGGAAGCCACAGTAAACCGCTGTTACCCTAGAACAGAAATTGGACCGTGCCTGGTGCCTCTTGTTGCTTAATGAATGTTGGCCCCATGGGAGCAGCCATGGTGGAGCGGAGCTATGTAGTCAAGGAACAAGGTGCAAAGGTGGAGAAATGGAGGGAGGGGCTTTGTTAGAAAAGGTGTTCATGCAGGACCTCTGGAGGAGGGGAAGAAACCAGCCTCACAAAGGAGTGCATGCAGGGAAGCCACTGAAAGGTTCTAAGCAGAAGTATGACTTCATGTATTAGTTAGAATTCATTTCGGGTACAAGAAATGCCCAGCATAACAGTGGTTTATACAACACGGGAATAGAAATATAATTTTCTCACACATAAAAGCTCACCAGATTCAAAAGAAAGAGGAGACAAACCACAGTCTGAGAGAAAATATTTGCAAAAGACATATCTCATAAAGGACCATTACCCAAAATTTACAAAAAACTCGATATTCAATAATAAGAAAATGAACTACCTGATTTTTTTAAATTGCCAAAGATATGAACCGACACTTTACCAAAGAAGATATAAAGATGGCAAATATGTCATTAGAGAATCACAAGTTAAAACCAGATACCACTACATGCCTATTAGAATGGCCAAAATCTGGAGCACCTGGGTGGCTCAGTCGGTTAAGCATCTGCCTTCAGCTCAGGTCATGATCCCCAGGCCCTGGGATCGAGCCCCACATTGGGCTCCCTGCTGGGTGGGAAGCCTGCTTCTCCCGCTCCCCCTGCTTGTTTTCTCTCTCTCTCTCTCTCTCTCTCTAATAAATAAATAAAATCTTAAAAAAATAAAATAAAAAGAATGGCCAAAATCCAAAACACAACACCAAATGCTGGTGAGGATGGAAGTGACAGGAACTCTCACTCATTGCTGGAGGAATGCAAGATGGTATCACACTTTGGGGGGCAGTTCGTCATTTCTCACAAAAATAAACATGCTCTTAAAATACAATCCAGTAATTGAGCTTGTTGTTATTTATCCAACAAAGCTGAAAATATATGCCCACAAAAACCTACACATGGATGTTTATAGCAGCTTTATTCATAATTATTTTTAACATTTATGAATTACATGTATAATTATTAATTCATAATTGCCAAAATCTGGAAGCAACCAAGATGTCCTTGTGTAGATGAGTGGATGATCAACTATGGTACATCCAGACAAGGGAGTATTAATCAGCACTAAAAAAGACAGGCTATTGAGCCACTAAGAGACATAGAGGAAACTGAAATGCATATTAGTAAGTGAAAGAAACCAGTCCGAAAAGGCTACATACTGTGTAATCATAAATGACATTCTGGAAAAGGTGAAACTATGAAGACAGTAAAAAGATCAGTAGTTTCCAAGGGTTGGGGGGGGAGGGGTGAATAGGCAGAGCACAGAGGACTGTTAAAGCAGTGAAACTACTCTGTATGATACTATGATGATGGATACATGTCATCATACATTTGTTCAAACCCACAGAATGTACCACGCCAAGAGTGACTCCTAAGGTAAACACCATGGATTTAGGGTGATAACGATGGGCCAGTGTAGGTTCAATTGTAACAAATGTCCCACTTTAGTGTGGTATGCTGATAGTGGGAGAGGTTGTGCCCATGTGGGGACAGGGGGTGTATGGGAACTCGCTGTGCTTTCTGCTCAATTTTTCTGTGAACTTTAAACTGCTCTAACGAGGGCACCTGGGTGGCTCAGTTGGTTAAGCGACTGCCTTCGGCTCAGGTCACGATCCTGAAGTCCTGGGATCGAGTCCCACATCAGGCTCCCGGCTCGGCGGGGAGCCTGCTTCTCCCTCTGACCCTCTCCCCTCTCATGCTGTCTCTCTCTCTCTCTCTCTCTCTCGAATAAATAAATAAAATAAAATCTTTAAAAAAAATAAAAATAAAAAAATAAACTGCTCTAACGAATAAAATCTCTTTAAAGAATTTTTCTAAAACTACTGATACATGGTGGGGTGTGGATGGGTGAAATAGATAAAGGGGATTAAGAGTACACGTATCATGATAAGCACTGAGTAATGTATAATGACTATGGAATCATTATATTATACACCTGAAACTAACATAGCACTGAGTAGTCCTTCAAGAAAAAAAAACCACAAAAATAAATGCAGGCATCTGTGGGTCGGGGAAAGTTACAGGTACCAAGGAAAGGAAAAAAAAAAAAAAAAACTACTGATGTGCACAACAAGATAGATTAATCTTTTAAAATTATGCTAATTTTATGCCAGACACAAGAGAAAGAATACCATATGATTCCATTTATGTGACATTCTAGAAACCACAAATCTAATCTATGGTGACAAAAAACTTATCCCTAGCTGGCTGAGGTAGGGACTAGGGATTGAGAGGGAAGAGGCATGAAGGAAGTTTTTTGATGGATATATTCTATATCTTGGATGTGTTGGCAGACATAATACATTCTACATACACTTGTCAAAATTCAAAAATATATAAAACTGTATAAATTTGTCAAAGTTCATTAAACTCTAAACTTAAAACAGATGCATTTATTGAGGTAAATTATCTCAATAAAGTTAGGAAAAGGGGGGAAAAGCCCACTAGAGCCAATGATAGTGCTCTACTCCCTGAAGTTCTTGTTAGAAACATGAAGGGTCTGAGATGTCTTTCCTACTTGCAAACTAACAAGTGAGCCTATCATAGTTTCAGAGATGCTGGCAGAAGACACGGGACTCCTGGGTCAGAGACAAAGGATTTTATCACAGCACAGCAGGCAGCATGAGGTTCATGTGGAGCCTACTTTAAAAAAAAAAAAAATGCGTGTGTGTGTGTGTGTGTGTGTGTGCCAAAATGCCCACCATAGGAGGTGCAGGTCCATTTTGTATAAGAGGGGGACAAGTGCAGGGGCCCTCATGAGGGCTCTTAGGAATTTACTTCTAGGGCAAGTAGGTCAGGCTTGGGACAAGTCTGGGGCCTTCCTCCTTCCATAAAATCTATTGAATATTAAATTGGCTTCAGGCCATTCCTCATCACCCTGAGGACATGCATTCTTTCTGTGCCATGTCCTCTGGCTTCTAGGGCTCAAGGATCACCCCCTGCAGAAAGCCTTTCCTCCTGTTCTCCCCTCTACCCCCACATCTCCTTGCCCCGTGTCCTGTCCCCCCCTCGCCACCTCCCTGTCAGACCACTGCACTAAAATCCTGGGTCAACCCATCAATCTCTGCCACTTGCCAGGACAGCCCAAGTTCAGGGACCATGGTTTCTCCATTCTTGGGCATCCAGGTCTGGCACAGGGCCTGGCATGAGTTAGCTCAGCAGGGGCTAGTTTCATGACTGGACTGTGGGCTGAAGCATCTATATCGAACAGGACCATCTACCTTAGCCTCTCTAGTGATTCACAGTGGACATCAAAGCCCAACCCGGCTGCCACTCACAACTCCCTACCTGCCACTGCCTTCAGGCTCTATCGGCCTAGAAATATTCTAGAACAAGGTCCCTCAAGACCCCCCAGGTGTCTCTTCATTTATACAACCATTCACTGCCCCAAGTATATGCCAAGCCTCCCATTGGAAGCTGGGGACATAGAAATGAAAAGGGCATGATCCCATCCTCAGTGGCTCAGGCAGATGCCCTTTCTCTGACTCCCTCTCGCTCTCTCTCCTCCCCCTTTCTTTGTCTCCCTTCCTTTTTTCCTTCCATATGCACTTATGAAGCAACAGACATCCATCTACACAGTGTGGTGAATGCCAGGAAGGTGCTATCGAGAGCTCTGTGGGGACAATCCCCAGTGGTCACTAGAGGCCTTGCTGAAGGACATTTCCAGGAGATTCTGTATGGATATCTAATTCTTCTATTAGATGAGAAGCTGTGAGTCATAAGCCCCAAGCAGCCCTACAGACTTCCCCATGAATCACCCACTGCCCCATTCTTCTCATTAGAGGCACACGCCATGGGGAATTCTCCTTCAGACAGGAGGGAGGAAATGTGGAGGGAAGCGGTGGGAGGATAGGGCTCAGAGTGGAGTCCCTGAACAGGTTTTCCCACCAGCATCCCTTCTAGAATCACAGCCCCTGATCCCAAGAATGGAACCCCAGGATGGCAGGTCTTAGATAGCCAGGCCCCTCATGTTTCTTCCTGCTTTCAAAGTGCGTGTATACACTTTTTTTCATTTACACACCACTGTGTGTTACTGGAAAGTCTCCTAGGGAAATTGCTTCATATGGAAGGGAAAGAGGTTGGTTGAACAGAAAAGAATCACTTCCCTCTAGTGTGGGCCTGGGACCTACCCACAAAGGAGAGGAATTGTCCAGAGCCTTCAGAGGTCTTTCATGTATTCAACAAATTTATTGCACACCCACCACATGCCAGGAACTGTTCTAAGAGCAGGAGATCCCACAGTGAACGAGACAAAGTCCCTGTCCTCAAGCCTTTACATTCTAATGAGGAGCTAGACCATACCCAAATAAATAAAGATTAAGGGGTGATAAGTCTATGTTGAGAAATAAAGCAAATAAAGGGATATGGGAGGCCAGGGCTGAGGCAAGGTGGTCAGGGAATGGCCCACTGATGAGATGACTTTTGAACAGAGAGCGAAAGGAAGTAAGGGAATTGGCCCTGCTGAGATCTAAAGAAACAGTGGTCCAGGCGGAGGGAGGAGCATGGGTCTCTGAAGCCAGGATGAGCTTTGCCCATGCTAGAAAGAGCAATGAGGCCAGCTTGGCTGGAGGAGATGAGTGGAGGGAAGACGGACAGAAGATGTGGTCAGAGACCTGTCAACAAGACAAGTCACGTCAGCTCTTTCAGCCTTTGTATGGACTTGGCTTTTGAGTATGAGTGAGATGGGAGAACCACGAGAGAGCTCAGAGTAGAGAAGGAAAATGACCTGATATGTTAGAAGTTTCACTCTGGGTTTTTAAAAGTCTACCTACTTCCCTTCCAGTCATGGCCGATCACATCATTGAGCACCGCCCTACTGCTGTGGACTAGGAAAGCGGGACAAAACATTTCTAAATACTTAAGTTTGAAGACATTCAAGCACAAAAGGGCAGTGAGGAATTGTGGGATCAAGATCTGGAAAAGGAAAACCCAGAGGGATGAGTGCAGCATTTGGGGCCTCTTCTTCCCAAAGGGTATCTGCCAATTCTGAAATAGGAGGCTGAAAGGCTAAAAACTTGAGCAGAGCTTCTAAAACACTCATGAGTCTAGTGGGACAGACGATGGAGCTCAGGGTACACCAAGGGGGAATCCAGTACCGCCCCAGGCTTGTGTGTGCATTACCCAGAAAAAGTAATCAAGGCTGGGGGTCAGGTAAATCCCCCAAGCTTTTAGTTGTAAACCCCTAAAGGATACACCCTTGGAATAAGAATGAAGCAGTCATCACTGGGTCTAAAACCCAGCTTTGGGTCCTCTCAAACCATCTCAATCTCTGGGATTCCCCGGCCCCTAGCCACCTGCAACAAAGTAAACCTTTCTGGCACCTGGCTGGCTCAGTGGGTGGAGCATGCGACTCTCGATCTCGGGGTTGTAAATTCGAGCCGCATGTTCGGTGTAGAGATTACTTAAAAATAAAATCTTAAAAAAAAAAAAATTTAAACCCTCTTGAGAAGAGGATAACACCACCCAAACCTCAAATGATCTCCTAAAATTTTCATATATGGTGCCCGAACTTTATTCAAAAGTAACCAGGCATCTGAGGGAAATAAAACATGATCATGATGATCATGATAATGACCATTAAAATGGCTACCATTTGTCATTTGCTGTGTGTCAGGTACTATGTAAAACACTTTCTGTACATTATGTCATTTAATCTTGACAACCCATGTGCAGCAAATACTTCCACTGCTCCCTTTTAGAAATGTCAAAACTAAGGCTTTGAGAGAGGTGATCCACCTAAGGCCATACAGACAGTTGTTTATCAGTTTTGCCCCAGGCATTTGGAACAAAATCTCAGAATTTGTATTATTTTTAACATCGAATAAGCACTTTGTAGGGGACAAATAACTGTCACTCACCCTTGTATTCAGAAGACATATACAATAAGTAACAGTGGCTCACAAGCCCTGGGCTAAGACCCAGGAGCCCAGAGTCACATGAGGGAGGACCCTTACCTTGGGCTACTGACAAAGATGGCTAGCAACTCTCGTACACCCACGGCCAATGGGCTGGAGCCAGGCTGCAGATGTTTTGTTTGGTCCATACAAAGTTTCTGAAAAAAGGAGATTTTACATAAAAATATAAATTCCTGTCTTCTTTTAAAAATAGTAAGATCTATGGGCGCCTGTGTGGCTCAGTCAGTTAAGCGTTTGCCTTCGGCTCGGGTCATGATCCCAGGGTCCTGGGATCGAGCCCCATGTTGGGCTTCCTGCTCATCGGGGAGTCTGCTTCTCCCTCTTCCCCTCCCCCCCGCCACTTGTGTGCACATTCTCTCTCTCCCTCTCTCAATCTCTCTCTTTCAAAAATAAATAAATAAATAACCCCTTTAAAAAAATCATCAAGAGGGGCGCCTGGGTGGCTCAGTCGGTTAAGCATCTGCCTTCAGCTCAGGTCATGATCCCAGCGTCCTGGGATCGAGCCCCGCATCGGGCTCCCTGCTCAGCGGGAAGCCTGCTTCTCCCTCTCCCACTCCCCCTGCTTGTGTTCCCTCTTTCGCTATCTCTGTCTGTCAAATAAATAAATAAAATCTTAAAAAAAATATAGTCTCTAAAAAAAAATCATTAAGGTCTAGCAGCACTGGGCCTACATTTCCGCCTTGATTGGCAGCTTCCATGTAGGACAGAGCATGAACTTCCTAGGTCACCACAGTTCCCAGTAGCCCAGTTCTCAATTATGTGACCTGCCTGGCCCAGGGGGCAGTTGGATGATGACCCTTAGTTACAGCAGTAGGATGAAGCCATATGTTCTCAGGACAATGTTTGATGACAGATGAGGAAATCTTAAAGGTCAAAGAAGGCTTCACGGATCTGGTGTTATTTTGAGCAAGGGGACATCATTCAAGCAAAAGAATAGCATGGGCAGAGGTAAGAGTAGCAAGGAGGAGTATATTGTGTTATGAGAACTACGAGTCTCAACATGCATGGAGTACAGGAGCAGGGATAGGAAAATGATCTGGAAAGGCAGGCAGTGGTCACATCTTGGAGGACCTTGAATTATGTGCCCAAGTGAGTCTGGTCAAGGGAGTATAGACAAGTTTACAAATCCCAGAAAGTGAGTCAGGCTGTGGACACGTAAATATTGAGTGTTTTTGCAAACCAAAGGTAAGTGATACGTGTCTATTGAATGAATGAATATATGAATGTATACACGGAGAATGAAGGAGGCAGCCAACCTCCAGGGTCCACTGGTGTCAACCCTGATGAAGGTTTTAAACCCAAACATTGCAGTGTGGTCCATGGCAAGGGGTTACCCAGAGCTGGAGAAAAGGGGGCTGGGAGTATGTGATACTTTGCAGGAGACTATATGAGGACCCATTCCCACAGGGACCAGTCGCAACTCCGTCACACCTCTGTCTTCTAGAGGTCCAGGACCCTTTGCTGCCCTTTCCCAGAAAGTGTCTATTTCCTCTTCCTTCTGTCTCCCTGAGCCAGCCCAAATGAATCCCAATGGTTCCAGAGCATTCGCAGGCTTGGATGAGGAGGGGGCTTAGAGCTGGCAAAGAGTATACATGAAAGTCACTTCACGTGCTTCCTACAGATGAGGAAACTGAGGCCCAGGAAGGGCCTCCCTTGCCACAGTCAGTGAGTTAGGATAGGTGGTCTCCAAGTAAAGGCTGTCCCATCCCCAAGCGAAGCTCTGATGGCCCAGAGGAAGTATGATATGAGCACAGACTCAGGGTATCTGTCAGGATGGGGCAGGACAGCCCACTGCTCCCTGTCTCTCTTCGCCAGGACACTGTGGGGAGTGATGGAATGGGGACCAGCTGAGTCACAAGAGGAGAATGAGCCTTTCTCAAGCCTCTCTGATGTGCCCAGAGGTGACCGGCTTTCATTTAATCCTTAAAGAGCCTTTGAAGGCCAGTGGTTATTGGCCCATATTACAGATGGGGAAACTCAGGTTGAAAGAATTTGGTAACTTACCCACAGTAAGTCACACAGCTAATAAGTGGCAGAATCAGTACTTGAACTCAGGTCTAGCTGACTCTGAGGCACGGGTTCTATCCGGTGGTCCACGAAGATCCCCCTGCAAACCTCAAGTCTTTGCCACCCTCCTGGAAGGGAACTCTCTTCCCAGCTCACCTCTCAAAAGTGCAAGTGGGTTGTAGCTCTCAGGTCTCGGCCACCTCTCCCTGATCACCAAAATCTAAAGGAGCCTCCCCTTTTATTATTCCACCTTCATAGCCTTCATCCTCATCGTATTTCTTAAGTATCTTATTTATATATCGCCCTCTTCTCCACTCCCCCACCCCATTATTAGCTACTGGAGAGTAGGAACCTTGTCCTGCACCAAAGTGTCCCTGGGCCTAGGGTATCAGTAAATATTTGTTGAATGAATGAATGAGTGGACCTGCTGCTTAGCCTAAAAAGACACAACCAAGAAAAGTGCGTTTAAGGTATTTTCCTTAGCAGAGCAGTTTTTTCTGCTCGGTGCTATCACCGTGCACACCCTGTTTTCCAGGGAAGGAAGCTACCTTCTGAGCTGATAAAGGGGAGGAGAGGTTCCTCTGGACCCAGAGGCTGTTCTCCTGCAGGCTGGCCCTACAGAGCCCCCCAAAAGTCCCCAGAGGTGGGCAGCCTTCCCACCTGCTCCCCAGAAGGCAACCTGCGGAGGAAAACCTCCCGGGGTGACCTGGTCCACCGGCCGGGCCGACGAAGTGTGGGAAACCGGAGGCCGGCCGGGCGCTGGGCGGGGCTACCCCCGCGTGGCCTCGGCTTTGTTTGCCTCTGTGTATGGCAACCAGAAACCACCGCAGCCAGCAGTTCTCGGAGCCCGGCTCCCGCACCCCGCCCCCCCCCCCCTTTATTTTAATCTCCTAAACTGATTTGTCAGCAGCAGGAAGTGACATGACAGCTTTCCTCACAAAAGGGAAACTCCTCCGCGTTACCATGGGGATGGAGGCCACTGTATGATCACAGATTTATATAATCTTAAAGGTGTACACACCATGATGTCATCCGAGATGGGCAGGGGAGGGAGGGAGGGAAATGGACTCCAGAGACTGTAAGTCCGAGGCAAATTAGCTACGATTTGCAAAATTCCAAGGAAAGGAGAGGATGCGGTGGAGGCGTTTGGGGCTGGAACTATCCTAATGGAAACCACAGAAAAGCATAAAGAATGCATTGATGCATCTTCTAAGGCTGGGAGGAATCTTACCCATCTGATCCAGGGCAAATTGGTCATTTTAGAGGTGGGAAAACTAACACCAGAAAACTGCTAGAAGTTGTTAGGAATGGGGGATGGGATCTTAGTGTACCTCCAGGGCCCCGTACCTGCCAGGCACTTGACATTCATGAGCCTATTTCCTCCTCACAGATGAAGCAGGTTATATTATCCCATTTCACAAGTAAGGTTGCTGAGGCCCAAAATGATAAATCGTTTTTCCACCCCCAAATTATGTGGTAAACCATGCTGATGTCTGTTTGGCTATAACATTCACCCTTTCCCCACTTCCTCAAGCTGTCTTTTGGACCGAACTAGGACTTCGGTTCCCATTCTTCTTTTGGACCCAGGTTCCAATCTCTGCAATGCTGTTTACTTGCTGTATGAACTTGGACATGTCACTTCCTCTCTCTGAGCCTCAGTTTCTTCTTCTGTAAAATGGGTGCTGCTGCTAAAGGTTTTCATGTGAAGGTCCATAAAGCAGCACAGTGGCTGGCACGCAGTGCTAGCTCTAAAATTGAGAGCTATTATAACCACATTACAAGTAGTAAATGATGGACTTGTCTCTATTTCAATCTCCCCTTGAGAAACAAACATTTTAATAGTTTGAGCATCTTTCTCCTCATCATGAGGTACTTCCCCCCCCCCCCCCCCCAGAAAAGCAGTCTCAGGCCAAAAGTGACATACTCCAGAGGGCCCAAAGACCAGGAATCAGATACATGGAGCAAGAGGGCTGTCACCCCTACTCTCCTGAGCTGGTGAGAGTGGAGCAGCTTGCATTGGGAGAAGTGAGTGAATTGTTTTCACTGGCGGCTCCCTTAGGCAGCCGCTGTATTTTTCCACTGCATGGATCACACTGGAGATTAATTTTGGTTCAGCCAGTGCCTGCCAAGCAGAAAGCAATGGCCTGAGCCCACAGGGAAGTCAGCCACGGCATCTGCCACGGACTTGAAGTTGCTGGTATGTTTCCACGAAAGGAGATATTCGCCATAGTAAATTTCTAGGGTTTGATAAAAACACTGGGTACAGTTTGTTTTGAAAGGCGTGAACACACTTGCAGTTGAAAGCCCAGCCAAGGAAATGAGCTTGCCAGCTCAGGGTAAGTTCTTAGAACTTAAAATACAGGGATCTTTCAGTCATTGAGAGTCAAGTGGCAGATGGTGAACCAATGGGGAAAGGTCAAGGACACTGATTGGGTGTCAAGGTCTTAAATGACCTGGCAGGACCAGGACCACTGTTCAGGGGCACTACTGGAGAAGTAAGAGGTTTCCTTTTCTGCTTCCTACATCACTTTGTCCAGAAACAAGTGGGGGGGGTAGGGTAGGGACCAGAGCTACGGGGCCAGTAACCCAAGAGCTTCACTGTTATTTAATTCAACATTATAGACTGGCTTATGGGTAGGTAGTCAATTACACCTTCTTTGTTTTGGCCTGTTCGGCAAGAGTAAAAATCCAGAATCTTGCCCTGAGCAAATCAGATTTGATTGCCTATCTTCAACAAAATTATGAAATCAGACCAGCAAGTGACCTGGAGGCAACCACCAAAAATTCTGTGTGTGTGTATATATATATATGTATATATATATGCTAGCATGGATGTATTCCAAAGCTTTAATGATCAGGTCGGGGGTGGGAATTTCAGGTGATTTGTCTGTGTTGTATTTGCTCATAGCACTTCATATTCTTTTCATAAGAATAAAGGTCTTTTCAAAGGCGAGGGAAAAAAAGAGAGCACGTGAGAGAAGCAAGTGATAAAGTGCAAGCCACATAGAATTAGGGAACAAAACAGATGTAGGGCCCAATTCCCCCCACTGCCACTTAGCTATGCTGGGTCTCAGCATCTTTGTCTGCAAAAGGGTCCTGCTGAGCTGTTTGGGGAACAGGTAGCACACACCACCTTACACATAGCAGTCACGTTTACGTCAGGTGTTTTGGAAAACCATCGTCCTCATGATTCCAACACGGTTCAGAAAAGGTGGCTTTTTATATTATCCTGGGTAAAGTATTAAATAAAAAAGGCAACCCAAGCAAATGGTCATTCCTTTTTGGCTCTGGGAACACTTGGGCTCCCTGTGTAACATGGTAGGAATATATGGGTGGTCACCTGGAGAGTTCAGCTACAGTACCTGGTTTTCCATGATAGATCACACTTTTCTACCTCCCTTGTAACCCAACCATCTTGGATTGGAAGGGCCCCCAAGTAGTAGAAGACCAGATCCCAAGACACACATCTGCGAGGCCCTTGTCCAGATTCTGGTTCACTCATGGGAGAGGGATTAGTTGGGGCTGCCCAATAAATAAAGCATTGAGGGCGCCTGGGTGGCTCAGTTGGTTAAGCGACTGCCTTCGGCTCAGGTCATGATCCTGGAGTCCCTGGATCGAGTCCCGCATCGGGCTCCCTGTTTAGCAGGAAGGCTGCTTCTCCCTCTAACCCTCCCCCCTCTCATGTGCTCTCTCTCTCTCATTCTCTCTGTCTCAAATAAATAAAAATAAAATCTTTAAAAAAAAAAAAAGCATTGAGATTTCAATAGAAATGCCATAATTTATTCTGTTGTATAAAAAAAGTCATCCTTACATAACAAAATGTCTTCTTAAAAGAAGAAATATATTATTTCAGCTTATAAATAAACACACAACCACTGGCAACTAAAAAAACCCAACACTGGTGCTTCCCATCAGTGCTGAACACAAACCTGCTTAGGATATATTTACAGGATATTACAGTACTCAAACACAAAAATTGAGGTATTTGGTTCTTCTAGGAGTAGACACTGACATTTGTGAAGGCAGACCACCTCCACAAAAATAAATAAGGTATATTCTCATAGGTATGTGTCGTCAGGAATGATAATACTTGTAGGTATGTCAAGCATGAAGAGTTCCTACAAAAAACAGGAGCAAGCAAAAAGAAACCGGCTCATACACAGAGTCCTTTCTCTTCTGCCCCTTTTTGTCAGAGGGACTTGATGTACCCACTATATATATATATATATATATATTGGTCCCGAATGTGCTGCGTTCAGCAAACATCTTGATGCTACATCATCACTATGACTGCTTAGGAACCCATTGGAGCTCGGGGTGAAATTAAATAAATAAGGACCAGCCCTCAAAAGCACCCTCCCCAGAGTTATTGCATTTCTCCTCAAGGAGCCTAGAGTCCCAGTGGGTTATGGAGATCACCTCCCGTGGCCTTTCAGCAGCTGGGAGAGGTCGTAATGGGGCTCTGAAGGTAGCTCAATGCACTGTTCGTAGAGTGGACGGGGATGGAGACAGGAAAGTTGAAGACCGTGGTGGTGGACGTGCTGCGGTCCAACACAGCCATGGCAGGGCTCCCAGCCTCTGCTGAGCAGTGTGGGGCCAGGACCTGCGACTCAAACTGCAGCAGCTGGCCCATGAAGCTGAAGTTGGGGGAAATGATGCTTCTCCTCTGCTTCACAAACTCAAAGGCCTCATCCAGCTTGACTCGGTTAGTCCTCATGAGGTAAGCGAGGCAGATGGTAGCTGACCGGGAAATGCCTGCCTGGCAGTGGACAAACACCCTTCCTCCAGCATTCTTGATGGAGTCTGGAAAACAAAGGGTGGCTGGTTACTTGAGAGCTCAGGGGAACAACCCCAACCCCAGGCAGAGGGTGCCTAAGAAACGTGTGTCCTATCCAGAGATAGGTGCAAAGAAGAGTAAGGGATTTAAACCAAGACCAGGCATCTCCACCAAGCAGAATGCTCTTGGATGGGTTAAGTCAATTCAACTTTCTGAGCCTCAGTTTGCTAATTTGTTGAATGGGACATCAAATCCCTATTTTGCAGGGATATTGCCAGAACCAGACTGATATTTAATGTATGGAGAAAGGCTCAGACGAATGTCATTCAAGTCCTTGCCACAGAGTTGGGCTCGGTGACTAAAATGGGGGGAGCAAGGCAGAAGTCCAAGGCATCTGTCCATTTACCTATGAAGTCAATGGCCTCGTTGAACCAGGAGCTGATGTCCGCCTTGTGGTTGTCTTCCACAGGGATGCTCTTATACTGGTAGTAATCCTCAAAATGGTTGGGACAATTGGCTGAGACGTTGATCAAGGCAGTGATGCCCAAGGCGTCCAGCATGTCTTTGCGGGAAGCATGATAGGCACTGCCCAGGTACAGAAAGGGCAGGATCTCCACTGGGCCACCCTGAAATCCAGAAATATTCAAGACTTGTCAAGCTTTGCTCAAAGTCAAGGCCGGTGCCCACACCCACAAAAACTCCCTGCTGGAAAAATGAGTTGCAGGTACCGGGGGCATTTAGCACTGCTGTTAGAGTATAAATAAATAGGGGACTAAACCCATGTGCCTCAAGTTCATTGCTGTAGTGCCAGCAATTAGACTCCCCTCCATCAGATCACTTAACCATGGGATAAATTAATAGCCCTGTGTCCCCTCCCTTATAAACTTGCAGGTTACTTTGGATATTCTCACTAGTACTGCTCTTCCAGGCCTTTGCCAGCTGGTCCTTCCCCCCCCCTCAACACAGGCCCCTACTAACCTGATCATAGAGTGGGGTGCTACAAGAACTGCACCCTGATTCGGCGCTGTCAGGGATGCTAGTACTCAGAGGAAGGCTGAGCCCCATGGGGGTCGACTGTTTGCTGCACAGCTCTGGGCAGGAAGCTGAAAAAGCTTCATATCCTCCTGGGAAGACAAAGAGATTTGTTTCCATTAGTATCGTCGGGGCCAGGGCACCTTCATCCCACCCCCGCGCCCACCAGGGTTGAAGTTTACCCCGGAGATGCCCAGGCAAGTCTTTGTTCTTAAAGCCAAACAAAGCCAACGACAAGTCCCCGGACTAAGGCTCGGGCGCCCACGCGCTCCAGTGGGGCAGCCCCAAGGGGCCGAGGGCCAGGGGTCCCGCGGCAAGGCGGCGGGGGGCGAGCGGCGCCAGAGCTTCCCCGAGAGCGTACCTTTGAGGAAGAAGACTTGCGCGGCGCGCGCCTCGCGGCGGAGCGCCCCGGCGGCCAGGGCCAGGGTGCCGTCGCGCTTGGCGCCGTCCAGGGCGGCGCTGCGCTCGTCCAGCAGCACTACGGCGTGGTAGGCGCCGGCCAGCAGGCGGCCGCGCAGCTCGGCGTTGGGCACGATGTGCTCCAGGCCCATGGCGCCCTTGGCCCGGCGCCGCACGATGGTGCTGAAGCGCACGTTGACCGAGCCGGCGATGTGGCCGGCGTTGAAAGCGAAGAAGGAGCGGCAGTCCAGCAGCAGGCACTGTGCCGCGCGCTCCCGAAGCAGCGTCCGCAGGCCTCCGGCGTCCAGGGAGCCCACTTCCATGACCATGGCCGGCCCTAGCGCCCCCAGCGTGCCCGTTCTCGGTGCTCTTTGTCCTCGGAAGCCAAGGGCAGGGCAGCGGCTTTCGAAGAAAAGCCCGACCCTAGTTCTCTCTGCGCCGAACCCCAGACTGCCCTTAGACTGAGTGAGGGGGCGTCGCGGGGGACTGTCGGCCGCCTAGGCTTCTTTGCTGGTCCCCCGACTGCCCCTCCAGCCCCACTTACACCTATTACAGCCCGGCGTCCTTCGCAGCGAGCTCAGCCTGCGGGAACGTGTTTATATGTGGCCTCTCTGGGGGCGGAGCGGGGCGGGGCGGAGCGGCCGCGCAGGGGGAGGGGAGTTGTTTGTTTGAATGGCGATCACGTGACCGTGTGGTGACGTCACCCGCCCAGCCCGGCTCGGCGCCGGCGGAGCCAGAGGCGAAGACGTCATCCGCCTCGGAGCGGGATCCGCTGGCTGCTTGCTGGCTCGGGCCCCAGTCCGGCCGTCCGGCCTGCGCCTGGCGCGTCCCTGGGGATCCGGCCTGCGCCGCTCTCCGGGCCCAGGGGGGAAAAGAGGTGGCGGGCGCGCTGCCAGCCAAGGGCTGACCTCCGGGATCCGAACGGCCGGGAGAGCGGGCGGCGGGCCAGCGGCCTCCCCTCCCCTGCCCCCCCCCCCCTCCCCTGCCCCGCCCCCCCCCCCCTCCCCTGCCCCTCCCCCCCTCCCCTGTCCTTCCCCTCCCCCTCCCCTGTCCCTCCCCTCCCCCTTCCCCGCGCCCCCTCCTCCCGGAACGGAAAGGGGCTTCCTGCGCCTTTGCATACACGTGTGCTCTTTTCGCTCATTTCCTCGTCACCAGTAGCCGCGGAAAACTCAGGTTCCCCAGAAGAAGCGATTTACTTGCCCAATATCACAATGCTGGGGGTAGGGGAACAGAGAGGAACCTGAAATGAGGGTTGGAGAAAATGTAATGTTTGCCTATGGATATGTTCCTACTAAGGACAACCGGGGTGAGTTGGGGTAAAGTTCAGGGGAATGCTTTCGGCTCAGGTTTCCCAGACTTGTCCTGTTACTTAAGAAAAACACATTTAAACAAGTAAAATGCCTTCCAGTCGAAGCCCTTCTGTTCCTAGAGGATTTGGAGCCGAGAAAGGCGGGTAAAGGGACTGAAATCGAAAGTGTGGGGTCGTAAGGTGCGGTGGTGGATTGCGGGGTTCGGCGTTTGGGGAGGCGATTACCCCCCCCCCCGGCGTGGCTCGACAGCGCCCTCCAGGGGTCACTGGACACGTTTCTGGCCACGTTCGCTTAAGACAGCTCTGTATATGCTGTTTGGGCGCCTTACTATGCCCTAAGCTAAGGGGTTTCAGTCCCCACGCCCTGACCCTCGTCATCTATATGGGCTGAATTCGAAATCCAGTGCTACGGGGCTTTAGGAATCCAGGACGAACGTTTGGGAAGACCCCATGCGGCCACCCGCGCGGAGTCCTAGTGACGGCCCCCTGGGCAGGGGAGGGCGGCACCGATGTGCTAGGTACACAAACAAATATTGCGCCACCCGGCCTGGGTGCCGAGTCAAGAACATTCTGCGGTTTCTGCCCCTCTCCTGTGGAGAGGGGGGATGGGATGGGGATTTCAAGGACCCTGTGTCGTTGATCTGTGGACTATATCATCAGAGGCAACTTCTGCATTTGTCTTGTTTAGCTTCTGTGTTCACACATGCTCAGACTTTCTGTCTACGTTCTAGAAAAGTTCCGGGTTGAGTACGTTTTCTTAAGGGCATTTTCTACCTTTAGATGAACCCTGAGGACAGCAAAGAGGTCCTCAGATAATGGCAACACCCTCCCTATATCTTTTCAAAAAAAAAAAAATTACTTGTTTATACTATTTATTCAGCTGAGGAACTCAACATATTTTTTGCATTGAATCATAAAATGTTACAGCTGCTGACTTTTCACAGCACACCAACTTTATCTGCCCCATTTTTTTTTAACCAGGAGCATTAATTATATCTTCCTCTATCCACATTTAAAAAAAAAAACAACTTTTTATACAGCTATTATAGTGGTGGTGGCACAGTCTGGCCCTGGAGTCAGGTGTCTGCTGAGCTCTGTGGGTTTTTCCTCTTTATCCTTTTCTGGAAAGAGCATAGTTTGAACCCCCATGCTGTTATTTTGCTTCTGGGTGATCCTATGCTAATCTCTTTCCCTGCTGAGCCTCTAAGCCCACATCTGTAGAATGGGTTTACAACTGCCTACTTTGTGGATGGATTGAGGCCTAAGAGAGATGGTAAGGGTAAGGGACCCAGGCCCTACCTTACCCCTTCCCATTATGATTCACTAAATCTCTTGTTTTCCCCTTCCCAGCGAGCCATGTGTGTTTCAGGGTCTGGCATCAGAACCTGGGGAGAAGGTCACTACAAAACGCTGTTAGGTGTGGTTGGAACAGAGGCCCAGTTCAGGAAAAGGTCCCTCCTTGAGACCGACTAACACAATGGCTCGGGTCAGGGGGTGTGGTGGTAAAGGTGTAGCCACAGAAGACACCAGTCTAGGCAGTGGAGAGGCTGCTGCTGGCTGAAGATTGAGTCAGAGAGAGGCCCAACGTAATCTGGCCTATGGTGATGGTATTGGGACTGGAGTCATGGGCCTCGTGGGCACAGGGCAATGAAGGAGCATGAAATCAGTGAATATTGACTTGGGAGGGAACTGGGCCTTTCTGACCTGGGCTCTTTCCAGTTTTAGATGTGCTTAGAAATAAACCTGGAGGCAGTGGGGGGGGTAGTGGGAAGGGTTTGAACTCAGAAGGCCTGGATTCCCCCCCCTCAATGTGTGGCCTTGAATAAGTCACTTCCCCTTACTGAGCCTGCACTCCCTCCTTCCTGTGATGGCAGCAATGACAAGTACCCCAGGACTGTGGGGGACTCAGTGTAGCCCGGGATGGCATTACCCTACAAGCCCTATCCAAATCCCGCCCTCCGAATGGATTTTGGATCTGCCCTGGGGTCCCAGAACAGGGGGAGAAAGGGTGGCGCTCTCACAGATGGCCCCAGCTCACTGTCTACCCCGTGAACTTGGGCAAGCAGCTTAACATGTGTGAGCTTTGGTTTCCCCTTATGTAAACCGGGAATACCATCCATCTAGAACTAAGTAAGACCATGTGTGAGAAAGGGCCTGAGAGGGTCATGCCCAGAATGGATGCTCTCAGGAGAGGGAGCTGGCTCCCGCCGGTCATGTTCTCTCAGAATCCACAGGCCTTCGACTGTGCTGTCTGGCACCTCCTGCTTTTGCTCGGTACCCTCCACGACTCCTCCTTTCCCTTTCCCACCGAACCCAAGGCACACCGCCCCTGGCCTCACCCATCCATTCGGCCCCGCCCCACTACTGTGATTGGCTCTCTTGTTCTCTGGGCAAACTCCCTGAGCCTGTGTTCCCACCCCCACACCTTTGCTCACCCTGTTCCCCCTCCGCCTGCCAGGATGCTGTCCCCTCTGGGCTCAGCCATATCTTTCTCCATCAGCCAAGACCCAGCCAAAGTGGCATCTCAATGAAGCCTTCCCTGGTTTCGCTAACTTCTCCTGCCCTTGGGTCCTGGAGGACTTTGTCCAAACATTCTGATTGTGTAAAAGTCTCTTTGATCCTTATCTTACCCTCCCTGAGTTACGTGAGGGCAGGGACTGTTTTTCTCATCTTTGGACCTCCACACCCTACGACCTTGGATGCAGCCGTGGCATATAGTAGTAGGTTTGTAATCTGCGGCATGGGGGAAGAACTTTTCAAAAGCACGCTGTCGAGAAGTAGATGAAGAGAAGGGGTCAGAAATGTCATTTACGAACCTTCAGCTCTGTGCCAGCTGCATTACAGTATCATCTAAAGAACTAATCACGCGGGGCGCCTAGTGGCGCGGGCGGTTCAGCGTCTGCCTTCGGCTCGGCTCATGGTTCCCGGGGTCCTGGGATCGAGCCCCACATCGGGCTCTCCGCTCAGCGGAAAGCCTGCTTCTCCTTCTCCCTTTCCTGCTCCCTCTGCTTGTGTTCTCTCTCTCTCTGTCAAATAAATAAATAAAATCTTAAAAAAACAAAACAAAACTAATCAGTGATCCTGTGAGGTGGTTGTCCTCCCCATTTTTCAGGCAGGGAAACAGGCTCAGAGAGGGAATGTGCCCAAGGTCACACAGCTGGTAGTCATCAGACACAGATCCAGAGCCTGGCCCCATCTGACTGAGACGGAGCGGGGCCAGGCCTCCGGCCGTAGGAACCTCAGTCTATTAAGGCCTCTGCCTGCGCAGGTCCCATCCTAGGCGGTGCTGGCGGAAGCCCCTGACTCTCCGCTTGCCTGGAGCTCTGCTCACTGGGCAGAAGGGTCCCTGGCACTAGCCGTGGAGGGACCCTGAACCTCTTAGGACCCCTGAGTCAGGCACTGATGTTCCTGCTGTCTGAATTCACTCAGTGCTTGGGATTTGGATGAGCCACACACAGGGACCACTTGACCCATCTCCAGGGGCTGGCAAGGGGTGACTTTACCCTCCACGCGAAGGCAGTTAGGACAGAACCAGCTGCTATTGCACAACCCTTACAAACACATACCCAGAGGCAGGCCTGAGAGGGCCTGTGGAGCTGTGTCATCTGAGCCCGCCCCCGCATTTGAGAGACAAGGGCTCAGAACGGTTAGGCCACCCATCCAAAATCACACAGTGTTCGGAACATTCTAAATCTAGTCAGCATGTGAGAGCTGTGTGTTCAAAACCGGTAAGTGTTTATCTCCGGAGGGTGGAGTTACTTTCACTTTCGTCCTTATAAATTTGTATGATTTGAGTTTTTCAACACAAACGCGGAACTGTTGTAATCAGGGGAAAAAGTTAAAAATATTAGAAGCCAAGCATATTTAGGGTAAGCCATATTCACTGTATTTAGGGTAACTTGTTAAGGACAAGTTACAGAGTTAGACTGCTTGGGTTAGAATCCCAGCTTGACCACACATCAGCTGTGTGTCCTTGGGAAAGTTACTTTACCTCTCAAAGACTCTGTTTCCTCATGTGTAAAAGGAGGATAATAATAGCATCTTGTAGGGCCGGCTGTGTGAAGAGCATATGGGACAGGGGTCAGTAAACTACAGCTCCTGACCCAAATCCAGCCCACTCCCTCTTTTGGTACGACCCACAAGCTAAGAGTGGTTTTTACATGTCAAATGGTTGTAGAAAAAAATCGAAAGAAGAATAATATTCTGTGACACATGAAAGTTGCCTGAAATTCAAATTCTGGTGTCCGTCAATAAAGTTTTATTGGAACATACCCAACCTGTTGGTTTACATATCCCCCAGGGCTGTTTTTGCACTACGATGAGAGGTGAGTAGTTGTGACACTTCATGGCTCACGAAGCCTAAAATATTTACCTCTGTCCTTTTACAGGAAAAATTTGCCAACCTCTGATATGAGATCCTGAATGAAGAACACTTTAGAACAATGCCTGGCACAGGGTGTTTAGTAAACTCTGTTATTATTAATATGTGGGTATTTATAAACTCTTCTTCCCCTAGGATGTGTTTAAAGGCAGTAATTGTAGGGGCGCCTGGGTGACTCAGTCAGTTAAGCATCTGACTGTATCTTGACTCCGGTCATGATCTCAGGGTCGTGGGATCAGGCTCTGCACTGGGCGTGGAGCCTGCTTAAGATTTTCCTTCGCCCTCTGCCCTCTGCCTCTCTCTCTCTCTCTCTCTCTCTCCCCCCCCCAAAAAAATAAAAAATAAATAAAAGCAGTAATTGTTTTTATATTTCATTGCGCCTAAGGCACATTTTTTTTATATTTTATCATTCCTCAAAGTGGAATGGAACTTCCAATCAGAGGCATATTATAGTTAATTGACATAGTTAATTGGTAGCATTTTCTTTCCTGATGGTGCATAAATTAGTTGAGGGGGCCTTAGAATTGCTGACCTCTTACATCCAGTAAAATACAGTACGGTAAAATGTTTAAGAAGGACAGGAATTAAAACACTGCGGTCATTCAATTAACAAGCTTCTGACAGGGGGACACACTTATTAATAAATGAGTACGACTCAGGTGCTAAGTGTCAGGGTACAGATTGGGGAGGCCAAAAAAGGGACCCTTACCTAGCTAGGAGAAGGTTATGAGGGAAAGATGCCCAAAGGAGAGGGTGTCTACATGGAGACAGAAGGACTGATAATAGAATAGAAATGTCTGGATGAAAGGCCTCTGAGAGATGGGCTTCGATTATTTACCATTTCCCCCGGGAGCCTCAGTTTCCTCTCCTGTAAAATGGGACAGCAATAACCTCAAGAGGCCAACTCTCAGATTTTCTGTGGGACCAGATGAAGCCCCAGTATCTTGTGTGAAGTCTCCATGGCTGACCATTTCTGTCTCTCCCACTAGCTTGGGAGCAGGGACGTGGCTTCTTGCCTCTCTTGGTCCCCGGTACAAACCTCAAAGCAGGTTTGTTGAACGAACCCATGAAGATGAGCCCAGGAGCCCAGGAGAGGGACCAGGAAGTAGCAGGGCCTCCATGACTCAGACAGGCTTGTCCCCGAACCAAGGACACAGCCTGCCAACATAGCCCAGAGCCACGCCCTGGGCTGCCGGGGGGACTGACGCCACAGTGAGAAATGACACCTTTCTGTTGTTAATTTCTTTGAGACCAGTATGAATTGAGACATAATTTCCTTTTCATAATTAGAAAACACTAATTAATGGTAGAGGGAGCAAATGAGATCATGGTTGTTCTCTTCCAAACTTCCCTAAGGAAGGAGGGGCAAGGGTTATCTGCAGTGTGTTCAAAGTCATGGGCGAAGACTCAAGAATTGTGGATCGCAGTTTTGCCTTTGTGGGTAAGTTACTTAGGGGCAGTTCTTATTAATAATCATTGCCAATCTCTGTTGAGCACTTGCGCTGAGCCTGGCCCTTTGCCAGGTGCTTTATATTCATTTCCTTGTATGGCCGTGACACTAACCCTGTCAGACTGGTACCACTACCACCCCCCATGAGAAGAGATAGAGGAACCCAGGCCCAGAGAAGTTCACTAACATATCCAAAGGCACACAGCAAGTAAGTGGCACAGCTGGGTGCCTCATACTCATTCTCCCTGTTTTTAAGTCCTTTGTCCTTATCTTTCCCCAGCACACAGTGGGTGTGTCATGAGGGTGGTGTGTTACACTATTTCACTGTTTATTTCTTGGGTTGATGACTTTTAGGGGGCCAATTCTAGCTTCCAAAGGAGAGGGAAGAGAAAATATGCCCCAAACTTGGGCTTTCGGCCTGGCCCTCCCTGACTCACTGAGCCACATTGCACAGATGACTCATTCATTGGCCTTGACCTCAATGGGTTTGGCCACCCATTGAGAGTGAAATCACACCTCCAGCTTTCCAATGCATTCATTGGTTCCCTCATCCAACTTCAGGCAGGCAAGAAGCGGGCCTGGCTGGGCTTGCTTGAGGTCAGGGGTAGGAAAGCACACAAGTGCTTCCCCATGTCCTGAAGTTGTGGCTGGCCTGCTCACTTCCGGCCCAAGAGACCCTCCCAGGGGCCCGTAGTAGATGGCTGGGGCTGCTGTAACAAAGCACAGCTAGCCAAGTGGACTTAGAAAACACATTTGTCTCACGGTTCTGGAGGCCAGAAGTCCAAGACCAAGGTACAGGAGAGGTTGGTGTCTTTTGAGGGCCATGGGGGAGAATCTGTCTCCTGCTCCCGTCCTAGTCAGTGGCTTGCTGGCACCTCACCCTGACCTCTACCTTCACTTCATGCGGTGTTCTCCCTGGGCTCATGTCTGTGTCCAAATTTCCCCTTTGTATAGTGACACCAGTCATATTGGATTAGGGCCTAACCTAATGACCTCATTTTAGCTTAATTACCTCTGTAAAGACTCTATTTCCAAATAAGGTGACATTCTGGGGCACTAGGGGTTAGGACTTCAGTATATCTTTTGGGAGGGACACAATTCAACCTGTTAAGAGCCTGTGCCCCCAAAAGAGCCACCTGATAATAACATGTTCTTGGATCGAATGTCTCAATACCATAAAGATGTCCATTTGGCCCAAGTATATATATCCATTTCACATGATCTTCATGAAAATACTGAAGATGGTTTTTTTTATTTTTTCCTGGAGTTAAACAAGTTGATTCTGATATGAAATAATACACAATCAAGAATAGCCAGGAAAACTAAAAAAGAAGGGCAGTGGGGTGGGGGTAATCCCTACTAGATATTTTTAAATGCCATAAAGTCTCTGCAATTAAAATAGTATAGTTAGGAACATGCATAGCCAGACAGAGCAATGAACAGGATAGAAAAATCCAGAAATTTGCCCAACTGCCTATGGAAGTTTGATGTATGACCAAAGTGGCATCTCAAATCACTGGGACATGATGGATTTTTAGATAAGTGATCCTGGGACAATTGAATAGCCATTTCGAAAAAAAGGTAAAAGTGGACCCATACCTCACCAAACACTAAGTACCAAATGGACCAGAGATTCAGAATTTTTATTTATTTTTCTTTTTTAAAGATTTTTCCTTTATTCATGAGAGAGAGAATGAGAGCATGAGTAGGGGGGAGGGGCAGAGAGAGAGGGAGAAGCAGACTCCCCACCGAGCAGGGAACCTGACCCAGGGCCCAATCCCAGGACTCTGGGATCACAACCCAAGCCAAAGGCAGACGCTTAACTGACCGAGCCACCCAGGCACCCCGAGATTCAGATTTTTATTTTATATTTTTTTAAGATTTTATTTATTTTTTGAGAGAGAACGAGTGGGAGAGAGAGGGGGCAGAGGAAGAAGCAGACTCCCCACTGAGCAGGGAGGCCGTTGCGGGGCTCGATCCCAGGACTCTGGGATCAGGACCTGAGCCGAAGGCAGACCCCCAACCGACTGAGCCACCCAGGTGTCCTGAGATTCAGATTTTTAAAATGAAACCTTACAACTTCTAGATGAAAACATGAAGGGATTCCTTTATAACCCAGGAGTGAGGAAAGCCTTTCAACTTAGGATTCAAAATTCAGAAACAATAAAAGAAAAATTTGATGAATTCAACTACATAAAATTAAAGCAAAATTTTTAAAAAGCTTTTCATGGTAAAAACAAACAAACAAAAAACCACCATAAGCAAAGCTTAAAAAAAATACAAATGGGAGACAATACCTATAACTTAAAGACAAAGGGTAATTTCACCAATGTATAAGGAGTGATTAGAAGTAGAGATGAAAAAACCCAAAGTATGATTTTAAAATGGACAAAAGCCATGAGCAGATAGGTCACAGAAAAAGAATTGCAGAAAACCCCTGCACGTGTAAAAAGATGCTCACTCATCATCATAATAAGAGGCAAGAAAATTATAACTACCTTGAGAGACTCTCATCCATCAGATTGGCAAAGATCCAAAATTTGTGAGATGCCTGGGTGGCTCAACCAGTTAAGCGTCTGCCTTCGGCTCAGGTCATGATCCCAGAGTCCTGGGATTGGTCCTGCATCAGGCTCCCTGCTCAACGGAGAGCCTGCTTCTCCCTCTGCCTCTGCCACTCCCCCTGCTTGTGCTCTCTCTCTCTCTCTGTCTCTGACAAATAAATAAATAAAATCTTTTAAAAAAAAAAATCCAAAATTTGATAGCACCCTCTGCTGAGACAAGGGAAATTTGACTATGGGCTGGTTGTTAGATGATATTATAGAATTATTAATTTTGATGGTTGCTTAGGAGCATATTTTATTCATAAAAGATACATGCTGACGAATTTAGCAGTGAAAGGTTAGCAACTTGCTCTAAGTGTTCAGAAGAAAATATCCAAATCAACAAAGTAATGGCAAAACACTAACAACTGTTGAGTCTATGTGGTGGGTAGAAGGGTGTTCGTGAATGGTAGGCTTCTAACCTTTCTGTATCCTGCAGTTTTTCATCATGAAAGGTGGGGTCCAGGCACATGGCCTCAAGGTGAACTCCGGGTGAAATAGAAGCCGTCCGTGAAATCAGCCAGCTCGGCTGAGGCGGTAATAATTGTTCACATGATCTAATGCTTACTGTGGGGGCCAGGCACTATTTCAACAGCCAGCTCATTAATCTTCGTATTGTCCTCATGAGGAGTTTCCCATTTACAGATGAGGAAACCAAGCCCTCAGCAATCTGGTAACTGTCACATCCACGGAGATTTGTACTCCCCCCAGCTCTGCTGATAGATTTTAAACTGATATATACACCAGACCCTGAGAATCATTAATAGGGTGTGGAGAGACAGCCTTAAATTGGACTAAGTTATTAAATTGGACCGAGTTATTTTACTTAATGAGTCATCCAAAGAGTTAACAGGGATCTTCCTGATGCATCTTAGAAGGACTAGCTATTTTTAAGGGCTCCTATTCTCTTCTCTGATTTACACTCAGTAATTTCAGACACCACTTAAAAATAGAGAACAAGGAGGTTGTAATAAAGCAATTGGGCATTCAATCTAATGATTCACGTAGCAACCCGTCAATGGAGAAAGTTACGGGATTGTCTAAATCAAGGTGTGCGAATGCAAGAAACTTACAATTGAAGTGAATCTGAATCACGTTCCGTAGTGAGTTTAACAGTGCAGAGTGCTTGCATCAATCAAATGGTTAAAATTCAAATGGTTTATGATTTAGAGAAAAGTAGTACAGCCCTGCCCGAGTGCCTGCGTTCAAATCGCACGTCTGCCAGTAACGTGGAAAGGCCATGTTGGGGGCAAATTGCATATAGCCTCCCTTTGCCTCCTTTCTCATCTCCAAAATGGAGATGACAGCCGCAGCCTCCTCCAAAGCTCTCAGGAAGGATAAGGGATTTGAATGAACGAGCTGGAAGGACGGTGTGTGGTTTGGAGCACACAGGTCCCTCGGTGCTCAGTCAGAGCTGCCCCGAGAGCTGACACCAACAGCTTAGCCCGTGGCGGCTGGCCCTGCCGCGTGACTCTGGAACTCACTCCTTTTTATAGGGCGTCCACTCTGGGCCAGGCCCCTGCGGGACATCGCCCCAGCCTGGGAGAGAGAGGAACGCCTATACCGTCTCACCACTCAGGGAGGCAAGAACAAGGGCGGAGGGGAGAGCCAGCACAGGTGTGGCACACGAGGCGGGGTGGGGGGGAGGAACGGTACTTTTTAAAGGATTACATCTTCTTGGGGTACAACAACAAGGCAAATGTACTTAATGCCACTGAACTGGACACTTAAAAATGGTTAAGATGGTAAATTTTAGATTCTGTGTATTTTACCCCAATAAAGAAAATTTTTTTGATGGATAAAATCTTCTTGGAACCTCCAGCCTGTGAGGAGTATTCTTACACTGGGTGTATAGGTGAAGAAATGAAGACCCAGAGTCGGGGAGCACAGCCCCCCACCCCCAGGACGGCTTCCTCAGACCCATTTGACAGAGATGGAAACCTAGTTTTCGAGGCCTTGACTTGCCCTGCTCAAGTTCACTCTGCTGCAAGAACACGAGATTGCCTGACACCCAGGCGGGGGCTTCTTCCGCCACAGCCCCCACCTACCTATACCTGGTCCAGGAGCACCCCACCTCAACCCCAATCCTAGTGCTGTGGCAAACTCCAGATGAGGGAGGGCATGCAAAGAGATCCTATTTCTTAATCCCACGCAAATAGAGAAGGTACTTTCCTGGTGGCAAGGGATGAAGTGGGGTCTCCAAAAGCAGAACCACCTCTGCTCCTGGGAACCCTCCTCCCTCCTCCCCACCTCCCCGCACCTACATTTCCCATCCAGGAGAAATCAAGTGCAAACAAGCTTCAGGCGGACCCCTTGTCTTGGTGTAGCTGGGGCGCCTAGGGCAGGCACGTGTATACACACATTTCAACTGAGTGTGAGCAGCAGCTGTTCAGCCTCCGGGTATCCGCACCCAGTGCCTCCTGAATGTCTTCCCATCTGCCTAGAGAGACTTTCCCCTCCTAACCTAGAAGGGTGGGGCCGGGGACAGAGCGCCCCAGAGAAAACCCCTTCTGGACCTTCCTTCATCCAACACTGGCCAAGTATCAGCTTGGGCCCTCCTTCCAGATATATTACTCATTCTTGGAACTCTTGGGACCATCTTGAGAGGGGAGAGGTATAAAGTCTGAAGTGCCAGTGCTGTGAAAAAATATAACGCAAGGAAAAGTTTATACTGTGTGGGGCAAGGGTTGGGGGTGGGCAGAGGCGTTGGATTTAAGTACAGTGTTCCAGGAAGGCCTCAACAAGAAGCAAAGACCTAAAGAAGTGAGGAAGTGAGCCATGCAGTATCTGGGAGAAGAACAATCCAGGCAGATATCCCCAAAACAGGAATAAGCTTCACGGGAGCAAGAAACAACAAACAGGCATCCCCATTGAAAGAAGGAAGAAGTAAAACTGTCTTTATTCTCAGACAACATGATATTCACATATATAAAATCCCAAGGAATCTAAAAGAATATACTATGAGAGGGCACCTGGGTGGCTCAGTTGGTTAAGTGACTGCCTTCGGCTCAGGTCATGATCCCGGAGTCCTGGGATCGAGTCCCGCATCGGGCTCCCGGCTCAGCGGGGAGCCTACTTCTCCCTCTGACCCTCTCCCCTCTCATGCTGTTTCTCTCTCGTTTGCTCTCTAATAAATAAATAAATAAATAAAATCTTAAAAAAAAAAAAAAGAATACACTATGAGAACTAATAAATAAGTACAACAAGTTCCCAGGTACAGAAATTAATTCTTTTCTACGTGCAAACAACAAGCCGAAAATGAAATTAAGAGGATAAATCCACTCCTAATAATACCAAAAAGAATAAAATACCTCGGAATAAGTTTAACAAAGGATGTGCAAGACTCCTACACCAAATATTATAAAACTCTACTGAGGCAAATCAAAGAAGATCAGAATAAATGTAGAGACATTGCCATGCTCTTGGATTTTAAGACTTAAGATGGCAATACTCCCCAAACTTATCTATAGATTTAACATGATCCAGATCAAAATTCCAGCAGGATTTTTTTCCCCCAGAAATTGGCAAGCTGATCCTAAAATTTATATGGAAATGAAAATCACCTAGAACACCCAGAACATTCTTGAGAAAGAACAGAGTTGTAGGGCCTCCCTTCCCTGAGTTCAAAGCTACAGTTGCTAAGACAGTGTCGTACTGTTATAAGGACAGCAAAACAGATCAATGAAACAAAACCGAGAGTCCAGAAATAACCCTTACATTATGGTCAATTGATTTTTGACAAAAGTGCCAAACTAGTTCATCAGAGGAAAGGATGGTCTGTGTAACAACCAGCACTGGGACAATTGGTTCCTCATCTACAAGCAAAAGAACTTAGATCCTCATCTCACACCATGCACAAAAAATTAGCCCCAAATGGATCATTAACTTAAATGTAAGAGCCAAAATAATGAACCTTTCAGAAGAGTACATAGGAAAAATATCTTCAAAGCCTTGGGTTAGGCAAACGTTTCTTAGCATGGTTTATAAAGTAAAATATTAACAAACTGAAATTCATCATGATTCAAAACTTTTGTACTTAAGAGCCACCATTAAGGAAGTGAAAAGGTAATAAACTAGGACAAATTATTTGCAAAATCAAATCCTATAAAGGACTTGTATCCAGTATTTATAAAGAACTTCTACAAGTAAGTTCTCAGTAAGAAGGAAACAACCCAATCCAAAAAATAAGCAAAAGATATGAACAGGTATTTCTTCAAAGAAGACATATCGGCAGGTGTTCAACATCATTAGTAAGAAAATGCATATGTGAAATGAGATCTATATCACACCCACTAGAATTACTATAATTTAAAAAAAAAAACAGGTGATAACAAATGTGGCTAGGATTTTAGAGACACAGAACCCTCATACATTGCAAGAAGGTATGTAAAATGGGGCGGCATCTTTGGAAAATAGTTTGGTAGTTCCTCAAAGAGTTAAACATAAACTTACCACATGACCCAGCAAGTCCACTTCTGGGTGTCTACTAAGAGAAATGAAAACATATGTGCACAGAAAGATCTATGAGTCAGTGTTCATAGCGGCATTATTCATAATAGCCCCACATTGGAAACAACCTAAATGTCCATCAACTGATTGATTAGTAGATAGGCAAAATGTGGTAAATCCATATACCAGAACACTATTCAGCAATAAAAAGAACAAATGAATGAATGACAGGTGCCACCATATGGATGTTATAAGATGTTATATATAAGATATTATAAAGATGTTGCAATAAGTGAAAGAAACCAGACACAGGAGACTTCATGGTGTATGATTCCACTTACATGAAACATCCAGAAAAGGCAAATCGATAGAGACAGTAAATAGATTAGTGTTTGTTTAGGGCTGGAGTGGGAACGGGGATTACTTATGAATGGGCATGAGGGAGAGACCATACTGGGGGACCATGAGAACGCTCTTAAATTGATTTATGGTGGTGGTTGTACCACTTGGTAAAGTTAACCAAAAAAGGATTGAATTGTTTACTTCAATAGGGTAAACTTATGATACTTAAAACATACTTCAATAAAGCTATTCCAAAAAATATTCAGTTCAAGTTTCAGGTGAGATTCAATGTACACGTGGTCCAGGAGCCCTTCCTAGGTTGTGACAGGCTGGGATAGATGCCCCCCTTTCGCCATAGAGCACTGTGGGTCATAGGAACATAGCACAGCCTCTGTGTAGTATTGAGATTGGTTTAGATCCTGGGCTCTACTTCGGTATAAGCTTCTTGAGGAAAATTACTCAGTGTTCATTCTCAGAATCCTAGAACAAAATCCAGCTCATGTGGGACTCAACAAAGGCTGGCTAAATTAATGAATAGAAAGAAAATTGGATCTCGTGAGTAAGGCCTATGCTTGAGGCCTACATGAGTGTGAGAATAATAAAAAAGAGATAGCATGGCAAAAGTACAATGTGTTTAAAATAATGCAGCTTTATCCTATAAATAAGAAAATGCTGGGCAAAAGGAAGAAAAGCCCACTTCCAGGTGAATGAAGCGGGCAAACAATGTACTTTCTTTTGAAAGGTTGGCAGAGAATAGAAAATAAAAAGAGAAATGTAAGTAAATGGAAATGTTGCTTTGGGAATCTGATGTGTCTGGATAATAAAAATCTGGCGTATGGGAGGAAGGGAGGGAGGGACGAAGGAAAAGAGAGGGAGAGAAGGAGGGAAGAAGCCCGTGTGGTAGAGCAGGTGCAGGCTGGCCCCTGTAGGGCTGGTGGGCGCTCAGAGCCCTAGGGCTCCGCCTCTGACTAGGGCAGCAGCGTGGAGCCTGTGGGCAGAGCAATGACAGGGAGGACGTGTGTCAACAGGATAATAATAGGACTCACTTCACTTGGGAGTGAGAGGATGAGTTGACAGTGTAAAATCTCAGCACAGTCACATAGCAAGCACCAAACCCAAGAGCTAGTGTCAGGATCACTATTTTGTCCCCCAACAGCGCAGGCCCAGAGAGGCGAAGCACACGCTCTCGGGGTCACAGATGCCCATCATGGCGGCCCATGGGGAGCCAGGCGAAGCCAGCGCCTGCCCTGCGGGGGGAGCCTGGGCTGCTGGCCAGCTCCTGGAGTGCAGGGGTGCCGGGCCGTGAAGGACAGGCGGAGTACAGGGTGACTGGGCCACACACTGCCTCAACTGCCTTGGCCTCTGAACCTCCATTCCTCACCCAGGGACGGCGGAGGAGTAGCGACACCTCCTCCAGGGCTCACTAAAGGGACAGAATAAGGCAGAGCCAGTGAGCCCTCAGCCCAGGGCCTGGAGGCCGCGAGCTCTCACAGACGGTGCGGCCTATTCGGGTTCCTCTATTTGGCAGCTATTTATTGACACAAGCCACAGGCCACACCAGCTGGGATACTAGGGACACCAGGTGAACAAGAGACACTTTTCTGGACCACAAACACATACACACACACCACTGGTAAGCTACCTAATTGTCAAAACACCGAACTCCACAACGTGGGTGCTTCTAGAACTGTTTCTGCAGAAATGAACACAACCGGTGACACTGGATTCACTTGCTCAAGGAGAAGCTGGGGAGGCTCTTTTTTTTTTTTTTTTAAGATTTTATTTATTTATCTGAGATAGAAAGAGAGCACAAGCAGGGGGAGCGGCAGGCAGAGGGAGAAGCAGGCTCCCCACTGAGCGGGGAGCCCGATGCAGGACTCTATCCCAGGACCCTGGGATCATGACCTGAGCTGAAGGCAGACACTTAACCGACTGAGCCACCCAGGCGCCCTGGGGAGGCTCTTCACAGGGCAGATCACCGGGTCCCGTGGAAGTGGCATTGCCCCGGCCCTTACGGACAGCTTTCTTTGACTAATAGGCAGGAAAACCTCCAGCCCACCCAAGTCTTGGCTCTGACAAAGCCACCTGCCCAAGGAGAAAGAAAGACAGTATGACATTATGATAAAAATAAAGAGATACCTCTCTGACATAAAAAAAAAAATTCTTATTCTTTTTTTTTTCTTTTTCTTTTTCTTTTTCTTGTTCATTTTCCCAGACAGAAAGCAGCACTGTCGGATTTACAAGCAGAGACCCCTGGCAACATTAGCTCCCGTGATGCGTACCGTATGGCAGGCCCAGCTCCTACTCCAGCTGCTAGGACCAGCCCAGCACAGTAGAACCAGTCCTGGTTCACACTGGAAATGCCTGGGATCTAAAATCCTGACACCTGGGTCCCATCCCCAGAACTTCTGATGTAACCAGCCTCAGGTGGGGGCCTGGGCATGGGGACGTTTAAAATCATCCCAAGGGGGGCGCCTGGGTGGCTCAGTTGGTTAAGTGACTGCCTTCAGCTCAGGTCATGATCCCAGGGTCCTGGGATTGAGTCCCACATCAGGCTTCCCCTGCTCTGCGGGGAGCCTGCTTCTCCCTCTGCCTCTGCCTGCCACTCCCCTGCTTGTTCTCTCTCTCTCTCTGTCAAATAAATAAATAAATAAAATCTTTTAAAAAAAATAAAATAAAATCATCCCAAGGGTTCTTATGTTCAAAAAGTAAAAGTACTGGGGCACCTGGGTGGCTCAGTCGTTAAGCGTCTGCCTTCGGCTCAGGTCATGATCCCAGGGTCCTGGGATCGAGCCCCGCATCGGGCTCCCTGCTCCACGGGAAGCCTGCTTCTCCCTCTCCCACTCCCCCTGCTTGTGTTCCCTCTCTCGCTGTGTCTCTCTCTGTCAAATAAATAAATAAAATCTTTAAAAAAAAAAAAAGTAAAAGTACTGACCTGAAGGATTATCTTTAACTTCCAGCATGTTGTTGACAGAAAAAGCAAGCTGAGGAATCTGCACAGCGGTGGGCACATAGTAGGTGCTCAATATATGGTCACTGAATAATTGAAGTATATAGAGTAGCTTCCCTGCTTTTTTTTTTTTTTAAAGGCTACGTATGTGTGGGGGCCTGTAATTAATCACACAGGAAGACCTGGGAGGTCCCCAGCCATGCACACGGGTCCTTCTGGAAGATGGATGGAGTGGGCGAGGCACTCACACTTTTCAGTGTATGTGCTTCTCTGGCATAGCCATCTTCACTCCAAGCCCATATCATTTTTTAAGTTAATAATAAAGAAAATGATTTACCAGTGGTTAAAGAAGCCCCACGTTGAGCTTCTCTCGCTTCCCTTTTCTTTACCTATTCGAGGGACAGGAAATAGCCATAAATAGCCAGTGGGAAGGAAAGGTCAAGGGGGGCGGACTGAGTCAGTGAACCAAAGCTGGTAGGGACTGAACTGCCTGGCTCAGCCCTCCAAAATCCCTTCAAAAGTCCCGAGGCCCCTGCCAGGCCAGCAGCAGAGACCCCGAGGTATGCCGGGAGAGCTGAGAAGCAGAGCATTACTAGAGTAGTGACTGGAGCGGGCCTTGGGCCCGGGGGTAGCTGGGGTTCTGAGTTCCCAAGCCAGCTGCCCCTCAGGAGTCCAGCCTTGAAGCTCCACTGGGCCATGGTCCTGGGGTCACGTCATCTTGGTGACCTCACTCTGACACAACCACCCAGCGCTGCCTCTGGGTGTTTCAGAGAAAACTCCACACTGTGGGGTTCGGAGAGGCCACTAATGGTCATGTTATCTAATGTGACTGCCACACAGTGCTCTGTGAACACCCTATCAGGATCCTCCTGCCACCGCTCGGGGCACTGAGGCCCGGCTCGGGATGCCTGGGTGCTGGCCCTAAGCCGTTCAGGCCCCTGAATTTCAGGACCCCACAGCACCTTGTGGCTGGGCTGTGGCCAGCCCCCTACCCATGCTGTCCAAGGGACTCTGCCTAGTGGCCTCCCTACTAGACACACAGCAGGGGCCCCGGTAATGTCTGTGACCCCAAGAAACCTAAAGCACAGGAACACTGAGAAATCCCCACATCCGCCCTTAGAATGCCAAGGTCCCAGCACCTATATCCCCACCCACAAGAGCAGGAACTGGCATTACTGGGCCGCCCGCTCCACGCCAGGTTCTTAGAGAGACTGACTTCACCTGCCCCCAGGGTGACAGTACTATTACGTCCCCCACTTACAGACAAGAAAACTGGGGCTCAGAGCCATTGGGGCACATGACCAGCGTCCCCGCTAAAGGGGCAGAGCCGGAGCTCAAGACCCCTGACCTCGAAGCACAAGGCCCACAGTGCTCTCAGAGGACCTGAATAGGGCAGTGGGCTTTCTTCCCAGCCCTGGCCACCTCACCCCAGGTCTTGGCCTCAGGCACCTATCTGGGAAGGGCCGGAGGCAAGCCTGGAGAAGGATCTGGATGGAGGTGGGATCACAGCCGGCCTTGAAGACCGCATGTGTGGGCTGAGCCAAGCTGGTGTAGAGGCTGGGGCCCTCTTGAGAGCCAGCCTCTGGGCCAGGAGCCAGGCTAACCTCTGGCCCTCAAGCCTCCCTCTTTCTTAGAAGTCCTCTCAGCCCTGCACTTCCTGAAGTTTCTGCTGCAGTGCATCAACCTGCTTAACCCCTTGTCTCCTGGCTTCCTTACCTACCCTGAGTCAGGGCTGTGGTACCCAGGGAGCTGCCTCAGAACCCAGTGGGGAAGGCTCACGGGCATACAGGTGCCATGGGGCTGGAAGAGGAGAGAGCATGTACCTGGGATCCTCAAGGGCGCCATTTTAGCTTCCCTATTACTCTGTGGCCTGAGAGACTTGGCCCCTCAGTGCCTCGATTTCTTCAGCTTCACCAAGCATGCTTGCAGAGAGAGTAATGACAGACTGTCAGTACCGAGCACCTTCTCTGGGCCAGGTGCTGCCATTAACAGCTGGATGCGTGTTTTCTAACGAAGTCTTCACAACAACCCCATGAGGCAGACATTCGTTATTTTACAGCCGCAGAACAGAGGCAATAGAGATGGTAGTCGCCCAAGGTCACACAGGGGGTAAGTGGGGGGAGCCGAGCCAAGGCAGAGAGACCTTCCATTTTGCCTCTGCTGAGTAATGACATTTCCTCACGGGCTTCTCGTGGACTGTGACCCACCCAGGGAGCTGGCCTGGCCCCTTTGCTGTGCGCCCCAGCACCTCGTGGGTGCCTGGCACAGAGTGGGTGTCTGGAGGAAAGGAGAACAGTACTGCAGATGTGGGAGAGGAGATAACCTGGGCTCTGGAATGAGCCACATTGCCAGCCCTGTCACTTCTGAGTGCTGAGACCTTACAGAATTGCCTCTGCCTGTCACAACCTCAGCCTCCTCCATGCAAAATGCAATCCTAATGACAGTAACCCCATGAAAGGGTCCCTGTGAGGATGAGAGGTGTGCACGAAAGCCCCTTCACCTGCAACTCCAGAAGTGGTAACTTTATGAGTGTTTTGAATTATTAATTCAAAATTTTACATTTTATTAATTTGAAATGAGAAAATGTCTGCAAAGGGACTTTGAAAAGCACAACACACTATCTTCTTATGTATTTTGATGCTACTGATCTGCTTGAGGACACTGATAAAAGGAGACCTTTCCCAGATCAGGATGGAGGCATAAGATGGTCAGCTCCAAGGAGAGACTTACGGGGACATTCGGTATCACCCCACAATCCAGCATGCGATGGGGCTGACCAAGGATCGGAGATGCAACCTGAGAGCCAGGTGGTGCCAGACTGAGCCTCAGACCAGAGTCCAAGACTGACACCAGTCTCAGGCAGGTCATAGCCCCACTGTCTCGGCCACCTGAATGGGCTTTTCAAGACGACTCCACTCACCCTTGCCTCATCATTCCAATGGGAACAACAGAGGCCCAATGAGAGGTAAGGGCTGGCTAAAGTGACTGCTAATTATCAAGGGAGACCAGAATCCCTGACTCTTGACCGCAACCACCCACGTCCCTTGCCCGGCTGAGCATTCCCACGGAAGCCACCATGCCCACCTCTAGTGCCCAGAAGGGCATAGACTGTGGACAGGTTGATTTCTGCCCAATCCAGGCCACATGTCACATAATGGCCAGCATCTTACTCCCACTCATTCCTACCCCTGGCTCAGGCCCCAGCGTGTGGTAGGGCTCAGAAATACCTGCTGAGCCAATGAGACCTTACTCCGTGCTAGGCCCAGCCTACGACGCTTTGAGCCTCATAGGGCTTTGCACAGGTTGACTGCGAGATCACAGAGGTAAAAACCACAGGGGGCAATGAGAAGGTTGACACAGGTGTGAGGCATGGCCCATTGGGGCAGCTGGGTGGTGGGGAGGGTCGCAAGTTCTGGGCCACACGACCTATGTTCAAGCCCCAGCTCCACCATGGACTAGCTGGGGGGGGGGGCCTTGAAACACTTCCTTAGCCTTTCTGTGCCTCAGGGGCAATAGAGTGCTCACCCCTCAGAGTTGCCATGAAGATCTATGAGACGCACACGCTAGGCACGGGGCCTGACCGCAGTCAGCGCTCACCAAACAGTGGCCATTGGGATTGTCTAGAATAGCTGTCTCTGGGCCACACACTGACACACACACACACATTGCCTTCCCCAGGAGCTGGGTGCTTCCAAAAGCAGGGCGCTTCCAAAAGCAGGGCCGTCACCTTGATACACGGGGGCAGAGCTTTCTGAAAGGCATCGGCATTTCTCTGCCCCTACCAGGAACCCCCTCCAGTTCTTTCTGGATGACTCCAACCAGCCTGAAGCCCCTTCATTCCCGCCCTGGACAGACACAGCAATTCTTAAGGAGAAACTGAGGCCCATGAGTGTCCTCCCTCTAAATGGCCCCAGTCTCCTGGGTGAAGTAGGGCAGGGTAAGAAGAACCCTAGGCAGAGAAGAATGAGCTCAAGGTGACCTCAGGCTGGGCATCTCTCCCCTGTGGGCCTCCGTGTCCCCTGTAGTAAAATAAGGGGGTGATCTAAAATAAGATCATCACCTTGGTCCACTGTCCCTCTAATGGCTAATGCTCCATGATTCTATTTCTGTGTTCTCTGTTAATAGCATCATCATCCCCACAATAGCTAGCATTGATCGAACACCTGCTATATGCCAGAAACTAAATTCAGGCATTGATATAATAGCAACTGACAGTTATTGAATGCTCTGATCCACCGGCCATAAACGCTTCCCCTACCATCGCATTCAGTCCTCACGGCAACCCTCTGCAAAGGTATTGCCAGCATCCTCACCACCATAAGGATGCCCGAGCTAGGTCCTACGTGATGAGATGGCCTCATTCTGCTGGGGTGTGAACCCAAGAGCCAGGCTTGCAATCACTAGGTCAGGCCCAAGTCCATACAGCTCTGTGCGGCAAGAATTATCATCTCCATCTTACTGATTAAAAAAAAAACAAAAAAACCTGCGGCCCAGAAAGGGGAAGCAACTCAGCCCACGTCACACTGTCTGAGATGATGGCCTCTGAGGATATCCTGCTTCAACCTCCTTTTATCCTGATCATCTCAGAAACATCAAAGAAAAGCACTTGGGCTCTGGGATGCTCAGGCCCTACTCAGTTCCTGTCCAGTTACTCTGGGCCTATAGCTGAACTGCAGACTTCTGAGGGTCCGGCCTCTGGCAGGAGGTTGGACTTCCAGAGGAGCAGAGCCCTGAATCACAGAAGCTCACACCCCACCCACTGTCTGGCCCTCACTCAAGCTCAGGGAGGGGATTTACCCCACAGGGCACTCGGCTGTGCTGCACACTCATTGTCATCTTTGCGGCCGTGACGGCTTTGCCCGTTCCACATGACAATCCTCATTTTGCAGGAAATTGAGGTCATATGCTTGATCTAAGCAGGGAATCAGTGACCAGTGCCCCAGACAAATTCTATCATCGGGGACATCTTTTTAAATGCCAGCAGATCGTGGAGGATGGGCTGTTTTCCCACCTGCGGAGAGGGAATTTGGAGGTGCAGGCGGCAGGCCCGGCCTCCAGCCAGGCAGAGAAGGACGGTGATGAGGGCTGTGCCGTGGCTTCAAATGATCCTTCCCTGAGAAGTCTCTTCCCTTTCAGTGGCCACCATGGAATGAATGGTGGCTTAGTTCCTCTTTTCAATCCTCCCTTTATATACTCACCTTTTTCCCCCCAGGAGCAGAGAAAAGAGGGAGCTGCTGTGTGATTTCTGAAGGCCCAGGCAGAGTGAAAACAGGAGCAGTCCTAAGGATGGGCTGACTCATTCCCTGACCGAAGGATAAGGCCAGCCCAAGCAGAGGGGGCTTTGGGAAGACCTGGGCTTTTGTTCCCTTTGAGACTAAAATGAATCACCAATCTCAGCAAGTCACACTGGCCAGTCCCAAACTTTCCCAGGTTGAACCAGCACGAGTATTGAAAATGAGTCAGGTGGGGCCCCCATCAATGGGCACCATCAAGGACAAAAAGGCTGAGCTCCTCCTGACTCTTCACCTCCAGCCTGGTGCTTGGAAGAGGCCACATGGGACTTCATTCTTCCTGGAGCAAAGTGGAAGCTGGAACCAGAAAAGGAAGGCCAGGCACAAGGCCTCTAACCACACGGGTCAGCAAGGTGGTGACCACCTGCCGCATACTGCGCTGTGCGGGGTGCCATTCAACAAGTTCGCTCGTTAGTTCATTGACTCGGGCAGGTGGTCGGGAGCATGGATTTGATGTCTACCAGGTGCTGGGCATTCGGCATGCTATTCCTTCTCCAGACCCTGCAAAGAAGGGCTACGATCCTCGTGCAAGGAAGAGGAGACTGAGGCACAGGCCAGGATCACCCAGCCAGGAATCCTTCTCAGAGCTGTCTGACTCTGCAGCCTTGCTTCTTTTAACCCTGTGCCTATAGAGACTTGGTCTTCAGCAGCAGGTGAACATGCCCATTCTACACGTCACCACCTGGATGGGTTCAGGAGAGTCTAGAATGCCTGAGACTTTTCTCAGCAAAGCTGCCTGAGTTATTTCAGAGGAAAAGCTTGCTGCGAGGAGAAGGAGAAGCTTGGCGTTCTTCTGGGGCCTCAGCATTCCGGAGGCCAGATGTGTGAGCCTGACGTCACCCACCAAGTTCCAGGCTGCGCTCTGCTGGCTCGTGAGTCCTGTTCCTCCATGCCCTCCTCCTCCTCCCTTTCCTCGGCACGAAAGAGACTGAGCACTGTTGGCAGCTGCTCCTCAGCATCTGGCGGAACATTCTGCCCCATAGCTGAGCTCCTCTCACTCCCCAGCCATCCCTGGGGACAGCTGGTGACTCATATTTCCATTTTCAATGCATGGCCAGGCACCAGATCTCTCCATGATCAGCGGGACTAGCCATATGGCGTCGGGGTTAAGGACATGAGTTGTGACGTCAGACAGGTCTGAGTTCAAATCCTCATCTGCTACTTGTTAGCTGTGTGATTTCAAGCAACTAGCTTACCCTCTCTGAGCCTCTGTTTCCCCATTTGTAAATGGAGACCATGGCTATCCACTCTGATGTCTTCTTCATTGAAAAAGTCTCTTCCCATTTGCTTGCAGCTCTGAAAAATGAACTATCAGTTTTCTTTTTTTATATACACATCATCCGCAAGCCAAGAAAAGAGGAAGCTGATACTAGATTTCGTAAAATGGAACAATAACGTTGTATACCTGAAACTAAAGTAATATTGTGTGCCAACTAAATTTCAGTTAAAAAAATGAAACAGTAATATTTATATCCTATTTACTAAGTGCTAGGGATCTATTATAAGGTACCAGCCCCATTTTAGAGATGAGGAAACTGAGGCCCAGAGAGGTAAAGTAACTTGCCTAATGTCACACAGCCAGTAGGGAGCTGAGCTGAGATTCATACCCAAGCTGTCTGGCTTCAGAGTCCATGCACTTAATCATCATGTTGAGAAAAGTGAAGAAAATGAAACACATAAACCACGTGGCATGATACTAGACACATAGTAGATTCCGGATAAATGTTTGCTGGTAGTATTGTTATTACTGTTATTATTGCTTTTCCATCAACACGTCTGAGTCTTATCCTTGACCATTAGAAGTGGGTCAGGGCTCCTTTCAGCCAAATCTAAGAGTCAAGAAGCTCTTGGATTAAAGGTGGTCAATTGGCCCACCCAAATGTGTGGGTCCCTTGACATGCCAATTAAATGTTCCTGCCACATGGCCTTGAGCAACTCACTTCATATCTCTGGACCACAGTTTCCCCATTTGTCGGGGGCGGGGGGGATGCTCTGCTCTGTCTTATTGTTGAGTTGGGAACAGGAGAGGAAGAGCTAGGTGTGCATTGAATGCCCTATTAAAGATTGTCAGGCCGTCAGCAGACCCTCCAGCCCAGGCAGCCTGGCATCAGAGGCCCATTTTAACAACTGGGCTCTACTGCTTCCCAGGTAGGATATGTTCTTATCCAAAGACAAAGCTGGCAGGGTTGCCTGGGTAGTTCAGTCAGTTAAGCATCTGACTCTGGATCTCAGCTCAGGTTTGATCTCAAGGTTGTGAGTTCAAGCCCCACATTGGGCTCCACTCTGGGCATGGAACCTATTTGAAAAAAGAAAAAAGACAAAGTTTGCAATTTGGGTCCCAAACCCCCATATCAAAAGCCAGTGAGATGCTGGTGACAGAAGACCCACCTGAGACAGTGTCCCTGAGAAGTTGTAAGTGAAAAGCTAGGTACAGGATTATCAGGAAAAGACAAACAAAAAGAAAGCAAAACTAATAATACTGATAATGGACAAAACAGGATTTGAGGTAAAAAGCACTTCACTAAATGACAAGGGGACTCTTAACTCTCTTTGCCTCTATGTGCCCCCCTCAACTGACTCCTCATTTTTATTATCCTTCCCAGATCTTTTCCACTCAACCAGTTCTTGCATTGTCACTTGGCTTGTCTCCGAGTTCACTCCTTGAGGGATGAGCCAGCCTCCTCCAGGACTCCACTCTGCTACTCTGCTGCTCGCATTCCCTTCTTGGAGCCTGCTGGCCTGTTGAGATCTTTCCTGCCTGGTCCTCTTTGACCAGACAGGACTACAGCTCCTCCCTCCCCCCTGTTCCCAAGGCCCCACCCTTGCCTGGTCCCAGAGCAGTAGTGAGCTTGTCTCCCAGGAGTGGAGGGAGGGTGGGCACCCAAAGGACTTCTGCCTGGTGAATTGCTCACACAGTCAGCTCTAGCACTAGCCTGTGAGTATAGCTCTGGCCCACAGTAGGTATCGATTAAAGGCATGTTGAGTAAACTTAAGAACGCTTAGTCTGTAAGATGTGAGTTCAAACCCCCAAAAAAGGGTTGATATGGAGGTCTTGTCTGGCAGCATTGGTCCTGAGCTACAGAGAGAATTTCTTTTTAATTTCTTATCAAAGATTTTCAGCTAGAAAATATGTCCACTGGAATCTTCCAAGCCCATGCCCATCTCTTACTTCCTTCATTCAATGTACATTGATTGTTTTGTTACTAAGTGCTTGGTGTTGTAAGAATGCAGAATTGTGTAAAGCCTCAAGCAGCTAACACTATAGAAGGGACAGGAAGTCATCAGCTATTTTTTGCAGATATTTATTACGTACAGTGCAATAGGGTACAAACACTTCACGGAGCTTAGAGTTTTGGGGGTGGGGAGTAACAGGCATCAAAACCATCGTCACAGCAAGAGCCAGGAATCCCCCCAAAAGAGCTACCTCTCAATAACACTCACTCTGGGGTCCAGCTGGGCTGATATAGAACCTCAGCTTCTTCACTTACTTCATGTGACCTTGAACAAAAGGCTTAAGCTCCTTGAGGCTCAGTCTCACTATATGTAAAATGGAAATCATAATTACTTTCTGCCTAGGGTCATCCTGAGAATTATGAGAAGCAACTCAAGGGGCTGGCTTAGCATTTTTATCATTAGGATAATGATGGTGACAATATCACAAATACCAGATGAATGGTATAGAAAATCGGGAGGGGAATACTTCTTCCTGAAGAGAGGATGGTATGGATGAGAATTTTCGGGAGGTGGGAGTTGTTGGTGCTGAGTTTTAAAGGAAGGTTTGGATTTCTATACAAGGAAGTGGCCAAAAGTGAATCTGTTCAGAAGTAGAAAAATGAATGATTCAGAAGGTCATTAAAATAAAACAAATAAAGAATCTAAACCAAATGACTGGGCTCCTTAAAAATAGGATATTGCATTGCCAAGCTAAGAAAGCGTTAGTCAGGGAGAGGAGGTGGTTACTCGGAAATTTCACCCAGTTCAGCATTATTGAGAAGTTGCGGGTTTCTGGAGGCTTCGGTGGGTGTTGCACAATCTTGTGGGGTCATGGTTACCCGAACTCTGGTCCAGGACTGAGAGGGAAGTGTCCAGGAGGAGACTGATGTTAGAAAAAAGAAAGACGCTACTTAAAAGTGAAGCTTAAAAGTGGTTAAATGTATTGGAAGAGTCTGGGTTGGGTCTGTAGGCCAGCAAATATCTGTCCCAAGGAAATAGGACATGCGACATCTGGAAGGCAGGAACAGTGCATGCCCAGGGATCTGAGTCTGATCCACGGGGTAGACATCCCATTTCTTCTCCCCCACTGTTCTGTACCCCTCTTCACTTTCCCCAAGCTCTCATTCTGCAGGGACACCCAAGCTTTCTCCGTCCAACTGTTGGAACTGGGAAGATTGGGCTCAGATCCCAGCTCTGCCACTTGTTCACTGTGTGATCTTAGGCAAATCACTTTACCTCTCTGTGCCTTTATTTATTTATTTATTTATTTATTTATTTATTTGTCTATTAAGAAAAAATCATAGTATTCACTTCACTGGATTGTTGTGGGGAGATAGTGAAACACACACGTGGCACACATAAGTGCTCAGAAAATGTTAGTTCTAGCATCTTCTCTCATTCTCTTCCTTCTTCTGACTTCATCCTTCCTTACTGGTTCTGATGATGTCTTGCTGCAGGTACCCATGGCATCTACAGGCAAATAATTCGATGCCTCCTATCTGGTACCCTGCAGGTAAGATCATTGATTCATTTGTGTCATTCAATTTACATTTCTAAATACCTATAATGTAACTAGCATTGTTCTTGGAATAAAGACAAAAATATTACATGAAGGCAAAGGAATGAGGAGCGTACCAGAGATGGAAATGAAGTACCAAGGGATTGAGAAGGGAAACACTGACATTTACGTGCCCCTGCCATGTGCCAGGCATGGAGGTGGACAGCAGGATAAGGAGGTGAAAATGGTACAGCCTGGGGCTTTGGAGGGGCCACAGCTCAAGGGGAGACAGACCCATAGATCCAAATGATGGTTGTGGGGGCCCACTGGAAGCTGTAATGTTATTGTCTTGGGCAAACTTAGGAAGACTTCCAAGAGGAGGTGTCAGAGGAGCTGGGTGCTGAAGGGTGAGTATTCACCGGATGGATAAAGCCAGAAAGAGCATTTTATTTTTTTTTAATATTTTATTTATTTATTTGACCGAGAGAGACACAGCAAGAGAAGGGACACAAGCAGGGGGAGTGGGAGAGGGAGAAGCAGGCTTCCCATGGAGCAGGGAACCCGATGAGGGGCTCGATCCCAGGACCCCGGGATCATGACCTGAGCCAAAGGCAGACGTTTAACGACTGAGCCACCCAGGCACCCCCAGAAAGAGCATTTTAAACTGAGGAATAGCCTATGTGAAGGCCCAGCCATGTCACAAAAACAGAGTGTTTGGGGAAGAGTTGGGTGTGTCTTTAGATGAAGTGAAAGTCTTTTCACTGAGCATAGGACCTGGCACAGAGTAAGTGCTCAATAAAAGTTGGTCACTATTACTGTCAGATAGCTCATGAACTTGTTCCCTGGCGGTTAGTAGTCGATATTGCTAAGACTCACTGCAAAGAACCCAATCGCCTCCCAGGACCAAGGCAGGGTCAGGGGCAGAGGAGGGAGAGAAGTGCGCTTCAGAGCGAGGCTGTCGTGTGGGACAGGCCAAGGTTCAATTCCTGCTTCAGGGGGCCCGTGCAGGCTCCTTCCTCCCTGGCACAGCACATTCTGTTCCGTTCCCCAAGCAGAACCTCAAGAATTGGCAGGCCTAATGACCAGGGCCGGGCTAACGGGAAGGTGGGCCACACTGGGCCCCAAGTCATCCGCCTGTCCTGATGAGCCAGGCCCTGGGGATTCCGCCGGCCCCAGGGAGCATTTGGAGAAGTACTCTGCAAGTCATCTGCCCTGTGTGGTCACTGCCTGAGGGCCGCGCAGGGCTGGCGGGGAAATGGGCAGATTGCAGCACCGCGCGTTGGGAACCAAGTGCTCAGGCCCGGGAGCTGCCTTCTTGAGTCTGTTACCAGAAGACAGTTACGTCATCGGCTTGCTCACTCCCTCAACAATTGTGTATTGAGTGCCAACCGTGTGCCATGTGCTGTTTCAAGCTCTGGGGGCACCGTGGGGACAGACACAGCATTCCTGCTTCAGGGAGTTCTAGAAGAAACATTCTGAAAGAAAAATACACACTAACAACGTCCTGCTCCATTTACTGAGGGTTTACTAGACGCTGAGCCCTGTACCATGCACTATGCTAACAGTACTTCATTTAATCTCCTTAGTGGATTCATGAGACAAATTTTATGTCTCATAATTGTTATCCCATTTAACAAATCACATTCTCCTTCTTTAGGAACCCACCTGCAGGGACCCCCCCCTTCCCCAGATCTGTTTGTTGTTGCCTCTTAAAGGGGCGTGAGCTACGGTGGGGTGCAAATGATGACACCTGGCCTTGCTCTTGGCTCACAGTGACCTAACAGGGTAGGAATGAGGGGCCTGGCATCTTCTGATAACAGTCGGGTCTGCCCGCCCAAACCACTCTCCTGAACTCTGAGAGCTTTCAAATGCTTTCAGAGCCTTGTAATAATGTCCTTTCCCAACATTCCTTAATCATCATTACTCTGGACTCAGGCATTTAATTGCTCATCTGTTTCTCCATTCCTTCATGAATAGAGAATTTCTTTCATGATTGCATCAGGAAAAGAGCCGTCTTCGACCAAATCGTGCAGTAGGTGTGGGCCCCCCCCCCCCGCCCACCCCCAGGTAATCGTCCTTCTGCCACTCACTCTATCCCTCTGCACCCATATGTGTGCCAGGTGCTTGGGTCAGGAGCCCCCAGGGAGGCAGAGGAAGAAGCAGGCCTCTGTGGTAAGGGGGGACAGAGAGGGGCCAGACAGAAGATAGCCCAGGGGGCTGGGGAGTCCAGAGGTCATGTCACCAAGCACGGTGACAGAATAGCACCTGGGTCTGTAAGCCCAGAAGTCATCCAGAAGCTCTGGAGGCTTCTGAAAACTCCACTTAAGTAGCCCTGCTCCCTTCCCAAAGCCCCTCTCCACCTCTTCCCAGCTCTCCACTGGCAGCCACAACTGTGAACGCTCCTCCCTGCTCTCCAGGCACCCAGGCTTCCTCTCCTTTCTCTTCCTGCCATTTCCCACTTGGCAAGACCAAAGCTAAGGGAACTGATCATGTGTCAACACAAGCAGCTGGGGCACTGCTGTCCTTCAGTGTCCTGGGTCTTGCCTGTACTCACGAGAAACTCCTTCCAGTGATTACTTCTGGAGGGACCCCAAAGCTTTGGCATGCCAATTTATACCCTTTTGAACAATTAATTTCTTCTTTGCATGTACATTAATTTTATATTAAAAAAAATAATAATGAGGACGCCTGGGTGGCTCAGGCAGTTGAGCGTCCGACTCTTGGTTTCGGCTCAGGTCGTGATCTCAGGGTTGTTGGATCGAGCCCCACGTTGGGCTCCACGCTCAGCGGAGGAGTCTGCTTGATGCTCTCTCTCCCTCTACCCCTCCTCCCACTCTCGCTCTCTCTCTCTCACAAATAAATAAGTAAATCTTTTAAAAAAAAAAATAAAATAAAATAAAAATAAATGAATAAATAATGATATCCCCACGAGGCCTGTCTCTAACATTGCAGGGGCCTAGAGAAAGAGAGCAAAAGGAGGCCTGTGACCACTGCCTACCCTCTCCTTCCCTTCCTGTCCTGGATCCAGCCTCTGGGCAGCCGTGTGGGGACAGCCCAGTCCACATTTGCTCTGCCAACTCCCTCACAGCCAAAAGCAGATCTTTGGTCTACCCTTGCTAGGTAGCGCCTGCAAAGAGGCCTATGTAGGCTCTGGGAATGGACTAGGGAATATTAAACAGGAAATGCACAGGTCCTGGGGGCCCCCAAAATGTGAGGACATGTCAATATTACATCCACCCAACAGCAGGATTACCAGTGTCTTTCTCTTCAATTCTTCCTTATTGTTGGAACATTTTACATCTAGCAGAACATTTATGATCTTTACATGGCCCCCAAATTACTCAGCCACATTCAGAGGAACAAGATGACTGCAGAATGGACATGGGTGGAGGGCACTGTGAAGAGGGAAGGCTGGGGCACCAGGCAGATCTATAGCACATTTTGGATTTTGTCACTTCTTAGCTGAGAGCCTTGAGCAAACTCACTTAGCTCTCTCAGCTTCAATTTCCTTCTCTGTTAAATGGGAATAGTCATAACCATTTTCAGGGTTATTGGAATGATTGAGTGGCCAGGCAATGAGTGGCACAAAGATTTTTAAATATAATTGTTACTATTTTTTAAATGTCAATCGATGCCAGGAATATTTTGATGATCCTCCTAGGGTGGTTTCAGCACACTTATTTCCTGGTCATAATCACTTCCTTTATCACCTCTTATGTCATCCTCAGCCTTTACCTCATCCACCCTCCCTGCCCTGTCCCTCCCATTAGCCACATCACCACTCCCTGCCCCGTGCTTAGCTCACCCCCCACCTGGAGCTCAGCCTGAGATGAAAAGGGCCAGCGGGCACACTTTCTCTTTTACCTCAAGCTACTATTTTGACATTTACTCTCTCCCTGGCCCATTAAGCCCATTTCAGAGCCTCTTAGTCACCTCTGCAAGAAGCAGTGTGAATGAGCTCAAATTGGTGTGTTCCCAGGGTCATTTACATGTTAAACTGGCTTAAGCTAAGATTTCATTTGTTGATCAGAGAGCCAAGGTAAGTGGACATAAAGCTGGCTGGGGAGCCAGAGACTGGGATTAAAATCCTGTGTCTGTACTTCTAAGTGTGAGTCTCTGAAGAGTCATTGCACCAATATGAGCATCAGTGTCCTCATTTATAAAATGGAAGAATGAGGGGCACCTGGGTGGCTCAGTAGGTTAAGCGTCTGCCTTCAGCTTAGGTCATGATCTCGGCGTCCTGGGATCAAGCCCCATGTCAGGCTCCCTGCTCAGCAGGGAGTCTGCTTCTCCCTCTCCCTCTGCTCCTCCCCCTGGCTTGTGCTCTCTTGTGATCTCTCTCTCTCTCTCAAATGAATAAATACAATCTTTAAAAAAAAAAATGAAAGAATGATTCTTATCCAGCAATTTTGTATCACAGATCACCAACATGTGTAAGAGACTGAATAGGAATTTGGTCAGTGATGGCAATTAGGTGGAGGCCAGATCATGCAGGGCCTTGAAAAGTAGACTACTGAGTGTGGGCTTCATGCTGAGGGTGGTGGGGAGACATGGACGGCTCTAAACAGGGGTGGCACTACCAGATGGTGGAGTTGAGATGTGGGAAGTCTTGCTCAGGTGGCAAGATAGGGAGAGGCAAGAGGCAGGGAGACCAGGCAATGGCCATGAAACCTGTACTCAGGCAGTGACTGGGAAAGTGGGGACAGATTCAAGAGCTGGCCTGGAGTAAAGGAGAAGGTGTCCTCATTTGCCACTCTGTTGTCACCTAGAGAATCTAGGTGACAACACTGTCCAACACTGATCATCTAGATTTAACCAGGGGATAGGGGTGGGGGATGGGGAGCAGAGTGGCAGGAGGAGGAATAATGTGAGAGAAAGAGATGGTGAAATGGAAAATAGAAATCTTGATTTTTGTTGTCCAATTTTTCAAACCTTGATTTTAGCTAGAAATAGCAATACCCAGCAAATCAGAAGTGAAGTAAAAAGTTTGTGTCAAGAAATAATGATAGCTAACTTTCACTGAGCTCTTACTATGCGCCAGGCTCCATGCTAGGCAATTTACTTTATTATCTCATTAAATCATCACAATCAGCCCATAAAGGAGTTATCATCACCATTTCCATTTTAGAGATGAAGAACACAGGTGCACCGAGGTGAAGGATATGGGCTAGGGTGAGGGAGAACAAGGTTTGTGATTAAAGGTGGTCAGACCCCAAACTCCAAGTTCTAAGAGAAGACTAAATATCTAATGAGACTTGAGCAAAATGAAAACCAGAAGTCTGAGATGTCCAGTAATAGCAAGATAGTCACTCCTCCCCACTGATATTCAGTAAGCCTATGAAAAGGTGACGTAATATGACATAAGTAAAAAAAGCACCTTATATATAGTGTAACTACAAGTATGTCTTAGAAGTACATGGACTCAAGATACTATTTACAAAAGCAACCACAAATTTAAGGTACCTAACATACGTTGTCAAGACCTTTTTAGGAAAATTACAACATTTTATTAAATGACATTGAAGAAAACCTAAATACATGAAGATGCATACCGTGTTCATGGATAGGAGGGCAATTCTCCTTAAAGTGTCCTAACACTATTTTAATCAAAAGCCCAACTCAGTTTTTCTCATAACCCGGCAAGCTGAATCTTCAGTTTATATGGAAGGGCAAAGGGCCAAGAAAGGTTAAGACACTCCCAAAGTAGAATTCTGGGCAGGGAATTAGCATACCATATATCAAAATATATGATAAAGCAAACACATTTTCAACAGTATGAAATTGGTACAGGGATTGACAAATATATTAATGAAATAGAATAAAAGGTCCTAATAGAAGGATCCAGATGTATTAGAAAACCTGATTTCTGATGGAGAATGCCCTGAAGAACAATGAGGTAAGGAACTAGCTATTCCATAAATAAGACTGGGAAAATTGGCTCTCCAAATGGGGAAAACAATACCCCTTAGCACACGAAAAATCAATTCCAAGTGGGTCAAGGGCTTAAATATGAAAGAAAAACCTTAAAACTCTTACAAGAGGGTGCCTGGGTGGCTCAGTTGGTTAAGCGACTGCCTTCGGCTCAGGTCATGATCCTGGAGTCCCAGGATCAAGTCCCGCATCGGGCTCCCTGCTCAGCAGGGAGTCTGCTTCTCCCTCTGACCCTCCCCCCTCTCATGCTCTCTCTATCTCATTCTCTCTCAAATGAATAAATAAAATCTTTAAAAAAAAAAACAACTCTTACAAGAATTATAGGCCATAAAAAAGAAGGAAATCCTGCCACTTGTGACAACATGGATGGACTTGAAGGGATTATGCTAAGTGAAGTAAGTCAGACAGAGAAAGAATACTGTGTGATCTCATTTGTATATGGAATCTAAAAAAATTGAACTCATAGAAACAAAGTGTAGATTGTGGTTACCAATGGCTGGGAGTGGAGGAAATGGGGACATATTGATCAAAAGGTACAAACTTCAGGGGCACCTGGGTGGCTCAATTTGTAAGGTGTCTGACTTTTGGTTTTGGCTCAGGTCATGATCTCAGGGTCATGAAATTGAGCCCCACATTGGGCTCTACGTTCAGTGGGGAGTCTGCTGAAGATTCTCTTTTTCCTTTTCCCTCTACCCCTCCCCTCACTCGCATGCTTGCATGCTCTTTCTCTCTCAAATAAATAAATAAATCTTTTTAAAAATGGTACAAACTTCAGTTATGAGATAAATTAGTTCTGAAGATCTAATGTGCAGCATGGTGACTATATTTACAGTACTGCATTGTACACTTGAAATTTGCTAACAGAGTAGATCTTGAATGTCCTTGCCCCCCCCACACACACACACAAATGGTAACTATGTGAAGTGATGGATGCATTAACTAACCTTATTGTGATAATCATTTCACAATATGTATGTGTGTCAAATCATCACATCATACACCTTAAACTTATCCAACATTATCAATTATATCTCAATAAAGGTGGGAGAAAAAAGCTCTTAGACTAAGATAAAGAATGTCTTTATGATCTCAGGGAGAGACCGACTTCTTAAGCAAAATACAGAAAGTGAAACCACAAAGAAAAAGATCAATACATCCAACTAGATTAAAATAATTTCTGTTCATCAAAAGACAGCAAAAGAGATGAAATGACAAATGATACATTTGAAGAAGGTATCTGTAATGTATAGTCAATAAATGATTAGTATTCAAAATAAAGTCCTACACATTCATAAAACTGAGACAATATAATAGGAAAATGAGCAAAAGACTTAAACAAATATTCTACATAAGAGGAAATAAATATGACCAAGAAACCTATGACAAGATGCTTAATCCTCTTATTACTCATAAAGATGCAAAATAAAACCACATTGTCGTTTCACACCCACCAAACCAGTGAAAATTGTAGCTGTGACAATAGTGTTAGGATATTGAGCAGCTAGAAGGATCACTTACTCTTGATGACAACAGGTATGTAAGCCATACTGATGCCATCTTGGACAAATCTGCCATGATGACCACTCTATGACCTGAAGCCTTCTTGAGCACAGTCCCCCGACCCCCACATTCTTTCTTTTTGTCTAACCACACCCTTAAATACACCCTTGGGGCATAACATCCTTGATCAGCTCTGGAGACAGGATTGCCAGCACTGTACTCCCCAGCCTCTAAGTTGTAAAAGCAGGTCTTACACAGGTGGGGTCACAGAGATCTACTCATCCTGCGGCTGCCCAAGACATGCCCAAGGCATCTTTCTGTCTGTAAGTCCCCTTAATAAACCACTTCTCATCAAGCTGGACTTGTCAGCTTTTTTCTTGGGTCTTACAGCTCCTTTGGAGGTCATTTTCACAGAACAACAATGTACATTGGGATGCCACACTGAAAAATAACACACACATATCTTATGACCCAGAAATTCCATTCTTAATTATATCAGTAGAAAAACTCTTACACATGTGCAGCAGGGTATATATATTAGAATAGCCACAACTGTTTTGTTTAAAAAAATCGTGAAACTACTTCACATACACATTAGGATGGCTATTATTAAAACACCAAAAAAAAAAAAAAAAAACCCAAAACCAAAAAATATTAAGTGTTGATGAGCACGTGGAGAAATTGGAACCCTTGAGCACTGCTGGTAAGAATGTAAAATGGTGCAGCTGCTGTGGAAAACAATATGGCAGTTCCTCGAAAATGAAAAATAGAATAACCATATGATCCAACAATTCCACTTTTAGATACATACCTGAAAGAATTGAAAGTAGGGTCTTGAACAGATATTTGTACACCCAGGTTCATAGCAGCATTAGAGCCAAAAGGTTGAAACAACCCAAGAATCCACCAACACATGAATGGATAAACAAAAGGTGGTATATACATACAATGGAATATTATTTCTCTTTAAAAAGGAAGGAAATTCCAACACATGCTTCAATATGAATGAAACTTGAGGACATAATGGTAAGTGAAATAAGCCAGTCACAAAAACACAAAGACTTTCTACTTAAATGAGGTACCCAAAGTAGCCAAATTTATAGCAGCAGAAATCAGAATGGTGGTTGTCAAGGGTTGGGGTGGGGAGAGAATGGAAGGTATTGTTTAACTGGCACAGTGTTTCAGCCTGGAAAGAGGAAAAAAGTTCTGGAGACGGATGGCAGTGATGGTTGCACAAGGTGAATGTACTTAATACCACTGAACTGGACACTTAAAAATGGTAAATTTTATGTTTATATCTATTTATCACAATAAAAATAGATCCTTAATCATTTTGTTTAACTAAAAAATGTTTTAAAGATGAAAAAAGTCCTGGAAATCATCCACATGTCCATCAGCAAGAGAATGGATGAATAAATCGGAGGACAGCATACACATACAGTGTGCTATTACAGAGCGATGAAAATGGATGGTCTACACCTGCTGACATCAACATGGATGAATCTCACAAACGTAATAAATGAAAGGGGCAAGTTGCAAAATAATACACTCCAATTATATAATCAAAAGCATGGCTTTGTTTGGGGACACAATATACAGAGAGTAAAACTATAAAGAAAAGCAATGACTCACACAAAACTCAAGATGGTGTCTACCTCTGGGTGGATTGTGAGGGAGGGGCACGTGGGGATTTCTAAGGTATCTGGTGGTTTGTTAAGCTGGGTGATGGATACATGGATATTTACTCTATAATTCTTTAAGTAATGCATCTGTATTATATAGTCTTTTGGTGTGTATATACAGTATTGCATAATTTTAAAAAACCTACACATAGAAAAAAGAGTGGAAGAACTCTACATGTGATTGTGTCTCAGAAGTAGGGCCCTTTTACTTTCTATTTTCCTGTATTTTTTAAAATATTCTTTGATACTTCTATATTGAAATAAGCATTAAATTATATTTAGAAAAAAAGGATTGAAGAGAGATTTTTCCCTCAGATTTGTTCAGAGAAAAAGGAAGTGAGGGGAAATGGGTGAAAGCTTTGGGCTTCCCTTAATTCTAGTAGGAACAGAAGGTTGACATTAAAATGTTGAGGCAAGAGGCAAAATGCTAATTAAGAGATAATGAGTTTTCACTGCAATCTCGAGGAGGGGAATGGTTCCTTCAAAGGCAAACTCCCCAGTCCCTCTTCTCAGGAAATCCCTGCTGGTCTCAAGAGTGGGCAGAGGGTTTTAATGCCCTTTTGAAACAAGGGACATAACCAAAGAGATGAAGCCACGAGGCTCAACCAGTCCTTGTCAGCGTTGGTTTCAGATGAAAACTTTGGCACGCATCCCCTTTCAGCAGCCTTAAAGACCAGATGAAAAAGAAGAAAAAGAGGAACATCACAGAGCTAAGAGAAATAGTTGAGCTAGAAGATGGTTCGAAGAAAATATGATTCAACAGTCACCACATATCTGGATAGCATGACTGCCATTTGGGTAAATTTAATTCAAGAGATCTTGGGTTTTTCTTTCTATACTGTCATTATGTACCTCCTCTCTCTCATATCATCACTGAAAGCTCAACACAAGACAACAGACTCCATTGTTCACTGTTCTGAGGCATGCCTGTACTTCACAAACATGTAGGCAGCCCCCACCTTGAGTGCAGGATTTGTCTGGAGCCTGGAGATACGGATGAATGAGACAGAGACCCTCACTTCAAGGACCCACACCCTCAAGAGTGGGAAGCAGATTTAATGGCAGTTAGAATGGGTTGGAAATGGGATGCCTGTGTGGCTCAGTCGGTTAAGCGTCTGATTCTTGATTTCAGCTCAGGTCATGATCTCAGGGTCATGGGATCAATTCCGTGCTCAGTGTGGAGCCTGCTTAAGATTCTTTCCCTCCCTCTGCCCCTGCCCCTTCCCCCACTCACATGCATGCTCTCTCTCTCTCACTCTCTCTCTCTCCTAAAATAAATAAATAAATCTTTAAAAAAAATAAAAAAATAAAACACTTAAGATTTCCTAAATGATAAGCATGATAAAGTTGTCTTTCATTATTCACAGTGAGCCCCTTTCAACAACACCTGAGTGTATGTTACCGAGGTGACTTTTGGAAAGCCCCTAAAGATGGGTGGGGCTGGTGCCAGGGGAACCAAACACAAGATTGATTGGAGGGTTGTAATTTAGCCCCCTCCACCACCTTCAGGAAGGGGAGAGGACCTGGAGATTGAGTTCAATCACCAATAGCAATGATTTGATCAGTCATGCCTGTGTAATGAAACCTCCATAAAAACCCCAAAGCACGGGCTTTGGAGAGCTTCCATGTTGGGAAACACGTGGAGGTGCTGGGAGAGTGGCAGCTCCTCACCCCTTCCTACACACCTCACCCTATGTACTTCATCTGCCTGTTCGTCAGTACCTTTATAATATTCTTTATAATAAACTGCTAAACATAAAGAAATGTCTGAGTTCTGGGAACTGATCTAGCAAATTAATTCAACCCAAGGAGGAGGTCTCAGGAACCTCTCACTTATAGCCACTCAGAAGCACAGACGACAACCCAGACTTGAGAATGGCATCTGCAGTGGGGCAGTCTTCTAGGGCTGAGTCCTTAACCTGTGAGATGTGATGCTATCTCTAGGTAGATAGTGCCAGAATTGAGTTAACTGTTTGGAGGTGCTGGAGAACACTTCTGCATGGAGCATTGACCAGAGGAGGCTGGAGAATTTATAAGGAGCCCTGTGTCGAAGATCTTTTCTTACCAGGTTGGGGGACGTAGACCCAGCCCCTGGGTACTGGGCAACCATGGAGGCATTTTAACAGGGAAGACAGGTGTCCAATTTGTCCCATGCCTTATGATCAATTTCCTTTAAATGGCCCATTTGATGATGTCATAAGCCAAAGGAAATTTAGGGTATAAACCACAGGCAGATTAGGTAAAGGGCAGGTAGAGTCCAAATTTGGAAAAACAAGTCCATGTCTGAATCCTGCTCCACTATTCACCAGCTGTGGTGAGTCACTTCTGTCCTCTGAGCCACTATGTGATCATCTGTAATGGGGCTAATGTGAGCACCCGGTGAAGCACCATGAGCTCTTGTGTAGATCTGTATTCACCTGAAAAAAAAAATCTCTCAGATATATCATTGATCCAAAGATTAAATGGCAGAATAATACGTATGATACCATTAATCTTAAAGGAAAAAGAGAAAGAACACATATATGTATGAAAAATGCAGAGAAAAACATTGGAAGGATTCACACGAAATTGAAAGAGAGGTTACCTCTGGAGAGGCAGAAGGAAACCAAGACTGGAGCTAGAGATCAAAGGGGGGGCTTCACCTTATCTGTCAAGTTTTTGTTTTTACATGGAAAATGTATTCCTACACTATTTGTATATTTTTAAAAAATTAATTTTAAAATAGCCTGACAGGGGCGCCTGGGTGGCTCAGTCAGTTAAGCGTCTGCCTTCGGCTCAGGTCATGCTCCCAGGGTCCTGGGATCGAGCCCGCATCGGGCTCCTTGCTCGGGGCGGGGGGAGCCTGCTTCTCCCTCTCCCTCTGCCTGCCACTCCCCCTGCCCGTTCTCTCTCTCTGTCAAATAAATAAATAAAATCTTTTAAAAAATAAATAAAACAGCCTGACAAATGCCCTTGACAGAGAGTAGATTTTCACTCAATGTTCTCTCCCTTTTGCTTGCTATCATAGTGAGATTCGGGGTCTTTCCAGTTCGATTTCCTAATTCACCCTAATTCAAACCCTAGTTGGAGGCCTGTCACAGTCACTCAACAAATATCTGTAGAAGACCTTTCCTGACAGGGTTAGTGGGTATCTTGGAAGTGGGTTAAAGGTCTCCTTGGCCAACCTCTGACCCTAAGACCTCCCCTGGAGGCTGCCTAAAGGAATGAACTTGGTCCTCAGCAGGGTCCCTGAGGGCACTGCCATCCCTCTGGCCTTTTGGTGGACCCTCAGCTCCTTGGGAAGCTCCCACTCTTGCTCCTCCTTCTTGGCCTCAAAGTTTTTGGCTGGGAAAGCTGAGAGATGTCTGTGTCCATTTTCTTCCCAAAGAAAGGCTGGGGTCACCACCAGCTATCAAAAAGCCCAGTCCAGTAAAGAAAACTTTCAGCAGTGGTCGCCTCTGCTGGGATGTGGGGGGACAAGAGAGACTTCACTCTCCACTGTGGACTCTTTTTCCTGTTTGAATATCTTTTTTCAAATGTTACTTTTTAAATTAAGTAATTACTATTCCTTTAATTAATTAGTTCATGAAAACAAAAGAAATCACAAAAGCTAATTCTATTTTAATAACTCTGATTTAGGCCAGATTAGAGTTCTTGATGAATAGATGACTTGGGGTGGGGGTTGGGCAGGGCAAAAAGAGGTCATTTGAGGGGGTGACTCTTCTGGAGAGGAAGGTCCAGCTGACATCTATACTCCTAATATCCAAACATTTCCTGGGGGCTCAGTAAGGATTTCTTGAATTTAACTTAGTAGGAAACCACATCTAGGGACTGCTAAGAATGTACTTGTTTTGAAAAGGAGAAAAAAATGAAAAAAAAAAAAAAAAGAATAAACTCACAGAGCAAGGAGAGACCTTGGCTGTTCCCACAGATCTCCTCACTTCACTGATGTGGCCATGAGACTAGAGAGGGGATGGGACTTGAGATCCAGGTAGAACTAGACTGAAAGTAGTGGGGGCTCCAATATGACCACAGGATAAACACTTGACCCTCCCAACTACCCCATGACCTGGGTGTCACGTCCATTTTGCGGAGGAGGAAATTAAGGCTGTAGTAGGGAAGGAGATAACCCCAAGGCAATGCAGCCAGAAACCAACTGAGCTAGGCCTAGGATTCTGCTCTCTGACCCCAGAGCTTTCTCTTCCACCTTTGACCTCATCTCTTGTCAGGTAACTCTTGGGGTCACAGTGAGCTAAGTTTTCATTTGGACTTTCTCTGTTTGCAGGCATCTTAGAAAATGTGTGGATCTGGCTGGGGACACCTAGGACATATTATTATTGGGGGCTTTTGTCTATTTATCACTACTTATGGGGCGCTGAACACTTGTGTGTGCAGGGAGTTTCTGTTCTGCTTGCTGATGTATCATCGACTTGTGAATGAATGAGCGAATGACCTCCACTCCTCAAAGATCCCCAATTTACACGGAAAGAGGTGGAGGTTCAGGGAGCTGAAGGGACTTCAGTTACGTGGAGCCACACCTGGGCCTCCCTATTCTATTTCCTCCTCAGAGTCAAGGCTGGTTTGACACTCTGCCAGTCACCAGCTCACCCTGAGGAAGCATGGCACAGTCATCAGGGGAACAGACCTACCTGCCCCAGGCTGGACGTCAGCACTGCCAACACATGGTGACACCCACACACTGTGACACACACTCATGCTTGGGCCACACAAAGGCCTCCCCAGGCTCCCCAGGTCCAGCCAAAGAGCAGGAATGGAGGGAGAAACCCATGGGGATGGGGGCACAGCTGAGTCTCCAGCTAATGCAGGCCCCACCCCGCCCTAAGCCATACCACAGACAATGTAGGAAAGGGTCCAGGTGAGCTCCGGGTCAGAAAGAGATAAAGAAAGTAAGCAGGTGGCCCTGAGTCACGCGGCTCTTGAAGACCACTGCTGGAGGTAGAAGTTAGCACTGTCTGGAGGAGACCTCAAACAGGTGACCTTCACAGCTCTTGAAAAGTGTGGATGAGGGCACCTGGGTGGCTCAGTTGGTTAAGCGTCTGCCTTCAGCTCAGGTCATGATCCCAGGGTCCTGGGATAGAGCCCCACATCGGGCTCCCTGCTCAGTGGGGAGTCTGCTTCTCCCTCTCCCTCAGCCCCTCCCCCTGCTTGTTCTCTCATTCTCTCTCTCTCTCTCAAATAAATAAATAAAATCTTAAAAAAAAAAAAGTGTGGATGAACTGCCGCACCCTAGGCTGACCCGAGGTCTACTATCTGCGTGAGACAAAGGCTCCCTTCCCGCATGGACCAAACGCCACTACTTTTGCATTCGCCCTCCCTAGAATTCTCAGAGTGGCAGGGTGTGGGCAAACTGCAATTTTATTAACATAAAATGTGCCTGATTCTGTGTTAAGTGCTGGCCCTGTATCAAGGCATTTGAATATGATAGGAGCATTACTAACCCAGTTCCCCAATGAGCAAACTGCGGCACAGAGTGGATCTGTAACTTGCCCAGGGTCGCACAGCCCGGAGAATGGAGGAGCCAGGATTGAAACACAGGCCGGCACGATAAAAAGCACACTGGGTCATGAGCCTCACAGATCAGGAGTTCAGTGAACAGTTAATGTGCCAAGGAGAAAAAGGTCAGGCAAGTGGATCTCAAGAAAGAGGCAAGACTGAATGGCACTGCACCTTGCATGAGAAATTAGACCCACCTAGATTTATCTGGATTCAGAGACAGAGTGAAGACTCATGAAAAAAGAAGAAGATGGGGCTCAGAAAAAGAGAATCCAAAGAGTTGAGATTTCCTCATGTGCATTGAAGATGCTAGAACATTATCTGCCAGGGGCTGGTGACGAAGAAGTTTCCTGCATAGCTGTGGGGAACCCCTGAGCACTTAATATAAAATGGAAACATGGAGCGCACAGCAACCATGTATCCTCCCACCAAATGTGCCCTGTGTAGGATACAGAAGTTAGTGCTGGGGGTAGAGATATATCCCCTCACCCCCTGCATGAATGAACTTGTCCAACTAACATTCCCTGATCCCTATAGAAGATACCTGATGATTTAGCCTCCCAGCATCCTTCCCATCTATGGCAATGCTGCTCTGACATTTCATTAGGAAGCCACCTTTCTCTCATCTGAATCTGTGTGCATAGGATGAGTCTGATTCCACTCCAGGCACTAGAGGCTGGTGTTCAGCACACTCCATTCTCCTGGAGCCGCTGGTCAGGGCCGAGACCTAAGCCAGGCCCTTGTGGGTCAGCCCAGGAGACTTTGCTGGAGGTATCCGCAAAGTGGGTCATCATCTCTGCTGACGTTGCTGAGAGGGAAAACATCAGCCTGGACCAACAGTCAGATATTTTGCCACCACAAAGGGCAAGCCTGCCTTGAAATGAAATCGGAAGAAAAAAGATGAGCCTAGGATGGAGAGAGAGAGAGATTCCTGATGTGATGTGCCTAGATCCAACTGTGCCTGAAACCCAAATCTACCTCTGGACTCCCCCCCCCCCCCGCCACTTCCCCCACCGAGACAGTGTGCATTGATTTAAGATGATTTCTTTCACCTTCAACTGAAAGAGTTCAGACCAATTCATCCCTATGGGAGCAATGGGGGACCCCTCCTTGGACTCCCAGGACCTCTGGTGTTGCCCATACCATGGCACTTACCACAAGAAGCTGCATTCGCACAAGGAATTAGTGCCCTGACCCTGGTTGTTTATAGTGGTACCACACTGTTGTTCACCTCCTTCCTGGCTTCTTGAAAGGAGGGATGTGTCATGTTCATCCAGAAGTCCTGTCATCAAGGGTTCAGTGAATAACTCATAATGAATGAATGTCTTCTAGTTGGTGAGTAAACTTGAATAGAGCAAGAAAGAAGAGTTGTTTGTTCAGAGGCCTAAGTTACCCTCAAGACCTCTCGGAGCTGACAAAAGATTATTATTTCTTAATCTCTCTTCATCCAGACCAACCACAGCTGAATCAGCCACACCTGTGGAACACAAACCAGTCTCCCATTACAGAAAAGGAAATCTGACACAGCCATTCCCCTGCTTAAAGCACCTTTTGGTGACCTGTTTGGCAGAAGGGGTGGAGGCAAGTGAGCACTTGGAAGCAGGGAACATTCTATGTTATCGAACATTCATTTGCTTATTGGTTGATTCATTTAGCAAGCATTTAATTAGCATCTGCGATGTGCTAGGACATGTTACTCCCTCTTTACAGCACGCTTTTAGGACCACGTACTTGTTACGCTGTATAATAAATCACCCCAAACTTAGTGGCTTAAAGCAGCAAACATTTGTTATCTCCCAGGATCCACACAGAGCTCAGCTGGTTGCTGCTGGGTCAAGGTCTCTCATGAGGTGGCAATGAAGCTGTCCACCAGGACCACAGTCGCCTCTAGGCTCAGCTGAGGCTGCAGGATCCATTTCCAAGCTCATTCACAGGGCTGTGGTCAGGCCTCAGGAGATTCACACGGGCCTCTCACACACTGGCTAACTCCCGCGGGCCTCTCCACAGGGCTGCCTCACAACATGGCAGCTGGCTCGCCCGTGTGAATGACAGCAAGAGGGCCCCAGGCAGAAGCCACGATCTCTTTATAACTTAGTCTTAGGAGTAATATGCCATGTCTTCTGCCATATTCTGTTCTTTAGAAGTGAATCAGTAAGTCCAGTTTATACTCTAACGAAGAGGATTACACAAGGGTATGAATACCAGGAGGTGGATTGATTAGGGTGGCAATTTTAGAGGCTTCCTGCCACAGATAAGGTATTATTATCCTTCATTTCATACTCAGACACCCATCTAGTTAAGCAATGTGGCCAGGTCACTCATCTAAGGTACTGTCTGCGTGGCCAGTTGGGGGTGAGGTGGAGGAAGGCCGGAGAAGGTACTGATAGAAAAACAAACGGGCATAGAGCCCTATATTCATTGCACCACTGTGTAACTGATTACCCACAACTTTGGGGCTTAAAATAAACATTGATCATCTCACACAGTTTCTAAGGGCCAGAAATTCAGAGGCAGCTTGGCAAGGTGGTTCTGGCTCAGGGTCTTTCGTGAGGCTGTAGTTAAGCTGTGGGCCAGAACTGCAGCTTTGAAGAGTTGACTGGGGCTCAGGTTCCCCTTCCAGGATGGCTCACTCACATGGCTGTTGATGGAAGGCCTCAGTTCCCGGCGGCACCGGCCCCTCTATAATGGGGCTTGAGTATCTTTGTGACATAGAAGTTGGCTTCCTCCAGAATAAGTGATTCAGGAGAGCCTAAGTGGAAGCCTCAATGCCCTTTGTGACTTTGGCTCAGGAGTCATACACTGTCATTTCTGCAATGTCCTGTTGGTTACCCAAGTCAGTCCTGTTTGTTGTGGGAGGATTACACAAGGGCATGGGAACATCAGATGAGGATCATTGAAGGCTGGCTACCATAGGGTCCTACAAGATTAGTAATCCTAAAACTCAACTTTAATGAAGTCACTCCATTGGTCAAAGAGATCCAGAACTTTCCCACATCCTGCAGCACATAATCTGATTTCCTCGGTCCTATCTCCCACTGTCTTTTGGGTGGATAGATCACCTGGGCCTGGCAACCTGGTCTGCTTCACGACCCCAACAGTCCCCACAGATATCCTTATGGATATGGTCCCCTCCCCACCCTGTGTTCGGTGGGAAGGCCTACTTCCCTGGGAAGCCCAATCCAGCCTTCGACACAGAGTCATTGCACTTCTGCCACGTGCAGCCTCTGGTTGGATGCTGGAATACGAGAGTGAGCAAACAGACATCCATCCTCCCTGGAGAGCCTCCAGGCAGATGGAGAGGTAGATGTTAGCCAATTAACAATAATCTAATCACAAATTGTGACATGGTCTCCCAAGGAAAACTACAGGTGCCATGCAAACATATATTGGGGGTCCTGGCCAATTCTGCACGTCAGATTTGAGCTGTCGAGTAATTAGTCTGTACAAGTGTATTAGCATTAGGTTCAGGAGCAAGTGCCAGAAAATTCAAAATAAAGGTAGCTTAAACAAGAGAGATGTTTATTTCTCTCTTGCTTAGAAGTCTGGGAAGGTGTTTGAGGACAGGGACTGTGCCACTCAATGACAGGGATCCAGGTTCCTTCTACCTTGTTGCTCTGCTCTGCATGACCTTCACCAGGTGGTCCAAGATGGTGGCATCCACATTCTGGGCAGCCATATGGAGAAAGGGACACAGAGGCAGAGGGTAGTATATACCATCTATCCCTAAAGCTGCCACAAGATGTTTCCCCTTACATCTCAATGACCAAAACTTAGTCACATGACCACACCTAGCTGCAAGGGAAGCTGAAAAATGCAACTTTCATTCTGAGCACCCATATGCCCAGCCAAACACTAGAGCTCCATCACCATGCAAAAATAGCAATGAGAGTCAACCCTATCGTGCATGACTGTGTGCCAAGCACTTTCCTAAGTCCTTGACACGCATCAGCTCATTTCATCCTCACGACAGATCTGTGAGGAAGGTACTACTCTTGCCCCCATTTTACAAATGGGGAAACTGAGATGTAAATGTAAAACAAGTCACTAAGTGGACAAGCTGGAACATGACCCCATGTGGTGTGGCTCCAGAGTCTGGGCGCTGTTCACACGGTTAACAGTTACAAAGGAAGGGAGAATAGATATTGGGGGACAGGTACAGTCTCTGCCCGTACAGCAGGGTGGAAGACAAAGAAGAAAGTGCTCCAGGCAAAGGAATAGACAAGGCAAACCCCACCCCTGTCTGCTTCCAGGAGCAAGGTCCTTTATAGCAGTGCCTCTCAAACTTAAATGTGCCAACAAATCTCTTGGCGATCATGCTAAATGCACACCTGATTCAATAGGACTGGGACCTAGAATTTGCCCCATGATGCCCAAGCATCTGGCTTGTGGACTACCACCAGATAGACTGTGGGCCACAGTTTGATGAGGGAGGACATGTGGTCAAAAGCCCACCACTGCATGACTCCCTTCCTGCACAGGGCCAACAAATAGTGGTTTGGGCCTGGTGGCAGGCCACACAAGGCCCTTACACCCTTCTTGCTATCCCAGACTTCCAGTTCAGGCTGATTTCCTCTGTCTCTCCAAAGTACCAGGCCACTTGTTGAATGAATGAATGAATGAATGAATGCATGAATGAATGAATGAAAGAAAAGGTATTGCTGGAGGTCAGAAGGAGGGAGAGGCAACTGGTCAGGCCATGGTGTATCTATCTCCAGGGGAAGATTTTGGTTCATTGGCCCCACCCCGCCAGACCCAGTGCTGGCTCTGTGTATTCTGAATCCTCCCAGAGGAACAGGTACCATGATTTACCTCTACTTATAGATGAGGAAACCGCCCTCTGGCCCTGCTTTTAGAACATGAGCCTCCACCTGCCTCCCCTGGGATTTTTCAAGCCCTGTGAGGGAAACCTTGGAGGTGGGGCCAGCAACAGAACCCCAGGGGAAGTTCAGAATTAGTTTCCTTTATGCCAATCTTGTGTTACCTCATCTACCATCTCCTCTAATCCACCCATCCTGGTGGGAGATACCGATTACCTGTGAATTTTGCAGGATGAAGCTGAGGCTCAGAGAGGTCTGTGCGGGGCCAAGTCATAGAGCAGGTTGCAATCTGCCTGAGACAACCCGCATGCCCTGTAGGGACCTGGCTCACAGCCAGGTCTCAATGACAACCATTCAAATGAACCATTAAGTGGAAGATGGAAGCAGAGGCAGCTATCTGGTCCACCGCAATCACTTTGGGTGATTGTGCCCTTACAGGGTGCCAGGCACTACACTAAGCCAGTCTCCCAACTTTCTCATCCAACCCCCAGGAAAAAGCCCTTTAAATGTCATCAGCCTCTTTGTGCAGACGTGGAAAGCAGTGGGGGCTCAGAGGTGCCAAGTGTCTTTCCCAGAGAGGCATAGCAGGGAAATGGTGAGTCCACTTTATAAGTCTAGGACTGCCTGACCTCCTCCCTTCTCAGAGCTAGACGCTGTGCGCGACTCAAATCTGGATCATTCATTCATTTAATCCTCACAACTCAAGGAATCTGTTTTACAAAAGCAAAAGAGCTCTGAGAGGCTGAGGTTTGCCCAAGGCCACAGAGAGAAAGTGGAGGAAAACGCAGAGGGGCGCTTCGAAGGAACGCACGCGTCTTTGGGAGCTCCCTGCCCTCCCCCCTCCAGCCTCGACTCCAAAGGCCCGCCCCTCACCCTCCCGGCCCGCGGGCCCCTTTAACCGGGTGGCGGAAGAGGAGGCCGGGGGCGGGCGGGCAGCGCCCAATGGGCTGCGCGGAGCGTCACTTCCCGGCGGCGGGAGGCGAGCGGCGGGTGTCGGGGGCGGTGGGCGGCCGGCGGGGGCGGGGCGGCCGGAGGAGGCGTTGGCAGCGGGCTGGGACCCACGCGGCGCCGCAGCGCACCTGGCCTGCAGCGCTCCCATCCCCGGCGGCGGCGGCACGATGCCCTTTGACTTCAGGAGGTGAGTGTGGCGACCGCGGACACAGTGGGTGCCCGGGCACGCCGCGGACTCCTCTTGCCCGGCACGCAGAAGCGGCCCCGCAGCCCTGTGCATGCCTCCTGCAGGCCCACGGGGACCTGGGGCGGGGCCCCTGCTGCACACAAAGCCGGAACCTCGGAGGGCCCCCTCGTGCAGCGGGAGGCAAAGCCACCCACCTCCTGTCCGCCCCACCCCTTCCCTCCACCGAGCCCCCTCCCCAGCCTGCCCCAACACCACGCAAACCCGCATCTCCTGCGGTCCCTCCTCCCCACCCTACCCCAGTCTGGGAAACAGATAACTCACTTTCCCAGCTGGGACCAAACGAGCCATCCCTCCTACCCCCTGCCATCTCTGGAGCCTCATTTCGTGGACCCCACCCCTGCTGACAGGTGCATCCGACCTCCAGTGAGCCCCCAGGGATCCGCAGGGGTCTGCAGCCCCATGACTGCCTGGCAGCAGCTGGAGGGTTTTAGGTTTCCATAGGCTGAGACTGCCCCAGCCTAGGCAGAACAGGAGGCCTCTGCCAGTCCCGGTCCTGTTCTCTGGGTATGGGGGCACCATGGGAAGGGGAGGAGGCCAGGAGCCATGGACAGGGCTCCCCAGAGGGCCCAGCCTGGTCTGGCCGTGGCTTTCTGCAGTCACTACAATGGGTCCTTTGTGGGGTCCAGCTGCCTCATGGTCCACGTTGTGCTGCGCTAGGCCTTCAGAAAGCCTGCCTGAGAAGGGGTCTCTGCCAGACTTCTTTGCAGTATGGAGCCTCAGGGGATGCCCTGCCTGAGGCAGCCACACTGTGGGGGTCTGGCCAGGAAAATAGCAGGGCTTCAGTGTGGGGAAGGGCTGGATTAGAATCCTGGCTCTGCTCCCTCCACTGAGCAGCTCGGTATCTTCTAGAAATTAGGGGTGAAGGCTCTAGGTTCAGACCTGCCCTCAGCTGTGTGACAGGATGACTTGGGCAAGTATCTGAACCTTCTCAGTATCTCTAAAAATCACTACCTGCAGGTTGGAGCTGAAATAAGGTCCTCACCTGTGAGGATTGGATGCAGGAGAAGCATTGTAGGATTTAGAGCTCAGAAGTAGGACATCAGTAGATGAGGAGCTTCTCCATGAGGCCATTTCTTCATCCACAAATTGGGTTCTGATGCTTCCCTCACAGGAGGGAACTCTTCCTCCTCACCTGCCCCGTCCCTCTGCACAGGTGAGAGTGAAGTCAGGGTAAAGTTACAGCCTTCCCAAGCAGAAAAGCCTGGCAGTGACCCCCACGCACTGGCTGATGGGGCACTCCAGCCTTTCCTGGGCACCAATGCCATCTGCAAACATCTGCCAGCTTCCTGCCCCTTCCATGAAGCCCAGAGGCCGACACCAGGGTCTCAGACACATGCTTGCAGATCCAGGGCAGTTCCAAAGGAGGAAAGCTCCTTGGATGGAATCAGGGGCAGTCCTTACACTGACAGCCTCGGGCCTCGAGAGCTGTGGTTGGCACGTGGGTTCCTGGTTCCACAAAGCCTCCCCTTACCCAGGCTGATACTAAAGATTCCTGACTGCCCCACCCCCATGCCCTTGTGATTTAGTAGGTTCCAGTGATTTTGACTTTGTTGGGGAAAACCGCCACTTTGGGTCATTTAATCCTTTCGCTCTGCAACCAACCACTTTGGAGGAAGATGAGGCTCCAGGCTGAGGGTCTTGCCCTGGACCTCACGGGACCTAGACTGGGGGTGGGCCAGGGTCTAGGTCATGTACAGCTTCTGACCTGGTGCCCCTTGAGTTGGAGGTTTGGAGTGCCCTGGTGCTATGGGGGCACCAGCCTAATGAGGTATTGTTTTAATAAATTTTCTTGAGGGCTTGGGCTTACCACAGAACAGTGAGACTAGATTTCACCACTTGGCATTTGCGCTTTGGAGGATGAGCCATTTGCGCCTAGTAACCCACACTTTTTAAGATCTGTTAACTCCAGGACTCAGTTTCTAAGGAAGGTTCCCCCATCCCACACACCTTCTTCCTCTTCGGTGTTCATTCATCAAATGTTTACCGTGCTCAGCCCTCTGCCACGTGGCCCACAGTACCGAGCTGGGGCTGTGTAGCCCTGCCCTCTCAGCACTGAAGAGAAGGGAGGAGGACATCTACCCCGGTGCATGCACTGCGAGGTGCAGACTTGAAGTCTGTTCCCTTGTCACCTGCGGGAGGGAGTTTTCATCTTCATTTTAAATCAAAGGAACGGGAGGCTGCTAAGTAGAAGTTATTTGCCCAGGGTCATATACTGGTGAGCTGGTGGAGCTGGGATTTGAACTTGGGGCTGTTAGCTCCAAAGCTCTAGCTCTGGGAGAAAAGGGAGTGCTTCGAGAGTCCCAACCCTGTCAGATCTCTTAAGAACTGTGGGGGAAGGGAGAGGGGCATACTGTGATTGGACCCCCCCTCTCCCAGTTGGAGGCCTGGAAGAAAACCAGGCTTCCTGCCTGTTTTGCTTGCCTTACAACGAGCCAGAATCAGGAGGAGGTGTGTGTGTGTTGGGGGTGGGGGGTGGATAGCAATCTCTTGCCCTTTCTTATCGATACTCCTTTTTTTTCTTAGTGCCTACGGGACCTTGTGCAGCTTACCTTCTGTGCGTTCTCCTGTCTGTGAAATGGGCATGAGAACGGTACCCATTGTTGAGAGGATTAAACAAGTCAATGTGTGTAAAGCATTTAGACACAGTAAGCACCCAATAAATTTTGGCCACTATTTTCATTATTTGTGTTATTTCATGTAAGCACCTGTATTTCCTAACACTATGTAAGTCACTTGATTATTATGCTTATTCTTTCTCCCTCCCATTAAATCGTGAGCTCCCTAGGGCAAAGATTTTTATCTGTTTTATTCTCTGCTGTAACTCCAGTGCCTAGAACAGCACCTGGGCCAAACTTGCTCTTGGAAATGCCTCTCAGGGTCTGTTACGGAAGCCAAAGGCATGGTGTGATTTGATAATGCCAACTCTTCTTTACTGGGCAGATTTTCAGCTATTGGTGGAGAATTTTCCCCCTTCCTTCCTTGAATTTGCTCTCTCAGTTGTTTTTGGGGGTTGGAGGAGGCGGGATCCTGGGACTGCAAAGATTACTTGTGTTTGCTTTGCTCCGTTGAATTGTTTCATTAATCGCTGGCCAGTTGCTGTTGTGGAACTGGCCTTGGGACCCAGATCCGTGGGTGTTGGCTCTGACCGTACCCAGTTCCGGCTGGCAGGGGTCGGCAGCATCTACCTCCCACTCAGCCTGGGGTAGGGGTGGGGGACAGTTCCTGCAGCCCAGGCCCAGAGGAGCCTGAACACAGCTTTCAGAGGGGCAGAGATGGCCCGCTTTCCCGCAGTGGAGGCCCCCGAATTGAACCCCTAAGTCCTGGGTTTGCTGCTGCCCTGTCACTGACCAGCCAAGCCATGGGACAGTTAGTTTACCTTCTCGGGGCCTTGGGTTCTTCATTTTAAAGACAAGTGGTAACCTTCACTGCCTCACCTGGTAGGGTAGATGTAGGAGCAAGAGAGGTGTCCCTGCCGGGTAGGGTCAGCTCTGTAATTTGTGGGGCCCAGTGCAAAATGAAAATGCAGAACCCCTTGTTGGAAAAGTATTGCGGATTCCAGGACCATGATAGCAGAGCAGTAAAATAAACATAGACCCCCGGAGCGGGGGGTCCTGAGTGTGTAGGTCAGACGCCCATGATGTCGGCCCTGCAGCAGTGCCTTGGTTCAGCCTCCATTGCTTCTCACCCTGGCCTTCCTCCAGGAGACCCCAGACCTTCTTGAGAGAACCCTGAGTGAGCTTTCCAAAGTTGACCTGGTTTTTTCGTTTTGTTTTGTTTTGTTTTCATAGTAAAGCTTTCCACAGTTAACCTGATTTTCTAATGTCCTGGTTTCAACCTTCAAGCAGGGTCCATTGCTCTGAGGATCAAGTATGAATTCCTCAGCTCCTCATGTGCCTTTGTCTGAGGGGGGCCCTGCAGACCCAGAGCCCCCCCTCACTCCCTGTGCCCAGCTAAGCCCCAGCCCCTGCAGGGGGCTCTGAGCACATAGTTAACACTCAGCAGTTAGCTAACATGAGTGTCTGTATTTCTACCCTGCCTTATTCCAGAAGGAGCTTGGGGAAGCTGACAGAAACACATAACTTTACAATAATTTTTTTAAAAAGGTTTATTTGTTTATTTGTGAGAGAGGTAGAGAGAGCGAGAGTGTATGGGGGAGGGGCAGAGGGAGAAGGAGAGAGAGACTTTTTTTTTTGCAGAGCATTGTTTATTTAACCGTAACTCAAGTCTTCAGTAGGAAAAGCAGCTACGTCAAAATAGCCTTTTCCCCCGGCTATATTAGAGGGCCGGTGCGTATTATGACTGCAGTCCGAATTTCCAAAATTTAAATAACTCCCACTTCATCCATATCCTCCCTTCCTCCCTCTCTCTCCCCTTTCTCCCTCTTTCTAGCACTTTCCAATAAGGAGAGAGAAACTTAAGCAGACTCCACTCTGAGCGCAGAGCCTGATGTGGGGCTCGATCCCACAACCCTAAGATCACAATCTGAGCTAAAACCAAGAGTCGGACACTTAACTGACTGAACCACCCAGGCACCCCTACTTTACAACAATTTTTAAAAAACATAAATGGGCTTAAAAATGAGGGCAAAAGGGAGATGAAGATTAGACCAGAGGAAAAATGATGTGAAGATGAAGCCAGTATTTTGTGTTTATTGAGCCCTTCCTGGTGCCTGACAGTGTTGTAAGGGTCTTACGTACATCAACTCATGTAATCCCACAGTATGCCTACAACACACTGTTGTTGTCCCACTTTACAGATAAGCCAGTTGAGGTGCAGGAGCAATGTGGGTCAGCAGAAGGTGCTGGGCTTGAAATGCTGCCGTCTGGCTCCAGAGCCCCACTTGTCGGCTGTAGGCTCATCTCTAAAGCTTTTCCCTTTCCATTCACCAAGTTCAGAGAGAATGGGAATCACCTCTAATTGGATTCATTGGCTTTCTCATCTCTAATTCTTTCCCTATAGCGGTCATTAAGAAGCTCAAAGTCATCAGCTTTTTTTTGCCTTTTTTTAACCAGCCTCATTTGGCCTGACACCTGATTCAGAAATTGTCTTTAAAGACGCCCACTAACAGTCTCACACTAACTTAGAGCATCTCACTCTGGAGGATCCAGGGTTTTCCTACATTGGCCACTGGGGCTTTAAAGCCTAGAACATATGTTTACCTGCTCATCTGGACATGGAATGAGATGGAAATCTCTCCTCTCAAGGCAGTTTGGATTCCTGACTGTGATACCTCATATCTTGAGACAGGGCTTTAGCCAGCTGTGGCCTTGTCAAGTGCCGTTTCCTATTGACCATCTTTTCATGTTTTATTTTGGACTTGCTGCTACGAGGGTGTGAGGAGGGCATTTGGGGGGAGGCTCACCCACCACCTCTGCGTCGGTGTCCTCAACACTAGCTGTGCGTTAGAATCACTGGAGGAGCTTAAAAGTCTCCCAACTCAGGCTACACGCCAGACCTAATAATCAGGCTCTCAGGGTGGAGGGCCAGGTATCAGTGTTTTTTTAAAGGCCCTCACATGACTCCAATGCATGACAGAGACTGAGAAGGTTGCTCAAAATCGGGAGAACCAATAGGAAGCAGGGCTGAGAGCTCTAGGGCAGCCAGGTGGTGAGTAGGTACTTGGAGGGAAGGCTGGGACTGGAGTCTGGTCCCATCTGTCACTCCTGTGTGACCTTCAGCAAGCCACTTCCCTACTCTGGGACTGTTCCTCACCGGTCAAGTGGTCGATAAGTGGTCTTACTTTCCACTGATGTCCTTGCTCTTCAGAGTGTGGTCCCAGACCAGCAGCTTCAGCATCACTGGGAGCCCTTGGGAAATGCAGAATCTCAGTGCCCACCCGGAAGCTGAATCTGTGGTTTAATAAGCTCTCCACGTGATTTGGATGTGGGGGAAGGTTGCCAAAGCCCTGCTCTGTATGGCTGACTTGACACAGCATCTCTCATTCTGTGCTGCATACGGCGTCCCCCCCTTTGAGATTCACAACACGTGTGTCCCTTTCTAAAGGCACTGAGAAGTCCTGCATGAGAGGAAGCCGAGTCACTTGGTTCAGCCCAGCTTTTGCCAAACTGATTGTCGAAGCCACCCTGTTGTTCACAAGACGCCCAGTACCATTTCTCAGAATATAGTGTGGGAAACAGCCCTAATTGATCCTTAAAGGAGTAGTAATTAGCCTAATTGTCTGTTGTCAACTTTAACATTCAGGTCTGTTAACTTAATTGCATTGGTTATATATGCAGGAAAAGTATGGGACAGGAAAAAAAAAACCCTCTAACACTAGATGTATTTGTTTTTATAAGTCTTGGCCCTTGGGAGAGGCAGGAGAAACTCGGGGTTCCCTGTCCTGCCGAGCGAGAGCTAGGGGATACAGAGGTGATTTACAAATCTCCTCACCCTGAGTGGCCGTTATTGTTCCTGTTTTACATCCAGGGAAATCGACCTCAGAGATGATAGATCGCACAGCTCGTGCATGAAGGGGCCCTGGGGACTGGTATACACCTGCCAGCGTAATCCTCCCCCTGGAGCCCCTTCCTCCTGTAACCCACTGGGCAGCACAGCTGGACAGGAAGCGAGATCCCTTTGAAATGGATTAAATGTTCTGTTTCTCCAAAAGGTAGAAACCCTATTGGAGATGAGAAGCCTGGCTGTTTCAAAACCAAAGTACAGTCACAGGTACCTGAAACTTTGAGTCCTGGTGCTGTGGCAGGAACCCCTCCACGGCGTTCGCTTTTCTTTCTTGCATTCCAGTCCGGGGCTGGAATCTCTTTGGAGGAGGAAAGGAGGCAATACTCATCTTACTAGGAATGCCTGACGGTTCCTCAGCTTGTGATGGGTAGAGCGCTGTGTTGGGCATGTCATTGGATTTAAAAGCCACCCAGACCCCACACGGTAGACAATTATTAGTAATTTATTTTCTTTAGTTTCTTTTTTAAATTAATCATACAAAAATTGACTTTTGGTGTACTCCTCTATGAAATTCAAGACATTCTCTCGTAGAACCACCCCCACCCCCATGTAGATACAGAACAGTTCTATCACCATAAGAAACTCTCATGCTCTCACTGTGTGGGTCACACTACTAATTCAGTTTTTTAAAAATTGTGGTAAGAACGCTTAACATGAGATCTACCCTCTCAACAAATTTTTAAGCATGCAGTAGTGTTAACTATCAGTTGTACGGCAGATCTCTAGACATTACTCATCTTGTATGACTGGAACTTTATACCCCTCGAAGAGCTCTCCCCAGCACCCACCATTCTACTCTCTATTTCTACAAGTTTAATTGTGTCAGATACCTCACATAAGTGGGTATCATACAGTATCTGTCCTTCTCTGACTGGCCTGTTACACTTAGCGTAACACCCTCAAGGTTCATCCATCTTGTTGCATGTGGCAGGATTTTCTTTTTTAAGGCTGAGTAGTACTCCACGGTACGTCTATACCGCATTTTCTCACTCCGTTCATCTGTCCATGGACTTTTAGGTTGTCTCCGCATCTTGGCTATCGTGATTAATGCTGTACTGAGCATGGGGGTGCAGTTATCTCTTCAAGATCCTTTCAGTTCTTTTGGGTAAATACCCAGTTGCAGGATTATTGGGTCATAGGGTGTTCCTATTTTAAACTTTCTGAGGAGCGTCCGTACTGTTTCCTGGAGTGGCTGCACCAGTTTGCGTTCCCACCAGCAGTGCACGAGCGTTCCTCTTTCTCCATATCCTCACCAACACTTTTGTTTGACAGTGGCCATCCTACCACGTGTGAGGTGCTATCTCATTGTGGTTTTGATTTGCATTTGCCTGATGACCAGTGACGCTGAACAGCTTTTCGTGGACGTGTTGGCTATTTGTATGTCTTCTTGGGAGAAACGTCTATATATAGCTCTGTGGTGAGAGAGTAAGCAGTCGGTCACGTGCTGTGAGGCCCCCAGGGCCCAGGCAGGTGCCTTGGTGGGTGATTGGGTGCGGGCTGTGGCCCATGGGAGAGCGACACTCCATCGGGAAGGGGCAGCTCCAATGCGGCTCTGTGATTTGTTGCTCCTCAGATTTCCCAATTTCTCAGGAAATGATGAAAATCTTCTAAGTTGTGTGAAAATGGTTAGGAATCATTTCCAATTTTGTTTTTGTTGAACATGATACTGGGCCAAACCAGTGCCTTCCTGGGGCTGACAGTGGCCCGTGCTGACAGCAGGCAGCCTGTGTGTCACACGTACCAGCGTGACCACGTGCTGGCTGGGTGGACAGCCCCAGGACTGTTAGAGGTGGTCTGCTGGGCTTGGAGCCCAAGGCAGAGAAGTGAGGGATCTGTGGGCTTGGGCAGAGGCAGCCTTGGGGCGTGGGGCTTCCCTCCTCCGGCTGGTGCTGGGACGGCCCGGCCAGCCCTGCCACTGGACCCAGCCTTCCTCTTCAGCAGTCCCAGGGCTGGCCAGAGCTCAACTTGAGTGACACTCCCTTGCTCCAGACCGTTTAATACCAACAACCTCCAGGGTGTATCTTGCAGTTGACCTTCAGGGCTGTGTTGTGATAATAGCAGTGCCCACAATAGGTGCCATTTGGCAAGTGCCTGGCTAAAAGCCTTCCTTGGATTCCCTCGGTTGATCCGCATATTGGGTAAGAGCTATTTATTATTCCTGTTTGTCTGGTGAGGATGCTGGGCAGAAAGAAGGGACAGGACTTGGCCAAGGTCGCACAAACTTCGGGTAACACAGCTGAGACTTGAGGGCTCACCTGTGAAGCCAGAGCTGACTTTCTTAACCATACTCACGTGCCCTAGAGGCAAGTGTTATCGCCTTGGACATGCCTGATGTTACCTGCCATCCCTTTTTTTTTTTTTTTAATTCAGTTAATTAACATACGGTGTATTATTAGTTTCAGAGGTAGAGTTCAGTGAGTCATCAGTCTTATCTAACACTCAGTGCTCATTACATCACGTGCCCTCCCCAATGTCCATCACCCAGTTACCCCATCCCCTCACCCCCTCCCCTCCAGCAACCCTCAGTTTGTTTCCTATGATTAAGAGTCTCTTATGGTTTGTCTCCCTCTCTGATTTTGTCTTGTTTTATTTCTCCCTCCTTTCCCCTACGCTCCTCTGTTTTGTTTCTTAAATTCCACATATGAGTGAGATCATATGATAATTGTCTTTCTCTGATTGACTTATTTCGCTTAGCATAATACCCTCTGATTCCATCCACGTCGTTGCAAATGGCAAGGTTGCATTTTTTTGATGGCTGAGTAGTATTCCCTTGTATATATATATACCACATCTTCTTTATCCATTCATCTGTTGAAGGACATCTGGGCTCTTTCCACAGTTTGGCTACTGTGGACATTGCTGCTATAAACATTGGGGTGCACGTGCCCCTTTGGATCAGTACATTTGTATCTTTGGGGTAAATACCCAGTAGTACAATTGCTGGGTCATAGGGTAGCTCTATTTTCAACTTTTTGAGGACTCTCCATACTGTTTTCCAGGGTGGCTGCACCAGCTTGCATTCCCACCAACAGTGTAGGAGGGTTCCCCTTTCTCCACATCCTCGCCAACATCTGTCGTTTCCTGACTTGTTAATTTTAGCCATTCTGACTGGCGTGAGGTGGTATCTCATTGTGGTTTTGATTTGTATCTCCCTGATGCCGAGTGATGCTGAGCATTTTTTCATGTGTCTGTTGGCCATTTGGATGTCTTCTTTGGAGAAATGCCCATTCATGTCTGCTGCCCATTTCTTGACTGGATTATTTGGTTTTTTTGAGTGTTGCGTTTGGTAAGTTTTTTTATAGATTTTGGATACTACTAGCCCTTTATCTGATATGTCATTTGCAAATATCTTCTCCCATATTTTTGGTTGTCTTTTGATTTTGTTGACTGTTTCCTTTCCTGTGCAAAAGCTTTATCTTGATGAAATCCCAGTAGTTCATTTTTGCCCTTGCTTCCCTTGCCTTTGGAGACATGTCTAGCAAGAAGTTGCTGTGGCCGATGTTACCTGCCCCCTGTTAGTTGTGTTTACAGTTTGTTTCTCTGGAAGCCTTGGAGGGATTCTGGGTCACTGTAGAGGGGGCCAGGCCTGGGTGGTCATTTCCTGTCGCCATGCACATCTGTGGGCAGGAAGCCCCTGCTAGGGAGCCACACAGAGGGGTGCAGCCCTTCTAGTGGGGAGCAGGCGGGGCTGGTCTCTGGAGCCCCCGTCAGCAGGCAGGAGTGGGCTGCAGTGGTGGGGCCAACTGTTCATTGAACATATTTATTGGGGCCCTACTGTGTGCCAGGCTCAGTTCTAGAAGCTGGGGGATATATAGCACTGGGCCAAACAGAAATCCCCCCCTCCCCAGCCCCCAAACTCATGAGACTTGTTTGTGTTCTGGCATTTGCTTCTCTTTCTCTCTCACTCTTTTTCATTAAATACACTTTTTATTTTGGAATAATTTAGATTTACAGAAAAGTTGTAAAGATAGTACAGTTACCCCCATCTGGCTTTCTCCAGGGTTCACACCAAGCATTGCCACATCTGTCACAGCTAAAAAATTGATATTGGTACATTATTGTTAACTAAAATCCAAACTTTATTTGGATTTCACCTGTTTTCCACTCATGCCCTTTTACTGCTCCAGGGTTCGATCCAAGATCCTACACTGCAAACAGTGGTCATGTCTCCCCAATCCCCTGTGGTTGGGGACAATTCCTCAGTCCTTCTTGTTTTTCATGACCTTGGCAGCCTTGAGGAGCACTGTCCAGGTGTCCTCAAGAATGGCCTCCAGTCTGGATTTGTCTGATGTTTTCTTAAGATTAGGCTGGGGTGTGGGTGGAGTGCCTTTCTCAGTGCATCCTGTCAGGGGTACCACATGATGTCCCTGGTGGCGTTCACCTTCAGCTGGCTCCGGCAGCATGGCCGGGCTGCCGCCATATTACCCCTCTTGACCAGCTGTCTTTCTCCCCACCTTCCTCACTGTGCAGTTGTCGTCCTGTAGGGAAGGGCACTGCAGCGGGAACCACCTAGCTCAGTGGAGGGGGTAGGAGGTATCATCACAGCTTGGAGTAGTCTGACACTGCCATCCACACTCTTTCCATTATACCCCGGGCTCTTTGAAAGAAGAGCTGAGAAGGAGGCTTGTAGGAGAGTGAGGCCTGTAAGAGAAACCTTGAAAGGACTGGGAGTATTTCATCCAGTGCAGAGAGGTGTTTTAAAGGTTTGTCCCACAGTCCTTTAGGCCCCCTACAGTAGACAGGGTGGTGGGCCTATCCTGAGCCAATTCCCATGGATCCAGGAGCTGGCTGTTGACTTGGATCAGATGGCATCTCCCTATTTGTTGCCACGAGCTGAAATCTTACCCAGCATTCTCAGCCAGCCTTAAGCACCCCCTTCTCCATGAAGCCTTTCCTGTTCTTCCTGAGTGGCGATGCTCTCCCTGACTGTGCTAGCCCCTCCTCTCTCCATCCGTCTCTGTGCTCCGTCCCTCCCTTGCTCCCTTCCTGTCTGGCCGCAAGGACTCCAGGCTGTGGCCGTGTCACCCGTGTGCTCCCTCCTGCAGGACCCAGCCCAGGGCCTGGCACATAGGGCATGGCAGTCCCCGGGTGATGTGCTCAGCAGAGGCGCATGGCATTGTGGCGGGGGAAGGGCTTTGTCCATCTCCAGCAGCCCTGGCTTCAAGTTTCAGCTGCATTGCTTCCCACACGTTTGACTTTGGCCAAGATGCTTCACACCCCTGAGCCTCATTTGCCTCCTTGCAAGCCGAGCCAAGTCATCAGTAGTGCCTGGCTCCCAGGATTGTCATGAGGGCTAATTGAGCTTGTCTTCGTAAAGCCCTTCAGGCTGCCTGGCATCTGTTCGGTACTCAGTAATTATTTGTTACAAAAAACAAGGAAATCCAGACTGTCACAGAATTCCAGGTTGGCAGGAAATTGGACTAGAGATGCCTCCTTTATATCAGCCTAAGTCAGCGAATTTCCATAGCACACCTGAAAGTCACAGTGATGCCATGCAACAGAAGTTCATTTCTCACTCATGTAATAAGTCCCAGGGTGGCTGGGGGTGCTCTGCCCCTCACAAGTACCCAGAGACCCAGGTTCCTTCCATCTTGTGGCTCTGTCCTCCCTGAGGGTGTGTTGGGTCCTCTCCCAGGCCTGGCAGTGGGGAGAGAGGGGAGGATGTGGAGGGCTCGGTGGAAGGTGTGGATTCGGCGCCATCACTTCTGTCCTGACCTGGGGACCCGCTCCCACCCAGCTGTGGGAGCGGCCAGGAGGCCCAGGCAGGCCTAGTGCCAGGAGGAGAACAGGAGGGACTTAGATGTGCCTGTCGCTGGCAGAGGTGGTAACTGCGTTCAGTACTTTTCAGCCTTCCACCATTCTGGCACCAGCTCCGTAAACTGGGGGCATATTCCTAAACAACATGTATTATTAGTCATTTTTCTTTAAAGTATTCAGCTTTTTTAACCATATTTTTATTTATGAAAGGTCGCTTTATAACATCTTTGAAAATGGCAAAGCGGTATCACCTGCCAGAAATAGATACCAGTAATTGCAGGGTTGTTCCGTTCTAGCTAGCTGGGGCCTGCCAAAGTTGTTGAGTCTGTTAAAAAAAGGTGGGGGGGATGGATATTGGCCAGTGTCAGAAAGATGAGAGGTTGACGAGGGAGCAGCACTGCCTGAGACTTCTTTGATGTTCTCAGAATGTTCAAATGAGAATTCAGCGGGGATTAACCACACTGTGCAACCTAAAGCCACTTAAGCACCACATCCGCATATTACCTGAAATCAGCCTGGGTCACACCAGTGGCCCGGGTGCCACGCTTCGGGAAATGCTGGCTTCGGGGACAGCTTGCACACGATATGTACAAATCCAAAACTGGGTGCAGGGAGAGGTGGATGAGATTCACTGCTTCACCTCGTAGCACTTAGCACTTTACAGTTTGCACCTTGATCTGCGAGGGAGGAATTAAGAGTGTCACTTGGCCAAGGGAAACTGAGGCCCAGGGCAGGACATGACACTCTCCAACCCCCCAACCCCCCCGCCCCCACTCGGAGGGCCATGCAGCAGACTTGAGTGCCCCTTCTTTCCACTGTCCCTGACTGCTGTCTTTGGTTGGGGAAGGCTTCCTCCTGTAGGTGTGACTACATGGGGCCAGGGCCTGTGTATTCATGCTGCTCTCCCATCTCTCTGTCCCTGGCACCCATCACCTGCCTGGTGCATGTGGCTGTGTTTGCAGAGGAATGCCAGCCTCCCAGGCCTGCTTTGAGGAGCCAGAAAATCAGAAGGCGGTCCTGGGCCTGTTTGGGAACTTGTCACCCACTCACTGGCCCAGTGGGTGACATAAATGTGTCTGGTGACAGCATTAGTTGGTACTAGTACCTGGGGGACTGTTTAGCTGCACGCTGTTCAAGGGAGGGCTCCCCCTGTGCCCTGTCATGCCTTTTTTTTTTAATTTATTATGTTAGTCACCATAAAATATATCATTAGTTTTTGGTATGGTGATCCACGATTCATTGTTTTCGTATAACACCCAGTGCTCCATGCAGTACGTGCCCTCCTTAGTACCCATCACTGGGCTAACCAATCCCCCCTCCCCCCTCCCCTCTAGAACCCTGTTTGTTTCTCAGAGTCCATAGTCTCTCATGGTTCATCTCCCCCTCCAATTCCCCCCCCTTCATTTTTCCCTTCCTTCTCCTAATGTCCTCCATGCTATTCCTTATGTTCCACAAATCAGTGAAACCATATGATAATTGACTTTCTCTGCTTGACTTATTTCACTTAGCATAATCTCCTCCAGTCCCATCCATGTTGATGTAAAAGTTGGGTATTCATCCTTTCTGATGGCTGAGTAATATTCCATTGTATATATGGACCACATCTTCTTTATCCATTCATGCCTTTTTGACATTGTTTTATCCTTTGGACTGGGGCCGAGTCCTCCAGTGATCTGTTCACAGAGTCAGGGTGTCAGCTTCCTCTCCTAATTCCCCTACCCCCACCATGTCCCACCTCCTCAGGCAGCACCAAGCCCCGCCCACTGAAAACAGGCAGTGTGCCCTGGGAGTCCCAGGCAGCTGGCCAAAAGGTATTGTTATTCCCATAGTGGAGGTGAGGAGGTGGAGGCCCAGGGAAGTGGGGTTTGTTCATTCATTCATTCATTCATCATTCATTTAAAGATTTATTGGGGAGGGGGCGCCTGGGTGGCTCAGTCGGTTAAGTGACTGCCTTTGGCTCAGGTCATGGTCCCAGGGTCCTGGGATGGAGCCCCGCATCGGGCTCCCTGCTCAGCCGGAAGCCTGCTTCTCCCTCTGCCGCTCCCCCTGCTTGTGCTCTCTCTCTGTGTCAAATAAGTAAATAAAAATTCTTAAAAAAAAAAAAAAAAAAGATTTACTGGGGAGGATTCCAGGGAAAACAAGACTGACTTTGTCTTTACCTTCATGATGCTTCCAGGCTAGTGGGGGATAAATATGGGCTGACAATGGTGAGCAAACAATGGCGTAAAAGGTTATTTTTCATTGTAGTACGGACTGAGAAGGCAGGAAAAGTGGATGGGGTGGTAAAGAGTTTGTGGCAGAGGAAATAACTGGATCAGCACGGCCATCTGGTACTCTTCCTCCAAAAAGATCCTCCCAGACTGCCTCTTCAGTCTGATTTGGGTCTCCCCTCACCCCTTCCCTGGCTGAATGAACCTTTTTATCAGACCTGGGCACGGCCTTCAGATCACTCAGCACAACTGCGGTGTGGCCTTTGCCATTTAACATTCTGTGCGATGGAGTCTCAGCTCCTGAGAGCAGGGACCAAATCTGTTTGCCCATCACTGGGTCCTGGTGCTGAGACCAGTGTCAGCACACAGCAGGTGCTCAGAAAATATTTATCAAATGAAGGACGGCGAGAGACAGAGAGGAAGGGGCCAGTCCAGCTAGAGTCAGATCCCCAGCCTGGGGATGCGGGACCCATGCTCTCCTCGCCTCACACCTTCCACGAAGCAGCTCAGAACCCCAAACAAGGGGAGACCCCCCTCCCCCCAGCACCTGGCAGAGAGCTCCAACTCCACCGAGATTAGGTGCTTTGTTGCCATATCTCTGTGTTTGGAAATGTTTCTAGTTTTCTCCCAAGGGTGTAAGTACATCTGAAAGGATTTATTTCTCTAGCAGTGAGAATGGAAAATGTTTCCTACTGACTTTGTCCTGAGGACTTGGGAAATCAGACATTACTCAGGCCCTGCCCAAAGTGGGAATGGGCGGCTGGCTGCCTGTCCAAATGGGACGCCACTGGGTACCCGCCCCCATCCTCACTGACTTCACTTGCTTGAAATGGCACAATAGCCCCCAGAATCTGATGTCGGGAAGTTGGGAAGGAGAGGACACCTCACATTCCACGCTCACCCCAGCCTAAGGGTTAGGCCTAATTGTTCCTATTTTGAACAAATAGGCTCAGAGCGGTTGAGGGCTGGTCCCAAATTCATACAACTAGCAAAGTAACAGAGCCAGCCCCTAAACTCACGACTTTCTGACCTCCAGAAAGTGATGCTTTCTGTTAGATACCTGACCTTGGAAGCTCAGCTTGCTCATTTTTCAGTTTCAGTTGATCAATTCTGTTCAATCTGGAATGGGCAGGTTTCTCTAATCACCTGGGCCCTGTGTCCCACCACATTCACCCACCGCCCCACGGCTCTGTCTGGTCCAGAATGGGCCTAGGATTCTACATTTTCAGAGTGTCCTCAGTGATTCTTAGGGTCAGGTAGGCTGGCAAAAGCCTGAGGTCTGAAGTCTTTACCGTTATGATTCAAATGTAATCCTAGAGCTGAGCACAAATCTGAATTAACTTAATTAACAATGATCATGAAAGTGTTCTGTGGGACTTAAGAGTTTAGAAAGCCCTTAGGAGATGAAGTGTGGTCTGGGGATGATTGTTTTCTCTGTAGATGAGGACACTGAGGTTCAGAGGGTTCGTGCAGCTGGAAAGGGACCTCAGGCGCACGGCTTTCCTGAACTCAAACCCCATCCTTGTTTAGTTTGTTGAGGGAGGCATTTGCATCTTGCTTGGGGAGTGCTAGTTAGGTGCTCAGATCCTTCCCAATGACAGAGCTGTGGGTTTTGACCCCTCTGTGTCCCTGGTACAGAGAACTAGACCTGAAGCTGTTCTCTGCAGTCAGATATTTCTGGAAGGAGGGAAGTGAGAAGTTGCAGGTGCTAGACAGTTGGGGGGTGGGGGTGATAGTGGAAGTAAATGTTTATTGAGCGTCGCCTGGGCATTGGGCCCAGTGCTACATGCTGCAAATATGTCATCTTACTCACTTCTCACAACGAACCCATGCGGTGGGGGCTTTTACTTCCCCATTTTGCAGGTGGAGGCAATTGAGGTAGAGTGATGTGCCCCAGTGTTGGTGCGTGTTAAGGTTCTGGGCTAATTAGAACCCATAAATATGGGAGCTGGGAGGGCCTCAAGGTGGATGGAGCCAGCCACTAGTTTTTGGAGCTGGGGAGGGGGGGGACCTGAGGTTCTGAGAGCTGAGGGGTTCCACCCAAGTTCACCCCGCAAGCCAGGTGGTAGGGGGCTGGTTTCGCTCTCAGACCTGCCTGACTTTCCCCAACTCCGCTTTGGTTGCTCAAGCTATAAAACTGGGTCACACTCAAAGCCAGGTGGTTTGTCAGAGCTGAGCTAACCCTGAGTCAAAGGAGCTATGAGAGGGTTCACCCACCCATCTCCACCGCGCCCTGGGTCAGGCCCCTTGCAGTTGGTTGGGGCCGTACTGGCCGCCGCCTGCCCCGCACTCACTGGAGCATGACGAGTCAGCCACCCAGGACCCAGGCGTCTTCTAGAGCTGCTGTTGCATGCTGCACCTGGGACAGCTGGGCTTGGGTCCTGGCGCATCCACCCGTGCTGCGTCCTTGGCCAGCTCACCTCACCTCTCTGCTTCGGTTTTCTGGTCTACAAATGGGGACATGAATCCTGACACCCCCCCGCCCCCCCCGCCCACCACCACCACCAACCCTAGGGTTGCTGAGTCGAGTTAAGGAGAGAACCTCGCACAGCTCCTGGAGCAGAGGAGGTCCCAGTTCTGCATCATGGCCCCTCTACTTTCCTTCCCCTATTTATGAAACTTCCTGACAGGCTTGATCTGTTAACGCAGAGACTAAACCGGTAGCACTGGGGGTTGAATTCTGCTCCATCACAGATATTATTTCATCCTCACATTCTTTTAAGCAAATTGAATTAAATGCCAGCACTTTCAAGTTAGATTTCACATAAAAATCGATTACCATTGCCTCCTGACAAATGGGGCCCTCTGGGCTCCCTGGCCAGGTGGCAGACGTAGCTATCACTAAGGAGTGGCCACATGCTCCCCCACTCCCTGTTGCCTGGTCCCCAGCTGTCTCCCCTTCATTTATAAGACCTGCATCCTAGTTCTTAATAGGCCAGCTTCTGGGCACAGGCAGGTCTGAGAGGAAACAGGCCACAGGCTGAGCTGGGCTGGGCAGAGCCCTGGGACCATAAGCGGGTGGGGAGGTGCATGGGCCAGGCAGGGAGGTGAGTTGGGTTAGGGGCTTCAGGCATCCTGCGAACCTCTCTGAAATGTGAAGACACTCTTGTAAAGAAGCCAAGTTGGTTTGACCTAATGGAGGTTAGGAGTCCAGATTCCTGTCAAAGACTGCCTGGGCTCAAGTGTTCCACTTGCCAGCTCTGTGACTTTGGGCAAGTTACTAAACCTCTCTGTGCCTCACTTTCCTCATTTGCAAAATGAGAATAGTGGGTTGTTCATATGTGTGCCCTGACACATGGTAAGCATTCTACATGTCAGTAGAATAATCCCATCCCCAAATAGGAGATTTGTCTAACATCTTCTTTAAGAGATGGTCTGGGAATGTTCTTGGAGAGATCAGCCTGTGTCTGGAAATCCCAAACAGAGACTAGTATAATTGAGTCTATTCCTGCTAAAAGAAAATTGCCAAAGAATCAGGTGTATTGTCATCATTGCTGGAGGGGGGCAGTTCTGCATGTCTCATGACTCCATTTTGAACAGAATGCTTAAAGATTCTATTAAGGACACTCCATGGGGAAGGAGTAGAGTGGAGGAGAGTGAGGCCCAGAGGTAGCTTTTAATTTTTCAAAACGCTGGTGCATTCTGCCCAGGTACCCTGTGTCGGTAGATTAGCTTGCAGGACCTGGTTTCTGCAGGCCAATGTCACCTACCACCTCACAGGGTCTTCCTGTGGGCCTCATGCCCACAGTGGACACCAAGGACCCAGGCAGGGAGGTCTCCCTTGGAAGGAGCCAGTGGCCTTTGGGATACAGCAGAGACCAGGATTAAGAGCTTGGTCTCTGAGTCTCCCACCAGGCTGCCGGTGCCTTGCTCTGCCTTGGTCACTGCTGGGTCCCCTAGGCCTAGGACAGTACTGGGCACACTAAAAAAATGTGTCGAATAGTAAGTGAGCAGAGTTCGAATCCCAGCTGTGTTTGAATGACAGCTCTGCTACTTGCAGGCTCTCTGATTTCTCAGCGCCTTACCCACATCATCCGTGGGGATAGGGGCGGGACCTTCTTCCTGGGGGACAGGAGCACTTCAATGACATAATGATGGGAAGTTGCCCAGCATGGCACCCTGCCATTGGAAGGGCCCAGTACATATGGCTGGGATTATTTTTGAGTTTGCATAGGTATTTGAACCTGATACAGGCTACCACATCGGCCTCTGGCCCTGTGGGTGGCAGCGTTGGAACTGCCATTTTGGAATCTTTACATGAGCATATTGGCAGCCCAGAGAAGAGAGGGTACGCGGGTTTGGCCAACGGAGAGGAGCTCTGGGGAGAGCCACCCCTGTTTGTCAGAAAAGCACCTGTGTGTACTTATATGTGTGTGTGAGTGTAGCATGTGTGTGAGTGTGTACGTGTGTGAAAATGTGTTCACGTCTTTGCCGAAGGCCCAGGGGTAGTCATCATTGCCCCAGCTGGTGTCACAGTGTAGGGCTCCCAAGTGTGGGGACATGGGATGTGGACTTGGTGTCTGCCCTCTCACCAGGCTTAACTGGTTTGCCATGAGCTCTTGTTGAGGGAAAGATATTGCACAGGAGCTATGATATGTAGGAATGTCTAGCAAGTGAGCTGGACCCACAAAGGTCAGTGACTTGTGAGTGACTCCTGGGTCTGCTGCTTCCTCAGGGGAACCTCCTGCCAGGGACCTCTCCGCTGGCTTTAGAACACACTCGAAGCATTTCCCTCACTTGGTCCCCCATAGCAGCCCTGTAGGGAAGGAGTTGCCCATTTCACAGATGGGAAAATTGAGGCCCAGGGGGTTACAGTCTGCCTGGCTGGCTAAGGGCAATTTGCTGGTTCAAATGCAGATTCCCATGGCCCCACCTGGAGTTTGTGATGTGGGGCATCAGGGCCCTGGCCTCTGTATTTTAAACACCCTCTCTGGGAGCACTGTAATGATCAGGAGAGTGGAACCCCAAGCAGGAACTTCAGGCTCTGGCCCTGTTGTTTGCTCAGTCTGGCCAATCATGGCACCTTTCTGGGATTGATTCAATTTCCTCAGCTGTGAGGTGGGGAGAGCAATAGTGAACTTCTAGTAATGTGAAAATTCTAGAAGCAGGCGTGTAGCACTCTTAGGGTCCAGTGAATACACATTTGTTGTTATTATTCCATATGAGATTTGTTACAAAAGCAGTTTAAGAAACAAAAGGGGTGCCTGGGTGGCTCAGCCGGTTGAGCGTCTGACTCTTGGTTTTGGCTCCGGTCCTGATCTCATGGGGTCATGAGATCCAGCCCCATGTTGGGCTCTGTGCTCAGCAAGAGTCTGCTTGGATACTGTCTCTCTCAAATAAATAAATAAATCTTAAAAAAAAAAAAGGAAGGAAGAAAAGAAAGAAACAAAAATGCTATCTGTATGTATAATGCATCGAGTGTTACAGGTCACCCTACTCCCCGACGCTGTCCGCTGAGTGGTGTTCTCTGAACACCAGTGGGCTGGGCAGGGATGGGGTTGCTGGTTTCCAGGAGGGCAGTGGGGACAGGAGAGGAAGCACACTCACCTGCCTCTTGTACCTGATCTGGATCCAGGGAACATGTCCCTGGATAGGCCCCCATGCCCCTTGGCTGGCAGCTTGGCTGGGCCAGCTGTTCCGCCCAGCACTTCCGGTGAGATGGTCTCCGTCCCCGCTAGCACCTTGTTTGCTCCTTTGTTCACTCATTCATGAACTGTTGTTATCTGTTGAGCACCTGCTGTGTGCCCCCCTCTGTGCTGGAGCTGGGGTTTGAAGCTAAACGCCACCGACGTGGTACCTGCTCTCATGGAGCTTCCGTTCCAATGGGGAAGATGGACAATTAAATGAGCAAGAGTTTTCTGAGCGAGAACGTCCAGGGAACTCTGGGGATTCTGATCGAACTTTTTGCAGGGCTGGAGGAGGGCCTCCCCACGGTGTCACCCCTGAGACCTTAGTGATGAGCAGAGCCAGGTGGATGCCAGGACGAGGGGTCCAGTCCTGCGCAGAGGCAGGGGCAGGAGTGAAGTGTCAGCACACAGCGAACCGGAGAATGCATCTGGGGCATGATGAGAGTGCCCTTGACCCTCAGCGCAGTGAGGACGGGTTTGAGCAGGGGAGCCAAGTTCGATTCGTGGTGTGGCAGCGTGCAGGGCTGTGCTGTAGAGGTGGGGTACGGTGCGGCCCGGCAGGGCCAGGCAAGCCTCTGCTGGCTCTTGTGGTGTTTAGTCTCTCTGCCAAGAAGCTGCTTTGATTCATATTTTCCACATGGACTTGATGTTTGGAAAATGTTGACCTTCAACTAATCAAATGTCACTTATTAAATTGTAAGTCACATCCTATTCAATTAAAAAAAAAGGACAATGGACCTGTGACTTAGTTCGTGGCCTGTTGGCAGGAGGCAACTTGACGGTACTTGAGGCCGGAGAAAAGGCAGGTGCCTTATCAGTGACCTCCCCCCGCCACCATGTCCCTGGGGGTGGGCCGTGTGTCGTTTCTGTGAGAGGCTGGCTGGACTGATGGTGAAGCTGGGTTAGCAGCCAGACTGGAGAGGCTCAGACAAGACTGGAGTGCTAGCCCAGGCGGGCGGAACTGAGCGCTGCTCGTAAGAAGCGGAGTCCTGTTGGGAAGGTGGGGTCTGTTCACACACAGGCTGGAGAGGAGTGGAGGCCACATAGGTGATAATGCTTGACCAGAAAAGAAGCAGATGGCAGAACATGCACAAGTGGGGAGTGAATTTGGGGGCTTCCTGGAGGAGGGACACTTGAAAGATGAGCCAGGGTCGATCAGTGAAGGGCAAGGGATGGCATTCTAGCCGAGGGGCTCTGCAGCCTGATAACAGATTGGGAGACAGGGAGAGTGGTGTCAGAAAGAGTGGGGGTAACAACAGTTTGTGGACCTGGCCCAGGGTCTGCACATTTTTGCATCAGGCAGTGGGGAGCCATAGCAGGTTCTTGAGGAAGGGCAGTGTTTAGGACAAAAAAAGGGATCAAGTGAATGTAAGAACTCCCTAGGGCATGGATGAAGGGGAACTGAAAGCCTATTGGCATGGGTTTGTATATTTCCCAGGGATGTCGAGTGAGTGTTCTCTCTGATGGGATGACTGCTCATTATTCACACTCTCATGGAGGCCAACCTGAGACTGAATTCATGCGTACGAAATGCCTAAAGCACACTGCAGGCATACAGGCAGCATTGGAATTGTGGCCAAGGGTTGGGGCCCCTGAAAACCCCACTGCAGGGAATTCACAGTCGGGGAGTTGAAAAGCTTTTTGGAAAATAGCACTGGGGCCCCAAGGCCACTCGTAGATATTAAGAACATGTTGACGTATTTGAAGTTCATTAAAATAATATAGAGAAGAGAATACTCTCGATGTTTTAGACATTTTAAAGTAGGAGTAACAGGAACTTCTTTCAGCTTCATGTCTTCATCTGCAAAATGGGCCCAATGCTAGTGCCAGCTTCATGGGGCCATTCTGAGGATCACAGGGGCTGATGCAGGTGAGACGTTTGGCATTGGACTTGGCTAGAGTAGGTTCTCTGTTGATAAGCCTGGAACAATCCAATTCATTCTCGCTTACCACGCTGACTTACTACAAGTGTAAGCATTTCTGTTCCAGCAGTTTCAGGGAGATGCTAATAAATTTGTTTCACTTTTTTGCAGAGATGCCCTGCGTAAGAGACTTTTCCCGCTTACATCTAGAACTCACTGCCTTGTGTGAACAGTCACTTCCCTGGCCCCACCCCCTCTCAGCTGTGGGACCTCAGGCGGGTCCTTCATCCCCCTGGGACTCAGTTTCCTCATCTGTAACAATGGGCTAATAATAGCACCCCACCTCAGTATTGCGTGAGGCAGAATGAGATCACGGACGTGAATTGTCAGCAAGTGCTCCTCCATGGCCCCCAGGTCAATGACCCCCTCCTCCTGGGGTCCTGTGTACCCCCAGCACCCAAGGCAACCATGCTCTCTTACACATGACTCGGCTTCCTCCCCATGTTCTTGTCTTCCACCTTCCACTAGAGTTCCTAGAGTAGGAATAATCAAATCTAGGTCTCCCCATCTGCTTCCTGCTTTACTTCCCTTTTCACTTTTCATCCCCCAAGGCTGTTTGTTTGACCATTCATTTATTCATTCATTCTCTCGTTTATTTGCACATATTCATGCTGGTCATTGCACTCAGCACTAGGGGTCCAGTGGTGAACAAGAGGGATGTAGCCCCTGCCATCATGGAGTCTTTGGTTTCAACGGTGAAGTCAAACACCCAATTAAATTTGTAGTTCTCAGCTGATATGAGGGCTGCGTAGGAGAACACAGAGGGCTCTAGGACCTGAGTCTTCTAGGGATCAAGGAAACCTCCTCACTGCAGTGACTGAGTGGCTCTTTGAAAGATGCTTAGGGTTGAAAGGGAGGGAGGCCCAGGTGAAAGGCGCAGCCTGGGCACAGGCTGGAGGCAGAGAGGATGCTGTGGCAGGTGGAAGTAGGGCCGAGGAGAGCTGGGCTGGAGGTGTCAGCTGAGGCAGGCCATGAGGGCCTCGTAGGGAATGGTTAGGAATCTATCCTTTATCCTAAGGCACCTTCGGCCTATGAAGGAGTTTAAGATCTTCGTGAAAAGCTCACCCTGGACTGAAGGGGAGGAGCGGAGCCGGTTAAGGCCCTTCTGCAGCGTTCAGGTGAGGGGGGTGGTGCTCTGTACCATCACACAGCCCGGGGCTTCTTGAATCTCCCATTGGAGGAGCCACTCAGCTGGGGTCCTCAAGGCCAGAATCCTTGTGTTGATATGCAGGAAAGTTACAGACACCAGGGTTGTGTGTCCCAGAAGCTTGGGGGAGGACGGAGGAGCCTTTGATGAATCGCCAGCTACCACGTGTCCACGAGGATTATAAGGTTGGCCGCTCCCGTGAACCCAGGAAAAGGGTTTTTATTTAGAGCCTTCTGGCGTACCCAGCAGGTCCAAGTTCATAATCTCAGCTAACCTTCCCAGCGCTCTGCAGACAGGGGTGGGAGTGCCCTGCTGTCCAAAGAAAGAAAACAGGGTTAAGCATTTGTGAGGGACCTGCCCCACATCCCGAGGCTCCTACCTAGCCCATTGTGTTTTGAGCCAAAGTCCGAGCTCCCCTGCCCTGTAGGTAACAGCAGGGCGAGCCCCCTGTGATCCTGAAGCTCTGTGGATGGGTCACACCCAGTCGGAAGCTCTGTAGGTAGCCCACGAGGCCTGTGGTTGGAGGAACATGCTATGAGGGCGTGACTTCTGAGGTTCACGTTGCCTCCTTCATACACCACCTGGTCCAGGCTCCCCTTCAGACTTCCAGGATCCCTCTGGCCCAGGTGTACAGCAGGCGGCCTTCCTGGGGAGGGCTCTGCCCCGCTGCATGCCCCCCCCCCCCCCCGGTGTCCCCTCCCCCAGTCCATCCTTTCAGACCTTGGGTGGAGGCAAGGCTGTTCCCTGTAAATACCAGTCCCCTTACATGTGCATTTTTCCTCTATGATTTTTCCTGTTTTGATGAAACACTGCTCTTGGCTGTTCAGGTTCCCAAGAGGGGACTGAGGCCCCTGCCCGGCCAGCCGGTCATTCAGGAACTTTGCTCCCAGGCCCAGCCCCACACCCAGCCCGCATTCCGCCGGGGCCATAACCTTCGTGCTCTGTGTGAATGGGGCCCGTTCCTCCCCCACCCCCAATTCCCATGGTTCCCACGGATGCCTCCTTATCGCTTTTTCCAGCTGACTGAAAAAGGCTGCATTCTGGCCCCAAATTACCACCCCCACCCCATGCCCTTTCTGTTTTCTGTTTTCTCCTAGACTGAAGGGTGTGAGAGTTTACTACAGTTCAAGGTCCCGCCTGCCTCTGAGCCCACAGCAGGACCTGACTTACAGGCTGCCTGTCAGGGAAGGCCAGGGGAGGTGCCTGTTGACGACGCTAGCCCAGTAATTCACTGGGCAGATGCACCGAGTGCCTACCCTGTGCCAGGCATTGCTGTAAGCGCCGGGCATAAAAGGGGTGAAAGTTAAGTATCATGGTGCCAACAGCACCATCCGCCTGCCCGTAGGAGAGGCGTAGCTGCGGTCATTGGCCCCACTTTGCGGGCTAGAACTGAGGCTCAGGGAGCTGGTCGGGGCTGCTCAGAGCTTTGGGTCACTTCTCTGCCACCTCTGTGGGAACCGCTTAGAAAACTTCCCTTCTTCGGGGTTCCGGGAGCCCTGTGCAGCCCCCACACCTCCTTCAGCTGAGTGGGGACTCGTGTCCGGCCCTTGCTGTCTGCCCCAGTCAGGTGACCTGTGCGGGGGGCAGCCTGCCCATCTGTCCAGGGTGGCCTTGCCGAGGCCACAGCACAGCCAGTAGGTGGTGGCTCCAGGATTGGGAAGCCAGGTTTCTCTACCTCCAAATTCCAAAGTCTGTTCTTTGGGGTTCTTGATTATATGTTGGCCGGGTTATCTCTGTTGCTTTTCTCCCCCCCCCCCCCCCCCCCGTGCCTACAGGCCTTGTCTTAATCACATGACTCTGCCAGAGGCACTTCTGTTGAAAGTATTTGTCCTGAATAATTATAAGCTTTTAATCTTACCTTTGACGTATATTTACCCATCCCATACTCATACATGTTTGTTCGTTATTTATTCATTCTTTCAACAAACAGCGTTTATTCAGTGCCAGGCCCCAAGCTAGGGAGGGGAGGGACAGGTGAGCCCGTGAGCTCCCGAGTATATAAGGCTCAATCCTCCCACGGTGGGTGGGGTGGGGGGAGTGGGGGCAGAGGAGGGCGGGGGTGGGGGTGTGTGATCAGGGTGATAAGCAACGCCGGAGCAGCATTCTCAGGGCACCCACGCCACTCTGCCTTCTCGAGCCGATGAACTCATTCCATCCTCACAGCCGCCCCTGCGCGGCCCTCAGGAGCTCACTTGCCCAGGGTCACCCGGCCAGTGGCAGAGCCAGGATTTGAACCCAGGCACTCTGGCTCCCAAGTCTGTGCCCTTCACTACAGCACCATACGGTGTGACCGTGAGCTTGCTAGATGAAGAAGTGGAAGGAGCGCATGCAGATCTCAGTACTGGGAAGGGGTGCTCTGAGGTGTGTGTGGCAGAATCGAGGCCTGCAGGCGCCTCGGGGGGAGCAGGCCTTGGGCTGGTTGCCGAGCATGGGTCCCAGCCTCCGGTCTTTCCGGAGCAGGAGATGCAGAGTGATCTCGTGTGAGGAAGAAGTCCAGGGCATTAGCCACACCTGTGTTTCTTTGTGAGCACAAAAACATATTCCAAAGCCAGACCCTGAGTCCCACGGTGTTTGGAGCTCGGCCCAAGGGCCTGGGCCGGTGCTGTGTGGAGGAGGAAGGGGCCTGGCTGGGGCGGACGTGGACTAGGCCAGCCTCGGCTGGAGCCTGGCTCTGTTGTTGACCACCGGGGTCACTCTGGGTGAAACCTGGTCCGCCCTCCTGGGCACTCAGTACTGTGCTTCAGATCCACCGTGGAGAACAGTCCAGAGTCCTCTCCCCAGCCTGCAGGGCCCTGTGTGATCCATCCCCCACCCCCACCCCTGATGACCTCATCCTAGGCCACCTTCCCCTCCCTGTGCTTCAAGCCCTGGTGGCCACTGTGGCTCCTTAACCAAGTTGACTTCACCTTCCACCTCAGAGCCTTTGCTTGGAGTGCCCTTCCCAGGCTGTCGGCATGGTGTGCTCCTTCCCTCCCCTTCAGGTCTCTGCTTGGAGGGACCTGCCCTAACCACTCGGCTGGAAGTGTCCCCTGTCACATTCTATTGGATCATTGTGGGTGCTTCTTCGTTGTTCTTGGCACACTTCAAAACAATCACATCCCCTTTTTGCTGTTCAAAAAATGTGTCTGTCCTCTCCATGGAAATGTAAGTTCCTCAATGCACAGGCCTTGCCTATCGTGTTCACCCCCATGTCCCCAGCACCAGTAGTGGAGGCTGGCACTGTGAACCCTAAATAGTTGTTGGCTAAATGAATCAGCCTCGGCCTACTGATCTGTAAAATGGGAAGCATCCTACTGACGTACTAAAGTTGGTGTAAAGATGAGAGTATATTTAGTGCCTGGCACATCATAGTTTCTTAGGATTGATACACAGAGCAAGTGTTAGGCCCAGGTGTGAATTACCAGCCTAGTTTAAACTCAGTGTACACAGCAGAGCTGTTTTGGCACTGCTGGGCTAGCCTGGTGCTCAGCAGCTCTTAAAATCAAGGTGATGGGTAAGGCAGGATGAGGTGAGGGAAGGAAAGAAGAAAAGAGAAAAAAATAGGAAAGGTGTTAGGGTGCAGTGGACTGTTCATCAGCAGATATGTAGGAAGAGATGGTTTATCTCAAGGCCAGCTTGGCCACTAGAAAGTTTGTAAATTTTCTGCTGAGGACTTGTATTTTTAAAACCAAAAAAAAAAAAAAAAAAAAAGGCACAGGTATTCCAATTAATGAATGTAGAAAGAATGACAGAATTTGAAAATCACCATTAAAACACCATGGTAATATGGGGTGCCTGGGTGGGTAAGCGTCTGATTCTTGATTTCGGCTCAGGTCATGATCTCATAGTTGTGGGATCAAACCTCTCGTTGGGCTCCACACTGAGTGTAGAGTCTGCTGAAGATTCTCTCTCTCCCTTTCCCTCTGTTCCTCCCCCTGCTCGTGTGCTCTCTCTCAAAATACATTTTAAAAAAAAAAGAAAGAAAGGAACACCATGGCAATAATTGGTACAGTTAAAATCTGCGTGCTAAAATTAGTGGGTAAAAGCTTAAGCAGAAATAAAATATTTAGATAGGCTCAGCGTATTTCCCCCAAATATTTAGTAATCACAAAGGGGAACACAGTTCCTTACAGCGGGGACCCCTGGCAGATCCCACCTTAGCGAAGTGCTCAAGCCCAACATGGCTGGTCATAAGACATGGACATCACGCGCCCTGACGCGGTACACTGGCAAGGGCTGCATCGTGGTGGGATTCTTCCCAGAAATGCACAGCCTGGCTGAAAGCACCGGAGAACATCAGACAAACCTCATTTGAGAGAGGTTCTACAAAATCCCTGACACACTCTTCAGAAGTGTCACAGTTGTGACTGATGAGGGAGGACCTGCAGCTGCCACACAGTGGAGCAGGCCGCGAGGACACAGCAGCTAGGTGCAGCGTGGGGCCCTGGATTGGATCCGAGGCCAGAAAAATGGGTGAAATCCTGATGGTTTGCGATGTACTCGAGAGTCTTGTTCCAAAGTTCATTTCCTGTTTTGAGAATTTTTCTGTGGTGTTCTAGGGTTCTGGAAGGTGTTCCCATTGGGGGAAGCTGGGTGAAGGGTGTACAGAGGGAACTTTCTGCACTATTTGTGCCACTCCTCTGTGAGATTGAAATGATCTGGAAATGAAAAGCTTAGAAGGATGGCATGAGCTGAAGGGGAAGGGTGAAGTGCAGGAGAGGCAAACGTAAGCGGAGGCTTCACTGTGGCGTCAGGACCACACAAGCGAGTGCGTGTTTGCGGAAAGACCCGTTGATGGTGACGGGAGTTTGAAAGCACACCTGGCAATGGTAAAATCCTGGTTCCATGTTTCCACGAAGAACTCTCCACGGTTGGTTGGCCGGTGGCCTTGAGAATGCCCTTCCTAAAACGGGTCCATTTCTCCCCTCTTGAGCTCCGTCACCTCTTAGCAGGGAGCATGTCCTTTGATGACACTCACTGCTGTCAGGATGTGCAGAGCTGAGGTGGGACTCCCTGGCCTCAGGTTCAGGGAGTCCTTAGCAGCGTTTGCCAAACCGCAACTACTCCTGGGCCACTTTTACACTCTTTGCCATATCTACCTTTGCCTTTACTATTATAAACTTTATAAACTTTTTTTTAAAATGGACCTACTGTAAAAAACTTGAATAGAGAGTTTTTTAAAAAATATGTTACCTCATCCCTGTGAAATGGAAAACCAGTGTCACCCACTGTGAATCCAAGGTATCCATAAAATCCAAAGCAGTGTCAAGAAAGTTCTACATCACGGCCATTGCTGATAGAAGGTTCCAAGGCCTGCTCTTCTCTTTATCAAAAAGTGAGATTATTAGGTGTTAAAAGACCTACCTAAATGAGACTTCTAAACTTGTTCAAGAGGGGCACCTGGGTGGCTCAGTCGGTTAAGTGTCTGCCTTCGGCTCAGATCGTGATCCCAGGGTCCTGGGATCGAGCCCCAGATGGGGCTCCCTGCTCAGCTGGAAGCCTGCTTCTCCCTCTGCCTGCCGTTCCCCCTGCTTGTGCTCTCTCTTTCTCTCAAATAAATAAATAAATAAAATCTTTAAAAAATAAAAAAAATAAACTCATCCAAGAGACTTGAAAGAGAAGTGGAATAGGAGTAACTCCCTCTCCAGGGGATTCCTGCTGTTTGTCACAACCCCAGTCTGGGTTCCACCTAGAACCGTCTTATTCAGGACCGCTGTGAAGCTGCCCCAGAGCCACCTGGCTCCTTCCCGAGGGGCACAGCTGGCCACATTGTCAGGCCTCCTGGGGCCTGGCCCACCCCTTTCTCCAAGCCCAGTCGCTCAGGCCTGCCTGTGTAAGTCATAGGCCCGAAGCTGCTTCCTCTAGGCAGCTGTACCCGATCTCCCCTCAACTTCGGGGCACTTGGAACCTTAAAAAAAGAAACGTGGCTTCCTGGAGGTAGTGGAATTATTCTCCAAGTGCACTATTGTTCCTGCACAATTCTAAGAACTGGGCTTTGTTGCCCCGAGCTGGTACCTGCCTTGTCACGGGGCTGTGTAGCGTTCAGTGGAACAGGGCTTTTAAGTGCTTTTGACATTCACCCTCTGTAAGAACTGCATTGTGTATTGCAGCCCAGTGTATAATGTATAGGAACTCAATAGAACAACGCTTCCTTTTATTATAGGCAATGCAAACAGGTAGTTTCTATTCTGTTGTAATCTAATTTTTTTTAATGCTGGCTGCAATCCACTAAATTGATTTTTCAACACACAAATCAGCCGTAACATACAGGTGGTAAAACATTGCTCTAGATGGTTAAAGCATGAACCGTACTCATGGGTCCCATTATGGGGGAGGGGTCACCTGATATGTGTGAGGCACAGTGGTGAACACTGTCGTCTTTAATCTTGACCACATTTTGCACCTTAGGTCACCAGATCTCAGAGAGGGCATCACCTAGCCCAGGGCACACCGCAAGTAAGGGCAGAGCCAGGATTCGCCTCTTGGTCAGCCTGACATTTGTGCATGTGTCTGGGACATGGAACCCTTCCCCTGTGTATCTGCCATTACACCTCGCTCGAGATTGTTCCCAGAGGAGATGCCAATAGATACACAATGAGGGAATCAGATGTCAAGCTGATAGAGAAAGAAATTCAAAAACAGCCTCTTGACTGTTATCCTGAGCCAGTGCAAAAGGTTTGGAAACCTGGCCAATGGTTAGATATTTTTTCTTTTAAAATCTTTAATTAATTTTTAAGTTGAGGTATAGCATAGCTCACTGTAAAATGCTCTCATCTTGAGCATACGGTTTGATGGCTCTTTGTGTACACACAGCCACAGGACTACCCCCAGACCAGGACCCAGAACCTTCCCAGTACCTCAGAAGGCTCCCTTGTGCCCCTTCCGAGTCAGTACTCCCCCCACCAAGAGGGGGCCCTTCTTCTGACTTCCCTCATCACTGGTTAGTTTTGCCTCTTCCTCATGGCACGTAAATGGAATTATATGTGATGTGTGGGCGTCTACTTTCATTCAGCGTGACGTCTGTAGGACTTACCCACTTGGCATGTATCTTCAATTCATTCTTTTCTGTTTTGTAGTGTCTAATTACTTTTTGGTACTTTTAAGCTTCTTAAAAATTCTTCATAGAATATTTTAGACATATAGCATAGAGATTAATCCAATCCCCCCCCCCCCGCCACTGTAAGAAACAAACTTAGGCCCCCATATTCCTTTTCTCTTCAGATTTCCATCTTTGATGCATCCCGACAGCCATCCCAATATAACTGCTCTCCTGAGTATGCTATTGATCCTTCCTGTGTGTGTTAGATTTTTATTGCCTGTGTATGAATTCTTCATGGATCCTTAATTTGTGTGTGTTTGTGCTTTTTTTTTTTTTTTATTACTGAGCCCAGACTAAACTTATTCTTCTAGTGTTCCAGGTCTTTCTGGAATTGGGAACCTCAGCTCTGTGCTACTGAGGTCCAGAGAGTTGGAGCGGAGTCCAGAAGGAAAGGCCAGTTGGGGAGAAGCAGGAAGAGAGCAAAGGGGTTGGAAGTCTGGGGGGTGGGAGGTGGGTGTGCAGGGAAGACACTCCCACCTGTGTGAAGCAGCTCTCACCTGGGGGTCCCTGAGGCCCCTGTGTCTGTCTCATCTTGGACCTATGGGGAGCTTGCGTGCCCCTCTTTCTGACCTGATTTTCTGGGCCCACTGGTGCCATCCCTGCCAAGGCAGTTCTCAGAGGGACTTGTTGGGGAGAACAAGGTTCTCCTTTGAGGAGAAGAAAATGCTTGTGGTGCTCTGTATCCCATACCCTCCAGCCAGTGACGGGTAGGGTGGTGAGCCCTCATTCATGGGGCCAGGCACCATGCCAAGTAAGCACTTCCCACGTTCTGACACATGGACTCTCTCAGAGCAACCCAGTGAGATGGGCACTGTTTGACAGACTGGGAAACTGAGGCACCTGGCATTGAAGTAACTTCCCTAAGGCTACAGCTAGCAAGTGGCAGAGCTGGGACTCCCAGCCAGAAAGGCCCTCTCCAGACCCACCATGACCTATATACTCACCAGCCTCAATTCCTCAGAAGGCAGAAAGTGTGCAAGCCATTCCTTCTGGCCGCTCACCTTCTCTGACTACACATCTGTTATGGAGGTTTTCTTGACTTTAGCTCCAGGCAGGCAGGGACTACCTTTGTTTGGCACATGTTGTATCTCAGGGACCTAGCCCAGCATCCAGAACAGAATCAATGCCAGTGATATCCGTGGGACAGATGCTGAATGAATGAGTGGGCCCCAATGCTGATGCAGAGGGGTGGAAAACCATCCACAGGGAGGCCTTTGAGTGGAGTCTCTGCCAACTCCAGGCTTGACGCCCAGCTGTGGGGGATCTGAAAGTCAAAAGTTGGAGTCCCAGCTCCAAGGCTCCCTCGCAATGCCACCTTGGACCGCCTTAACCTTCCTCATCTGGAAAGTGGGGATCCTGACAGTGCCACCCTCCTGGGGTCACTGGCACTGAATGGCAGGGTGTGACACACCACCGTCCATTCTGGGTACAGGTGGGGCAGGGGGCCTCCCAGGTTGGCGGGTCCTGTTTGGGTGAAAGGCCAAGATGGTGTCGTGGGAGAACACCCGAGTTCCTATTCAGGCCCAGCAGTTCTGTGGAACTCGATGGTGGGCACATTTGAGCTGTGTGATTGGTGGTGTCCTGTAACTTTTCCCTGTGTCCCTAGTTCCACAACCGCAAGCTGCCCTTGGTCCCTGCCTCTGTGTTGCAGCCCTCTGCTGTCATCTGACACTCAGGAGACGGCTAGCCAGGCCTTAGTCGGCTGCAGAGGAGTTCCTGGGCCGCTCCGGGTTGACATCCCCTGGGGACTGGCTAGGGAGGACAGCACTCGTTTTTGCTCACACTCATTTGGCTTTGTAGACACGCTTCCTGGCCCTGGTACTAACCAGCAAGTTTTCAACCCCATCCTCAAATACACCCACTGTTTACCTTGCCTGCATGGTGCGCTCAGCAGGGCCGTTCATAGGAAACACTGAGGACCTCTCCGTCATAGCTGGGAGCTAAGCTTTTGTGGGTGCCTCTTTGGTCCCAAGGGCTCTTTCTGCATTCCACTTACTGGTCTCCTCGCCCTAGGAGGGGGGTGTAATCCCCACCCCAGCCCCACTTTACAGATGAGTAAACTGAGGCACAGAGAGGTCTAGCCAGTTGCCTGAGCACAGTCAGGATTTGAACTCCAGCCCAGGTTGTCTTTGTGAGCCCAAAGCCCAGGCTGTCTCCACTTCGTTCCGTGCTGCTCTGCAGAGAAGGCGGGAGTAAGCCCATGAATGCTAGTGACAGCCACAGTGCCCGTGATGGTGACAATTGCAGCTAACGTCTGTCACATGCTTGCTCTGTGCTGTGAACTGTAATCAGCGCCCAGCATGCGCTTCCACATGCAATCCTCACTCCATGAGGTTATCGGCATTTCTATCCCCAGTTTACAAATGACAAACACTGGGAGTTCAGAGAAAAGTTTGTCCAAAGGCATGCAGCTAGTGCATGAGACAGTTGTGCCCCTCGCCCTGCCGATCCACACCTTGGGGTTTGAAAAACCAGGTACACTTTGACATCCAGACACTGAGATTTGCTCGGTGCTGGAAAGAGCTGAACTACTAAGCCATGAGAAGCCACAGAGGAACCTTAAATGCATATTACTAAGTGAAAGAAGCCAATCTGAAAAGGCTGCCTACTGTATAACTCCAACCATAGGACATTCTGGAAAAGGTAAACACATTCTGGAGAGAGTAAAGAGATCATTGCCAAGGGGGGAGGAAAGAATAGGCAGAAAACAGGATTTTCAGGGCAGTGAAACTAGTCGGTATGAAACTGTAATGATGTCATTATCCACGTAAACTATAAAAATGTCATTATACATGTGTCCAATCCCATGTTCTGTACAACAGCACCACACCAAGAGTGACCCCTGATGGAGGCTAGACTGTGGACTCTGGGCGATAATGATGTGTCACTGCAGGTTCATCCAGCGTAACAAGTGTCCTGCTCTGGGGGTGGGGGGAGATGCTGGTTCTGGGGGAGCCTGCGTGTGTGGGGAGCAGGGGTTGTATGGGAAATCTCTACCTTCCACTCAGCTTTGCTGGTGAAGTCTAAAACTGCTGTAAATAACAGTCTATTTTTAAAAAGCAGACAGGTACACAAGGTACTCGTTACTGCTTGGGCTGCCACCAGCCTGCCCCTTGACCTGCGTTCTTCCCACATGCCCCAGCAGGGATGTAACGGGGAAGTGTGTGGCCGTGCAGGACGTGGGGGCTGCCCTGGCTAGATTATCTGCGGGCTAGTCTTTTCCAGGTGTTCGTCCAGGCCTGCTGTCAGGTGGGTTTGACATTGAATCCAGGAGCATGCATGGCGTGGGGAGCCAGAGGGAGGGAATGGTGCAATTGGGTAACCAAGGGAGGCCAGAGGGATGTCAGGCATGCCCGTGGACTCTGCCAGGGGATGGACTGATGCTCCCATTTGGGGAGAAGGAAGGAGAAGGTAAGGGGAGGTGATAACCACATTCTTTGGTCCCATTCCCTGGGACAGCATGTGCTCAGAGGAGGCTGGCCTGGCGATTGCCAGGCATTGCAAAATTCAGGCTGAGTTGAATCAATGGCCTTTGGAAAAGTACATTTTGCTCAGGAGCCAAGTAAAACTGAAGACTCTGCCGCCAGCACACTGAAGTCAAGAGCCCTGACTCACACTGAGTGGGAGGGAGGAGAGCTGAAGGCAGGCTGTGGCCCTCCAGTGGGCCCAGGCTCCCTCCGGTGCCAGGCCCCTCGGCCAGCTCAAGACCCTTGACCAGGACAGTGTGCGTGCCACGCACAGCATCCTCACGTGGTTCTGTCAGGGCTCAGACCCCCTTCGTGGTTTAGAAATTTTCCGTCCCTAGGAAACCATGGGCAAAATGAATCACTGTAAAAATCTAATTTTCTTATTGATTTGCTTTGTCAGTTTAAAGATGACTTGTCTCTAAGATGAGTCTTTGGTAGATAACCGTTCCAAAAGCCTAAAGATTTTGGGGGCATCTGGGTGTGGTGGGAATAGCTCTGCTGGGACGCACACATAGTTCCCACATGTGACCTCAGTTTTTCTGCCTTTAAAATGGATCTGGACTAAATTAGCCTTGCCAAATACCCAGGAAGCTTGTCACTAGTGTCCCCATTGCCTTGGCAGACACTGCTAATCCTTCTCAGCCTTCATAGCTGGGCAGCCTGGAATTGATCCCAGAGACGAACCTTCTTGGCCAAACGGGGACTCCGTGATCTCAGTTCCCTTCTAGCGCTAGAACATTTAGATCTCTTTGCCCTCTCCTGTCTTCATAGTTGTACTGCCTATTCTGATTTAAAAAACTCAACATTTAAGCCCAAGCTCACAAATTTGATTGTCCCCAGGCCAAATCGGAGCCACAGAAGTATTATTGTTTTATTTAAAAAAAAAAAAACAAAAAAACTCATTGCCATCATTTTTAAATTAGTGATTTCACATAGGACCCAAGATTCCTGTTTTTTTGTTTTTTTTTTTTCCTGATTTTTGGCCACTCCAGGGCTCCTTGTTTCAGCCAAGGGCCAAGCTGGGGGCTTTGTGCTCCCTTTATTTTTTAAATTTTATTTAATTTTTTATAGTTTCAAGTTGTTATTTAAATTCCAGTTAGTTAACATACAGTGTAATATTAGTTTCCGGTGTCTGCTCCCTTAAGCTGGGCTTTGGCCCCTTCAATTTGCCACAGGCCCCAGCCAGCCGACTTCTCTCATTTTTAGTATCTACCTCGCCTCAGTAGGCATTTTTTTTTCTTTTTTTTTTAAGATTTTATTTATTTATTTGACAGAGAGAGACACAGCAAGAGAGGGAACACAAGCAGAGGGAGTGGGAGAGGGAGAAGCAGGCTTTCCATGGAACAGGGAGCCCGATGCGGGGCTCTATCCCCGGACCCTGGGATCATGACCTGAGCCGAAGGCAGACGCTTACCAACTGAACCACCCAGGTGCCCCAGTAGGCATTTTTCTACCTCGGAGTGTACTTCCTACAGAGATGCATGATGCCTGGTTGTCTCTCATTTGGTGATGTGAGCAGTAGGTGATCCGTGCCTGGGCCCACTAAGTCATTTGGGAAACTTGATGTTTCCTAGAATCTTTTTCAGAGGGAAAGGGTATTTTCTATCTATGAATAGTCACTCCCTAGTGGTTTTATATTTTTATTTTCCCATGTGGGCTTTCCTTAAAGCAAAGGCTTAGATAAGCTGTGGACTGTTGAGGAAAGCAGGGATGAGGCAGATGTTGACAGTATGGGGTGGGGAGGAGATCTCCTTCCCCTCCTTCCCTCTGTCACTCACCCCTGCCTCCTGTAGGCCTCCCCTCTGAAGTCTCATTGCTGGTGGGTGGTTAGGAAGCCCATGGCTTTCAAAGGGTACTCACCTGCACATCTCAGGTGAGCTCTTTGCCTGCGAAAGACCCAGTCTTCTGTGGCCCAGTGGGCCTCTTGTTACTTAAAGATGATGCATGCTCCCTACTTAAGAGTGCAGTGCCAGGTGCTAGGGAACCCAAGATGCGTAAGGCCAGTTCCTGCCCTGGGCAAGTTCACAACTTCTAGGGGAAAACACAAATAGTATTAATGAGATGGAGTGGGTTGCGCCGTTCATTCATGATTACAGTTCACACATGTGTAGTAACAACATACCATGTGCCTTATGATGACAGAGTGAAGCTCAGGGGCTGTGGGCAGCCCAGAAGGTGGTGCCTCAGCCAGCCTGGGGATAATTAGAGATGGATTCTCGAAGAAAGGGATGTGTGAGCTGAGTTTTAAAGAATTACTGGGTTGGGACGCCTGGGTGGCTCAATTGTTAAGCTTCTGCCTTCGGCTCAGGTCATGATCTCAGGGTCCTGGGAACGAGTCCCGCATCGGGCTCCCTGCTCGGCGGGAAGCCTGCTTCTCCCTCTCCCGCTCCCCCTGCTTGTGTTCCTTCTCTCGCTGTGTCTCTCTCTGTCAAATAAAATCTTTAAAAATAAAAAAAAAAGAAAGAAAGAATTACTGGGTCCTCTGACGTCTCCTCCCACTCCAGCTATGTCAGCCTCCTTACTGTTCCAGGAGCCTGCCAAATATGCTTCCTGCCTCAGGGCCTTTGCACTTGCTCTCAGTTCTGCCTGGATTGTTCTTCTCTGGATATCCACGTGGCTGCTATCTCACTTCATTCAGATCTTCATTTGCATGTCACTTTGTTAGATGGTGCTTCTCTGATAGCCATCCCCCCCACCCCATCTAAAACAGCACTTATATTATACTTTGTCTCCTAGCTTGGTTTATTTTTCTTCATAATATCGGCATTGACATATTAGTTCATTTATTATTTGTCTCTTCTACTAGGATGTAAGCTAGGCAAAGGCAGGCAGTTTTGTGTCTGACCACTGTTGTATTCCTAGCACCTGGAAGTGTTTGGTATACAATAGGTACTCAATCATGACAGAAAGAATGAGCTGGTGGAGGAGGAGAGAGAAGAGGTGATGCAAACAGAGGGCACAGTGCATGTAAATGAACGGAGCTGGGACAGAATGGGCCTCTCTGGAGCAGAGTGTTGGTGGGGCCGTGAGGTGGGTGGGAGGGAGGGAGGGCAGGTAATGTACAGATAGGGACAGTTCTCCTAAAGACCCTATCTGTCTTTACTTTTTAATTTATAACTTGTTTATTATGAAACAACTGAAAAGTACGGAGATGTGCCCAAATGAAAATGGTCATCAAGGAGGGCACTTTGACCCCTTTCCTCATGTATTTTTCCATGGGATTGTCTGAAAAATTTCATCTTTTAATTTGTGAGCCAGGCCTCGCTTTCTAAAGCACACCGCTGCTTCCCAGCCTGGCACAGTACCTTCGTGTGGGTACACGTCCCAGCTTCACCACATGCCAGTTGAGTGACTTTGGGCTTCTGGAGCGACGAACCTTAGCAGGAGCTGTTGCTCTCCCTGAGACACACCCTTCTGCCCTTTTTCTCAGCCTCATATCTGCTTGTCTTTTTAGGCTCAGGGTCTCAGCCCGAGAGTCACCGACTCTACACAGTCTTTTCTGAGCCTTAGTTTCCTTTTCTGTAAAAAAAAGGGCTGAATCTCGTTTTGGTATCTTGGAGAGTCTTGGGGATTCAATGAGCTGTCACGAGCACAGAGGCTGGCTTACTTAATATTAATTCTCTCTTTCCCCTTTCCATGACATCGGATCCACCTCCAGGTTTTTCTTCATTCTGCTTTCTTTGACCTGCCAACCTTTTAAAATCTTGATCCTATCTAAGGGCTTTTATCCCCAGGCCTCGCCAGAACTCAGCCCTCACTTCTTAAGGTAGCTGAGAATGTTGTCCAAAAGGTAGTCTCATAGTGCAGAGTAAAACTGAATTATGGGCAGGTGCAGATAGAGGTCAAGTGACATTTGGGCTCTCCCCAAAGAGGGTACCTTCCACAGATATCTTTCTCCCAAATATTCTGCTCCAAAACTTAAAACCACTGGCCCCAGTGGTTTCTTCCTTTTAAATCTCTGTTGAAGGCCGTGCCCTGGCTGGGAGCCGCAGGGATGAGAACCCAGTCCCCGGAATAGCTCGTGCTGCTCAGCATTTAAATGCCGTCTGTATTTTTATCCGATGATGGGTCATTTCTGAAAAACCCCCACTCATGTTCTGCCCCTCTAAGAATACATTTCCATTTATAGCTTCCACTCTCAGGATGATGTTGTGTCCTGGTGTGGGGCTGGCGGCTGCGTCCTGTTTCCAGTGATTTGGAAACACTTTGGGGCCCTTGCTGTCCCCTGGCCTGTGTTCCTGGTGGCCTTGACAGTGGGAAGCCTGACTCCCAGCCAAGCCCCAGCTGCCTGACGTCCTGAGGCTCCGATACCAGGCCTTTCCTCCTGTGAGAGCGTGAGCGCATCGAGCTCTTGCAGCGTGGGGGGGGGGGTTTGCCAACAGGGGTGAGGGGGCCCCCATTCAGCGGTGCTCTGCCAGGGCCTGAGGGTGACACCACACCACAGTTCCAAAGCTCCATGGGACCCTTCCTCCTTTACTCGCTTACCAAGTGCCCACAGCCCGCTGTGGGTGCCAGACTCCGTGCAGGCACAGGAGGGCAATGCTGAGCGTGGACAGCCAAGGGCCTCAGGGCCTAGTGCAGAGTTTTTGGGAGGCCAAAGAGGGTCAGGGTGAGGGTCAGCCTCTGGGTCAGGCTGACCAGGGTTCCAGCCTAACTCTGCCTCTCGCTGGTTGTGTGAACATAGGCAAGTGGCTCAGCCTCTCTGAGCCTCGGTTTACACATTTGTTGATGGCATCTCATGGGTGGTAGGGAGGATTCAGTGGGATAGGGTAGGTCAAGTGTACTAAGTGGGGCTTGGCCCAAAGGGTAGGAGCCCAGGAAATGCCAGTCCCTTTTCCCATCCCTCTGTTGACCTGTGGTAACTCAGGTGGGTACATGCTGAAAGTCTTAGGAAACAAATTTGAAGTTGGAAATCAACACACAGCTGATACCCTAGCAATTCTAGCATGCACAGCATCTCCTGAAGTGCACTTTTTTCTCAAATGCCCGCCCTCCCCACCCCTATGCTGGTTTAGTTCATTCCACAGTGGGGCCCTGGAAGCTGCAAATTTAATCAGCTCCCTGGCAGATTCTGAGGCAGTAGTGCAAGGACCACACTTGGAGAAAAGCTGCCTCCTTCATCTAATCCACAAGTATTTCTATGGACCTACTGTGTGCCCGGCACTTTTCTAGGCTCTAGGGATATAGTGGAACTCAAAGGCAGACACAGTTCCTGCTCTCCTGTAACTTACATGCTAATGGCAGAATCAGGCAATCAACAAATGCACATAACAGCATAAGATCGGGCAGTGATCTTAAGTGCTACGAAGAAAAAACCCGTAGAGCAAGGAGATGGAGAGGGGTGTTTTAGTTAGTGGCCAGGACAGGCCTCTCCAAGGAGGTGACATCTGAATATAGACTAACGTGAAGTGAGGCAGCAAGCATGTAGACATCTGAGGGAAGAACATTCCAGATACAGAGAATGGCAAGGGCAAAGGGCCTGAGATAGGAGCAAGCTTGCTTGATTTCTCAAGGAACAGATCGTGTTAGGATTTAGAGCTATTAGACTAGTTCCCCTCCCCCCCACCCCCACTGCTGTGTGTGAGCTTTGTTCTCCCCCGACTGGCTCAGGTCCAGGTAACAGGTAAAGTGTATTGTCCGGCCCAGCAAGGCCTCTCCCGTTTTTCTGATAGACCATCTAAAACACTCTTGGAGAATATCTTAGTCATCTTCCTGATTAGCCGGTTTTACTGTATTGCTCAGCAGCGTGCCCCCACAGCCAACACGGCACAGCGCACCTCACCACTGCTCAGGCATCTGGAAACCCCAAGAGAACAAAGACGGTGACTTGAAAAGAGTCGGGGGGCCCTGTCCCTTAACACAGAATACCTGCCCTTTCTGTTTTATTGTAACTATCTGAAGCTGCATGAGTTTGGATTCCACAATCCCTGAGGTTCCTTCTGGGATCCTAAGAAAAGGTTTTGTTTGAGAAGCTGTTGAGATTTATTCTGGACATATCAAGTGTGAGGGGCAGGCGGGATGCGCCTGGGCATGAGGAAGCTCCTTGGGCATTACCATGTGAGCTCTGCGAGGACAGGGACCACATCTGTCTTGTTGACTTCCTCCTGTCTCTCTGGAACTTGGCACAGTAAATTAAGGCATGGATGAATTGGCTGTGGGAGCTACAAGAGAAGCGCCCTAATCACTGACCCCTGGGCGCACACCTGGATGTCAGGGATAGCAGGAGGAAAAGGAGCAGACAGAGAGGGTAGCAGAGAGGTGAGAATACCATGGAACATTAGACAGGCAAGAGAAATCCAGGAAGGAACGGACGGTTAGCAGGTTCAGTGCAGAGGCATACCGAGGAGAGCCAATGGCATCTGGCCCTTAGTAACTCTTGGGTGATCTTAGCTAGAGCAGGAAGAGAGACTGGAGGGGAGGCTGCTGTCAGAGGCCAGACTGCTGTGGGATAAGGATTAAATGGAAGGTGAAATGTGAAGTTATTCTAGGCCAGGTATTAAGAAGTGTGCTGTGTACTTCCAATTGCATTGCATTGAAAGGTACCAAATAACCCGTTGTCTTCTCTTTAAGATACTAAGGTTGATCATTGGGTTCAGGTGGCTGTAGCCTGGTCCATCTATTATTAAGTTTCTGATCATTGCTAAGATCCAGTGTTTTATCAAAGGATACACAGGGATGATTTTTCAAATTCTATTGGTCTCCCCACATTATTCTGTGGAATTCTATAAAATAGAACTTTGCCTTCATCAACTATTTGGTTACTTAGAAATGTATTTGTATGCAAAAAAAAAATGTGAGAATAAGTGCTTTCCCTTTATTTTCTGGTTTTCAGAATAATGAGTTGGTGGCCTAGTATATCTCCAAAGGTGTCTGAAGAGGGTTTTTTTGTTTTCTGAAGTGTCGTTATGAACTCGTAGATTGCTTAATGTGTTTGATGTGTTTTAGCTACGGCCATCATTAAAAATTTTTTTAATGATGCTTTACTTAGGTATAATTGACATACAATAAACTTCCCATAAATAAAGGGTGCAGTTTGAGAAATTTAACATGTATACATCCATGAAACCATCGTCACAATCACCATAGTGAACGTATCCATCACCCCTTAAAGTTTCTGCATGTCCCTCTCTTCCTTTCTCCCTGGGCAACTAACAACCTGCGGTCACTCTAGACTAGTTTGTACTTGTCTAAAATTTTATATCTTCAAAAAGAAGCAGTAGAAGGTGTAACCAAAAGCTAACACAAATGGTTACTTTTATTTTTAGGAGATGCATAAAAAATATTAAATATTTAGGGATAAATTTGACAAAAGAAGTTCAAGACCCATGTACTGAAAACCATAAAACACTGTTGAGAATTTTATGTAGATGGAATCATACCACATGTACCCTAGTTTGTCTTTCATTCGGCATAATTATTTTAAGAATCATCCATGTTGTTGCTCACGTCACTACTTCATTGCTTTTTATTGCTGAGTAGTAGTCCATTGTATGGATATGCCATAATTTATCTATCCATGTGTCCATTGATGGGCGACTGTGGCTATTACAAATTATATCTGTGGCTATTACCTCACAAATTTGAAGATGTAAGCAAGGGTGTAATTATTTTTATCACTACCCTCCCCACAAAACATAGGCATAAAATTTAACAGAAGTCAGTGTTCCACAGTTTGCTTTTTTTCTGTTACTGTATAGAGACCTTCCTCATTCCCCTTTATAGCTGTATCTTCCTCCACTTTACGGATGGTCTATAGTTTATTAACTGGTCCCCTTGGATGGACATTTAGATGGTACCCAGTTTGCTATTACAACCGGTGCTGTGATGAATAGCCTGCACATATGTCATTTTGTATTTTCATCTGGAATTTGCTGAATGCCATTAATGGGCGAAGCCCTGCACAATCCACAGGAGATTGAGGAACAGATCTGACGCGTCTCAGTCCAGTAGGAATGGAGGATTCTACAGCCATCTTGGGGCCGTGCCGGGAATGTATATGTCCACAGAGCCTGGGGAGGTCGGGGAGGCTGCCTCAGGAGGGGCCTTCTAGAAGCTCTTCTTCCTCTTTGGCCAGACTTGGTGGCTTCTGTGGGAAGGAGGAGAGGGGAAAGACCAGGACTTTGTGGTCAGAGAAGGTATTCTGGGATGGGAAAGGTCACAGTGGAGGCAGTTGGAGCTGGGAGAACACCCTATTGATCGAGACCTCCACATAGGCACCAAGATTTAGAGAGAGAACCCTGGGGGATGGCTGGAGAGAGAAAACTATGCATGTGGTAATGCTGTGTGCACAGAGGGTCACCACCCAGACCTCCACTCCTCCAGCTCCTGGCCTGTGTCCCTGTTTCACGTAGGCATGTGGGACAGTGGTTAGAGCATCTGTCCTGAAGCTAGACTGCAGGTGTTTGAATCCTGCGCCTGCGTCCTGGGCAAGTGAAATAGGAGGAAGGATGATATCTACTGCACAGGTTGTAAAAAGGATGTGTGCTAATGAATGTCAAGTCTGAGTCCACGGCTGGGTGCACGGTCGTCACTCACAGTGCGGGGCAGCCGTGGTGTAGGTGTCATAGTCATTATTCACCCTCTGAGCTCCTCTCTCTGGGCTAGAGAGGGAGACAGACTTTTTTTCCTTTCTTTTGACAGAGGGAAGATTGGTGTAGGCTCACATTAGCGGTTTGAATGTCAAGGACAGGATTCGGGGGGCTGTGAGAGTGATTCCAGGGCTCGGTAGAACGGGTGCTTGGTTCTTTCCAGAACCAGAGAAGAACTGGTTCTTTCTGTGCCCATGCTTGTTTCCGATGTGTTCATTTACCTCTCTGTGCCCTCCGGCATGCACATGCATGTGCACGCACATGCGCACACACACACATACACACACACCCCGGTAGTTCTCAGTAAGGTGGAAGAAATGACAAGTGAGCAAACAGGCACACTTTTCACCTAACTCCCTGGTTCTTGGCACCGAAGGCTCTGACAGGCTGGTGGGCAGGGGTGACCAGGCCAAAGCACCAACAAAAAGCCTTGCTGACTATTTTTGGGACGAATGACCCACCACTTCCAATGACTTGCTCCTAAATGGCATCTAATTTCATTAAGCCTTGGAAACAGTGACATCACGAGTGCCTGCCTGGTAGCCACCCACATATGGCGAGCCACAGAGTGATCTGAGATTCATCTGCAGGAGCAGGGGAGAAGTGAGGTCCCGAGCAGCAAAAGTTAAAATAGCAAAGCTGAGGCATTCTGCTATGAAAAGAAATTACAGAAGAAATCCATTAGTCAGAGATTTCCAGCGGCAATTTCCTTGCTTGGGAGCAGAAGAAGACTTATGCGTGTTTATTTTGGGTGCGGTCATGTAGCCATTCCTCACTCAGTAGGCTAGATATGGCATGTAAAGTGAATTTCTGTTAAGTAAATCCTATATTTTCATCGACTTCTAGTACTAATGTCGATGTATGTTTTATCTTAAGGTAAAATGAGTTAGAGGCATAGATTCAGCATGTTTGATTAAAATAGTGACGCTGGTACCTATTGGACCATGATAGTAAGCCACAAGTCCAGGTAGACTTTTTTTCTCTGTGGGTTCCTTTGCCCAGGTCTCTCCAAGTGAGCTCTTCCTTCTCAGGCACAGAGCAAAAGGGAGAGGGAAAAGCTGCTTAATCCAGATTCCTGGTCTCCGTGGGGGCAATTGAGGCCGTGGCCATGACTTCACCCAGCGGGAGCAGAGGCAACTGGCTGCCTTTCAGACAGAACACAGACTCAGTGGGAAAATGAGCTTCCCACATGTGAAGTTTTGCTCTGCATACAACACAGTTTCTCAACTTAAGATCTCCGGACATTTGGGGCCAGTAATCCTTTGTTGTGGGGGACTGTCCCATGCACTGTAGGATTGTCGGTTGTATTAGCATTCCTGGCCTCAACCTGCTAGGTACTAGGAACACCCCCTACTCCCCAGTGTGACAACCAAATGTCTTGGGGCAGCAGGGGGTGGGGTGGGGTGGGGGGGGAGGCGCAAAATTGCCCCTGGTTGAGAACCACCAGCATATGGCTTTTCAAGAGCATAAGAGATAACAAGGATTTAATAAGCTTTTTATTGGCTTGTTTCTGTTTTAAATATTTTGAGTTTAATGATACCTTGAACTGGGTAAGTCACTCCTCTTCTTGGGGCTTTCATTTTCTCATCTGTAAAATGAATGGGTTGGATATAGTGATCTTAGAGTACCTTCTAGACCTGACAGTGGACAGTGTTGAAGGCAGAAGGCCCCTGTGGGGTCTCTGTGTTTGCATCCTGTCCTAGCATGTGATAAACCTCTTGCCCTCCTAGCTCCAGTCACTGGCTCCCGTTCTCCTGGCGCTTGGCATCCAGATCAGTCAGTCTTCCTTAAGTCCAGCTGATGGTTCTCTTACTTTGAGTCAAGCCCACTTTGCCCCCCCCCCTTTCAAAGTGAAAATTTCTCAATATCCAGTACAAGGAACCCCTGAAGCCCCAGCTTCCCCACTATCCATTTCGTCTTAATCTTGTTAAGACCAGCCAGTGGGTCTTATCTTTGTACAGATGCATTCATTGAGGTAATTCCCCAAGGGCCTGGGTTGGGCAGGGCTGGGCAGCAAGAGGGCCCAGGTCCTGTCTTTGGGAAAATTACAGTCTAGGGGGAGGGCAGGAAAAGTGTTTTTTGTTTGACAACAATAAAGAATCCATCTTTTCGCTTTCTCTGTTAGAGGCTAAGCAATTCCAGTTCTTTAACCTTTTTTCCTAAGATGTATTTTCCACTGAAATGGTCTTGGTTTGTCCCCACATTGTTGGGAAAAGCAGCAAGAACATGAATTAGGCCTGGATTCAGATTCCTAGCTGTGGCACTTCACAGGTGTGTGAGTTTAGCTAAACCGCCAGCCTCTCTGAGCCTCATCTATAAAATGGGCTAAAAATCCCTAACTTGAAGGTTGGCCAAGAGAATTGAGTGAGAACATGCCAGTCAAAGGCATAGCATGAGCTGAGCACACACTAGATATACAGTAAGAATCCGTTTCCCCCTCCTCCACTCTCTTTACCCTTTCCTCCGTATTCTCTTGACATTGGGTGGCCACAGCTAATCGCATCACCACATCACCACAACGAGGGACTGACTAATGTAAGTCAGAGAGGACGGCTCACTTCCCAGTCTGTCACATGCTGGGTTCTCACCAGCCTTCCTGTGGCCCGTTTTCTTAGTGACATTCACTGCTGACTCACTTGGCTTGTGGTCAGCTCTGTACCCAGGGTCTTTTTCAGCTCTCCCTTTACCCCACCACCACTCCCCAGTTTAGATTTGTGGTGTGGGAATGGGGTAGTTATTAGAGAACATTCTGTTTAGGTGGCCCTTCTCAAGGAGTCAAAAGCATTACTAGACTGGCAACTTCATGAAGGTAGGACCCATGTCTACCTTGACTACTTCCATTTTCCTACACCTAGAATATGGCCAGCAAGTGCTTAGTAAGTATCTGTTGAATAAATTAATGTATTTTGAGCTGGTCCATGTCTTCCAGGAGATTCCCACCTGCTCTAGGGCAGCATCTGTGGAAAAGTAAGCAAAACCTTGAGACTTTAACTTACCAATGGGTGAGCTCTATACTGATTCCCACAAGTATACAGGGCAGTGGAAGGACCATGGCCTATGACTCAGATTTGGGTTTGATTCCCAGCTGTACTGGTCACGGGCTTGGTGACCTTGAACAAGTGGCTTATAGCTTAGCCTTAGTCTTCTTGGAAAAGTGGGATATCCGTGTCTGCCAGGGTTATCATAAGAATTAAATGTGAATATGTGTGTGTAAAAGTACCCAGCACAAGCTGGGCAGTGATCTTGGTTTCACATCAGTGATTCTCTCCAAAGCACCTCTTTCCTTTGATCACCGTTGCCTCCAATAGTTTGGCCCAAGTCTATCCTCCTCTCTTAGACCTTTGTTCACTCAGCCTTCCCCCCACTCTTCCCACCCCCAACAAAGACATACTCTTGACACCCAGCAAACATTTGTTAAGCCAGCCCCTCAAAATCAGATGCCTGCAGGGATCCAGTATGTGTGAAGAAAGCAGCTGTGTGGGATTTTTATGTGAAATCTCCCCCTTAAATTGTTTTTCTTAAATTCCATTAAATTAAACACATTTTTTTAACTTTTTATTTTGCCATAATTTCCGGCTTACAAAAGAATTTGCAAAACTAATGCAAAGACTTCCCATATGCCCTTTACCCACGCTTCCCCAAAAGTTACCTACCATCTTACATAACCAAAATACCACTATCAAAACCAGGAAAACAACACTATACAGAGGTATTAATTGATACATGGATCCTATTCGGATCCCAGCCATTGTCCCACTGATGTCCTTTTTCTCATCCAGGATATCCTGCATGATTTAGTTGTCATGTCTCTTTAGTCTCCTCCAATCTCTGAAAGTTCTTTAGCCTTTACTTGCCCCCATGACATTGATACTTTTGACAAGTACCGGCCACTCATGAGCCCTCAGTTTGGATTTGTGTGTTGCTTTCTCATGATTCATTTAAGGTTTTACATTCTGAGCAAGATCCCCCACAGGACTTTATGGTGTGCCTTCCCCAGTATGTCAGATCAGGAGGCACATGATATGTCTCCTTATTGGTGACACTCATTTTGGTCACTTGGTTAAGATGATGTCAAGTTTCTCAACTGTAAAGTTACTCTTTTTCCCTTTGTAATTAAAAAGGATTTTGTGGGGAGGTACTTTGAAGAAATATCCTGTTCCTCATCATACTTTTGATTTATTCATTTCTTTATATAGATTTGTGGTTTCCTATTTTATTCAATGGGTTATAATCTATTCCTATGATTATTGATTTTAATGCTCACATTGTCCTTTCTTTGGCCAGTGTCCCCATCATTCTTTGAACACTTTCTTGCTTTCTGACATAAGAAGGTGCTCCAAGTTCATCTTGTTTTTTCCCTGCCTAGTCCTGGAACCAGCCTTTTCTCCGAGTAAAGAATGATATTTAGAAGCCAACATTTGTATTGTGTGGTGACTAACATAACATAATAAAATTAAAAAAAAAAAAAAGCCAACATTTGAGTATCAGATGCCCTCTTTGCTATCTGGCTGTCACTGTTCCTGGACCCTCTCATGGAATGAGCTAGGAAATCTATGTGAATATGACGTGTATTTCTATATTTGTATCTGTTGAAAATCATGAATTCACAGTGAAACCTCCATGTCCACTCTAGCACCACAGTTTATTCTATGTTTCTCTCCATGTATACCTCCCTTCCCCAACAGTGAGGCACCTGGCCCCCATTATCCTCACTGTATTTACATATTCATTTAGTGTGTCCCCCCCCCACCCGTGTATCACTCTCCCATCTCTCCCCTCTTCACCCTCACTAGGCTCTAACCTCTGCCCCCAGCTACCCCCACCTCCCCACCCTGAGCAGCCTCTGACTTCCCGTGAAACTCCCAGTCTTGGAATAATGGTTTATAGCTTTTAAACTATGAGGCCCAGTTTCGGCCTGTGGTCCCTGGCTGGTGACCTGATATTAACTGGACGGGGAAGCTGGATTGTAAGCCCCTCCCGCCTCTCTGGTGCCCGGCCCTCCCACCTGTCCTAGCACTGAGTGCCTGTCAGCTCCGTGCTCCAGCACGCCAAGCTCAGTCCTCTTTCTTGGCCTCTGCTCTTGCTGTTCTCTCTACCTGAGCTACTTTATGGCTCCACCCACCCTTCCTCCAAGCCTCCTGCTCTGTTCAGACATCACCTGCTGCCAGAAGCTTCGTGGATTACCCCAGGTGCACTTCCTGGGTTCCTCCGGCACCTTCAGCAAACCCCATGAGGGAGCACCACGGCATCCTCTTCCCATTGCCTTGTCTGTCTCTGTTGCTAAACTATAGGCACGTGGGGCCAAGGGCCAATTTTTATACCTGTGTTCCTAGTGCCTAAAAGAGGACCTAGCACATAGTAGGTGTTCATAAATGTTAGTCAGATGAATATTAATAATAGTAACTGCAAATATTCTTATAGTACTTCCTGGGAGCCAGGCATGGTCCTAAGTGCTTTATATGCATGAAGCCACTTGGTCCTAATGGCTATGCTGTGAGATAGTATTGTTGCCCCCATTTTACAGCCAGAGGAACTGAGGCACAGAACGGTTATGTCAGTGACGTGCCCAGGGTCGCACAGTGTGGAGTCATGTTTGAGCCCAGGTGGGCTAATTCCACAGTTCGTACATGTTCTTACCTCTCATATGCCTCTCACAGCGAAAGGGGTCAGTGTTTCAGAATAGGGGAGATGAGTAGGTCTGGATAATTGAGTCATGTGGACCCCTCCCTCTCGACCACACTCCCAGCCCGTTTCTAGTGCCCCTCAGGGGCCCAAGAACAGATGACTGGTAGCTGAGCAGGCAGGAGGGAAAGTGTTGCCTTTTAACTTGGCAGCCCCAGGAATATCTTCTCCCCTGAGGTGTTAGGAAACCCAGCACGTTTCACGTGCAATTAGAGTGAGTGCACGGTAGGCAAATATCAGATCTTTCGCAAGATTCCAAGTCATCGCAGTGAGGTTAGCGGGGTGCTGACAGCTTTTCCCAATCACCGAAGGGGAACCACGTGCCAACTGGTCACCCCTGAGAGCTGGAGCGGCCGGCGGCTTCACCATGCCAAGTCCTGCTGGAGAGCTGGGGAGCACGGTGTGGACTTAGCGCTCTGGTGATAGAGCTCTGCTTGGTGAGAAGTGTCTGCTCAGGTTCAAGTGACAGGAAGGAAGCCAAGTGTGCGAGGAGCCTCCTCTGTGAATGCTGTGTAAATCCACTACAGGCATTCATTTCCATACTCCTCTCAGTGACCTGGCAGGGCCTGGTATTAGTAGCCACGAACAAGGAAACTGAGGCTCAGAGCAGTGAAGCCATTTGCCTAAAGTCACACAGCAAGGAAGACCAGCCCAAGATTTGAACCCAGGGTGGTCTGCTTCCAAGGCCTGAACTCTTAATTAAATAGCTGGCCAGAATGATGCCATGTCTGTCTGCCTCCCAAGCCCCCAAATCTTCTGCCACCCCCATACCCTCATTTGCTCTGGTGGGGCCCATAGGAGAGAAAGGCATCTGCTCCGTGTGTAGGGAGGAAACCCCTGTCTGACGGAGCCAGAGCCTTGGCAAGCGAACGCCGAGCCTGTGGGCCTCAGGCAGGATTTTACGTTAACTTCATGCCTTGGAGTTGAGAATCCCCACAGGCAGGCTGCAGGAGCTGGGGCAGGGGGTAGTGGAAACAGGAGGGGGAAGGGGAGGCAGGAAAGGGAAGAGGGGGAGGAGAGGTGACTCCGGGCAAGAATGCAGTGCCGTCATGGAACTCAGGAAAGACTGCGTTTCCCTATTTCCTCATTGTTAGCGAAGCCCAAGACGTGGGTTCTGTTTGTTCCACAAGTGCTTACTGAGTGTCTGCTACGCCCCAGGCCCATGCTAGGGTCTGGGGACATGGCAGAGGACAAAACCTGACAAGGTCCCTGCCCTTGTGGCGGTTCCATTGTGATGGGGGGGGCAGAGACCAACCCAGAAACGTAACCAAACGGTCGTCTCAGGTAGTTCTAAGTGTTGTGAGAAAGTACTAGCAGTACTACCCTGAGGGCAGGGTCCCCTCAGAGGGGGGTCCGGCGGGCCTCCTGGAGGAGGTGGCCTGAAAGAGTGGGAGAAGCTGGTTCTGGGAAGAACTGTGGCTCGCGCACCAGGTGGCATGCTGGCTGACACCATCTCCCCTGCTGCCTGAGACCCGCACCCTTGTACCCACCTCACCCCTGTCCCCTTTGCTCTCTGCAGGTTTGACATCTACAGGAAGGTGCCCAAGGACCTCACGCAGCCGACATACACCGGGGCCATTAGTGAGTAGTGTCCTTCTTGCCGTTGCCCCCCGCCCCTCCCCCCATGCCATACCTGGGCCTGCTCTCCCCGAGCAGAGCTGCTGAACCAGAGAGGAAAGAAGGAGAGGAGAAAGGATGGGCATCTTACCAGCCCTTCATATAGTTCCTCATCTGTCCACACCATGACCCTGCAAGGTATAGGCATCGTCTGTTTCTGGAAGGATACACCTGGAATCATCAATAGTAATTGCCCCTGGGAGGGGAGACGGGGGCTCAGGGGTTGAGGGAGACTTACTTTTGCCCTCATACCTTTTAGACTACTGGAATTTTTGACATAAGCATGTTTTTAATCATTAAATAATAATAATAATTGCACCAGATTTTGGTTTCTTTTTTTTTTTTTTAAAGATTTTATTTATTTATTTGAGAGAGAGAATGAGAGAGAGCACATGAGAGTGGGGGAGGGTCAGAGGGAGAAGCAAATTCCCTGCCAAGTAGGGAGCCCGATGCGGGACTCGATCCAGGGACTCCAGGATCATGACCTGAGCCGAAGGCAGTCGCTTAACCAACTGAGCCACCCAGGCACCCCAGATTTTGGTTTCTAAATGCCAGTCTTCAGTAAAAGGACCTAAGGCTCCTTGAAGAAATAGCTGTTTCCAGGGCTGGGGCAGGAAGAGCACAGAATAAGTGTGGATCAAGCTTGGGCCAAAAAGCAAAGAAGCTCCAGAGGAAAGAGAAGGCTGGAGATGCATCAGCAGGAAACAGGAGCACCATGAAGGGGGCCAAAGACCAACACTGGGGCGATCTGAGTAACAGATCACGGCACAATTGCCTCATGTGCTGAAGAATTACCAAAAAGGAACATGAGTCTGTACGGATGTAAATAAATGGGAGAGAAGGGGTGACACTTCCTTACAGAAGAATTCCAAATAATGTATCTGAATAAGTCCCCCTCCAGGAGGTCAAGCTTCATTCTCCTCTCCTGGAGAATGGGCTGGACTCAGCGAAACACTTGCAAAGAGCAGAGAATGGAAAGGAGAGAGTAACTTTCCTGTGGAGCTACCCAGAGACAGCACCTCAACCAAGTGATAAAGGTTGACGTCAACCAGCAAGAAGTCTTGTGGACGTCACGCACCCCTGATGGGATGGAATGGGAAGGGCACCTCCCCTCCAAGGGATCGTCCCAAAAAAGGACAGACCTGTCCAATCATGGGAAAACGTCAGCCAGTCCCAGGTTGGGGGACATTCTAGAGACATCTGCCAATACTCTTCAAAAGTGACAAGGTCTTGAAAACCAAAGGAAGAATGAGGAACTGTCAGTGGATTCAAGACTAAGGACACAGGATGACTAAATGCAAAGTGGGATCCCAGGTCATGTCGAGGAACAGCAAATGAGCATTAATGGGGAAACTGGTGAAATCTGAGTGAAGTCTGTAGCTTAGTTAATGGTATTGTACAGTGTTAATTTCTTCATTTTGACAACCGTACCATGGTTATATAAGATGTTAACATAAGGAGAAGCTGGATGAAGGGCATATGAGAACTCTCTGTCTATCTGTGCATCTAGTATTACTCAACAATGAGAAGTTTATTAAAAACAAACTAAAAGTGCCATGCAAGCAGGAATACTTCATAACCTCATATTCTAGATGAGAAAATGGGTCCAGAGAGGTGAAGTGACTTGTCTGCGGTTTCATATGCCTCCTGCACCCCCCGCCTGACCCCCTGCTGGCCTCTCCAGTGCTTGGTGTGGGGGAGGGATCCTCCCCGTGGACTGTCCCCTGAGCAGGGCTCTGGGGCTGGGCAGTCAGGTTGGAACCCACTGCTGCCTCCCAGGGTGGGCCATTGTCAGGTAGGGGGATGACCTTGGGGATGACCCCAACTGGGCCTGCCCGGCCCTCCCTCATTGATATTGTGGGTGCCTTCTGCAGCCCTGGATCTCCACATTGCTGGGGAAGGGAACAGAGCAGCCAGGTAACAGGATGCATGTCCTACAGGCTTCAGGTCTTGCAGAGCTGGGTTCATTCTCCCATCTAGTGGTTGGTGACCTTGGGCAAGTCACTTCACCTCTCTCTGATTCCCAGTTTTCTGATCCGGGGAATAAATGAGTTCCCACCTGTCAAGTGTGGGATATGTGCAAAGTCATCAGTGCTTGGACTACCCTCCTCTTGTCACTGACCTCCTGGAGCCCCCAGCCTGTGAAGGTCCGTGACAGTAGATGCTGTGACGCTTGGTGCCTGCGTCCCCCCACGAAGAGGATATTCAAGGCACATCAGAGGCAAGGGGCGTGTTCATCTATCTGTTCTACTAGTTTATGAGCCTGGTCACAAAAATTTAAGTGAGGTGTCCTGTCCCCTCCCTGCCACCAGCCATCAGTTCAGACCTCTGCTTCATGGTCTCTGTGGTCTCACCCTTATCAAGTATATGTGACAGGTCTGTATCCTCCTGGAAGTTTTAAAAAATAGATGCACGCTTGAATATACCGATATTGTTGTCATAAGCAGAGAAGGGAGCATACCGTGCACACCACTCTTCCCTGCCTTTTTTCCAACTGATATATCCTGGATACCTTTCATACTGGCACATAAACGGCCCACTACATTCCACCCTCCCGCTGTGTCTGGCAACCCACAGTTGCCATCATCTGGGCAACCCACGGTTTATGTAACCAGTCTCCTGGGGTGGACATTCTTGATTCCGATTTATTGCTATTGCAAACATCCTTGTCCATATATTTTTATATCCTTGTATGGTTATTTCTGTAAGGTAGCTTTCCTAGAAGAGGAATTACTGGGTCAAAGGGCATGTGTATTGTAAAATTTAGAAGGTACTGCCAGATGGCCCTCCAGGGATGTGGTCTGATTTGCAGTCCCAGCCACCGCATGCAAGACAGCAAACTCCTTTACACAAGAGGAAAAAGGCGTGAGGCATGGGAAGCCAGCCCTTAGCTACCATTTAGTGAACAAATATTTATTAACTAGGTCCTGGGGCCAGGTCCCGTGCCAAGTCCCAGGATCGTGTTGATGAATGGGCTTCGGTCTTTGTCCTTGAGGAACGCACGGCTTAGCAGGGCAGCAGACACAAAACCATCCTGTCTCATTACGTTGCGATTGTGCTATTAATAACTGAAGGAAACAACAAGGGCACTGGACAATCACAGATCATGGTTTGAATTCTGCCTCCTTCACTTAAGAGGCCCTTTGGCCTTGGACAAATTCCTTGACTTCCCAGAGTCTTGGATGTTGGGTCCTGGGTCCAGTGTCCCTTTTGTGGACTGCACCGGGTTTCCCACTCGCACGTGTTCTCTAGGGGTCACAGTCCTATGGTCCACTGCCTGAGTCTGTTTCAGAAGAAGTCTGGTATCGGAGAGCCTTAGCTTCTTGCCCAAACATGGATGGAAAACCCTCATCAAGCCTTCAGTATCAGAAAGGCCTTTCTGGTTGAAATACCTCCTACCTGCCTTTTATGTTTTTCATTCATTCATTCATTCATTCAACAAATATTCATTTTGTACCTTCTCTGAGCCAGACACTGTGCTAGGCCCTGGGGCCACTGTGGTACTGAGACATTGTCTCTGTCCTCTTAGTATGGGGTACTTGTAGGGTGAGCAGTCACAGAGTGTCTGTGATCAGGGCTATTGGACAGTGGGTTTCAGCTGAGCAGACTCAGTGCTTACTGTGTCCACCTGCTGGGTTGACCAGGCTTCATCCAGGCCTTGGACAGAGCACACAGATTTCAGAAAGGAGCCTTCCAATCCCTGTCCCTCTATCCTCCAATCTGGACTGAGTTAGAGGTTTGGGGCCCTTTTGCAGGCTTGGGGGAAGGAAGGCAGTTAGAAGACTTGGCTTGGTCTAGGTCAACATTGACCTTCAGAAATACCTCCCTATTTTGGGCCTTTCATTACAGCATCCAGTGGGTTGCTGGGGCTTGAGCGTGGTTTGGGAGGGGTGAAAATGGTTCTGAAATGCCAGTGCTATGTGATCCTGGAAGATTCCAGGTGAAGGATGTTTTGCCTGGTGGGGGGATTCTTTCCTATGTATCCTAGCTGCAGTTTGCGGGTGAGAAAGAGAAAGACATGAGCCGGGAAGTTAGGACGGGTGGCTGCAGGAGTGCAGCGCGTTGGTCCAGCTGCTGGAGAAGACAGCTGAAATTCGTTTCTATGCCACAAAAGCAAGCAAGCAAACACGGCCCCTCCGTATAAACTCATGCGGCATGTATTTAGACATAGGTTGCCAAGTGAGCAAAGCATGGTTGAAAAGGTTGTATATGTTATGCTGTTGTTTTCTTGGAGGAAAAAAGGATGTATACGTCTATGCTTAATGCCTGTGGAAGGATGCAAGACCATAATGCTGATACCTCTGGGCAGGGGGCTGCAGATCAGGAGTGAGAAAGAGACTCAACACCCTCTGCCTTTTTAAGCAGCTTGATTATTTTTCTTATCATGTGTATGTGTTACCTCTTATGAAAAGGAAAAAAAAACAAAGTAAAACCCTTTAATACTGCCCCATATAGCTTTTTCAGTGTTTGGAGAATTGGAGAGTCATTCTAGGATCCTGTAGGTTGGTCTGGTTTTAGATGTGTGGTTGGAACTCTGGGGATGTCCCTGTCTTGCTCTTCACTTGGGAGTCCTAGATTTTGGAGTTTCTTTTCTTAGGGCATTGCCTCTAGAATTCACAGGTTCCAGGCCTGTCCCCCCACCTGCCTTCCAGTGTGTTCCCGGACCTGGTCTCTTCCTCTCTGAGCCGCCATTTCTACACACTTCACAGGGCCGTGTGCCCCCGTCAGGCGAGAGTGTGAGATGTCAGGGTGGCTGTTCATGCTCCCACGGCAGGGCACGTAGTAGGAGCCCAGCAAACTCTTACTCTCTTCCTTCTTCACTCGGAATTCATCTTTGTTCATTTTAAGGTAGGTAGGTGGGTGGATGGATGGATGGATGGACGATGACTGGTTTTAGCATTTATCACAGTGCTCAGCCAGTCCAGGAGCAGGCCATCAAGAAGGTAGCAGAATCAGCAAGTGGGACCAGGAACTTTTTTTTCTTTGCAGGAAACTGCGGGTCACCCCATTTGTCAGTCACCTTTCCCAAACCCTCCAGGGTCTCCCTGATGAAAAGTCCTAATAATGAGTGAATGCTCGAGCCTTTATTACCTGCCAGGCACTGTTTCAAGCCCAGTCTCTATGTGGTGGAAATTCTCAGAGCAGCCCCACAGGGCATGTTGCCATTTAACAGATGAGGAAATGGAGGCAGGGAGAGGTAAGTAACTTACTCAGAGACCCACAGCAGGTGAGCCGTGGGCCATACTTTGTAAGCCCTTGCCCACGGCACACCTCTGTGATAAGCCAGACTAGGCGTGCTCAGCCCTCATTCTGTACTCTTGGGGGTGCCTCCTTGTCTGTTACTCCCTCCTGTGTGCCCAGCTCCGGGCCAGGCACTGGAGCTGTGGGGTCTCTGCCTACAGGGATATCAGCTTAGTGAGAGAAAGCAACCACAAATAGCCAATAAAATGTGGAAAGTATGAGAATAGATGCTGGGAACACAGAGGAAAGAGGGACCAGCTCCACCTCTTGGGGTGAGGGGAGCTTCCCACCAGAAGAGATATTTGAGCTGGGCCTTGGCCTGGGAGGACAGGAAGGAGTTCACCTGGCAGAAAGGAGGATGAAGGGGAGGGAGAGGGGAAAGAGGAGGGAGGATGAGGAGGGGCAGGAACTATAGGAACAAAGGAACAGCAATAAGACACATATCTACAGAATGGCATGTGGCTCAGTGTGGCTGGGTGTTAGATGTTGGGAGAGTATAAGGAGATGGGGCTGCAGCTGAGGGCCAGATCCTGGGACACTGGTTATGTCTTGCCCCCAGTTGTGGCTCCAGGGGTCACAGATTTCATCCTTGTCAGGAGCTCAGCAGACGAGATAAGTATGAGTGATGTGGGCCAACTCTGGAGCTTTGTTCCACTCTCCCTGCATTTCAGACTTGTATAAAGAATTCCTTCCATAAAGAATTGTCTCTTCTCTTGAAGCACAAGTGCTCAGTGATCCTCATTTTCTGAGCTCTGATGAGGACATGGGCACAGTGTTGATGATACAGCTGGGGGTGACAATAAACAGTGACAGACAGGTGGCCTCAGCTTGCGAATCAGGGAGACAAGAGGGAGTGGTGGGGCCTGTGGCAAACTGGCCAGCTCAGACCCCATGTGGGAACAAGGGCTTGAGTGTGGTGGAGCAGCCAGAAATCTGGACTTTTATGTGAAATCATATTGTTCAGTGTCATCTCCGGATTTTAAAATCCATACCACTTTTGCTGAACAGAATACATTTGTGGGCCACCAATTTACAACCTCTGTTGTTGACTGACCTCTGCATTAATATGCTCGTGTGGAAGGAAGCCAGGCTGGCCGCCCTGAGGACCTGCCTACCTACGGGGGTCAGTCCCCACAGGAGGGTCAGCTCAGTACCAGAGACAGTCTAGCTTTCTGGGAACAGGGCTGCTTTGACTAACAAGGGGCTTTGGAGTGTCAGTGGGGCGTCTCTCCCCCTCCCCCTAAGCAGCTTTCCTCAGAGGGCAGGGGGAAGGGAGGGGAGGGGTGGGGAAGGACCAGCCCCCCTCAGCCAGCGCCCTCTACCCTTAATGGTGTGTCTCTGTGTTGTTCCTTCCAGTCTCTATCTGCTGCTGCCTCTTCATCCTCTTCCTCTTCCTCTCGGAGCTCACCGGATTCATAACGACGGAAGTGTAAGTTCCATGCCCCCTCAGGGGGCATTCTAGAGCTTTCTGTGACCCCAGATGAGAGGAAGGAGGGGCTTTAAAAAGGAGAGAGACCTCTGAACCTTCCAACTCTCTCATTTCCAAGCCCGTGGCATCCATCACTCCTCTATTTCTTAAAAGGGTTTTGAAGTTAGAGCAAAAGCAAACACTGTTTTGTTGAAGCCAAAGAGAACATTCGGGTTCTGTTCTGTGGGGGGGGGGGGGCCTCCTGGGTACTCAGATGAACAGAAATCATGGACCCGTCTCTGCTGTCCCTTTTGTTTGGCCAGTGGGCTTTTTTCCCTCTGAATCATCTCAGGGTCATTTGATGTGAAAGCTGGAGGAGTTCAGAGAAACGGGTGCAGCTTCCTAGCCAAGGGGGGCGGGGCTGCTGACATCAGAACCCATCCCCCACAACTAAGCCCCCTTCCCTGCTCGGAGGCCCACACTCCGTGAGGAATCAGCATGGGCTTCCTGGCAGTGCTTGACGCATTGTGAATCGATACCCGATTTCTAGAATCATCCTTTGCCCAGATAACCTAGTAAATGCTCTGGGGTATGTGTAACACAAATGCCATTGGGATTATTCAGTCACGGCCTCATCGGCTGCCCTGAGGTGGAATTAGACCCCAGAGCTTCCTGCCTTGGCCACTGGCTCAAGGCTTCCAAGCCTCTTCATTCCTGTGTTTACAACCCAGAAAGTCATCATGGGGCTGGGCCCTGGCCACCCACTCCCCTCTCCAACACGGGAATTTTCTTTCTCGCTCATGGAATTTCTTGGTTTCCTTTGCCTCCCTCTCAGCCACAAGACAATAGGAAACGAAAAACATAGTTGCTTAGCCCAAGACAGGCCTCGTAGCTGCGGAAGTGTTACCACCTTTAATCCTCAGACAGCCCTGGGGTGTACTTACCTCCTTACAGAGGAGGAGAACTGAGGCTCAGAGAGGTGGAGGGACTTGCCCATGCTCATACACTGAGGAGGGGGCTCCCGAGGTCCGCCAGTCTCCTGAACCCACAGGTGTGTCGGTCTTATCTGTTCCCCACCACCACCCGCCAGCCAAATCATGTCATTCCTGCCCTCCGCTGGTTTGGGACAGTTTGCCTTCCCTGTCCCTCTGATCCTATTCTTAACCCTGATGGCACCAAAGCCCAGGGGGTCTCATGGAGTGGTGGAAAGAGCTCTGGACAAGGCATCGGGAGACCCAGGGCCAGGCTTCTGCTTGATTACCACTTTGCTATGTGACCCTGGGCAGGTTGCCAAACCTCTCTGGCTCTCAGTATTGCTGGCCAAACAAAGGAGGGTACACCAGAGTCAAAGCTTCCAGGTCTGGGGAGGTTTGTCTGCTTCCCAAGACATGTGCCCCCCTGACCATGCAGGGGTCAGAGAAGGTTCTTTGTCCCACTCAGTCCTAATGGGGGGTGGCTCTGTGCATATTTGGGCCACTGGATGTCTCAGGGGTCACCCCATCATGAGTCGGAGTTGGAAACAGGGACAGCAGCAAGATATTAAGACCTACTGTGTGCCATACACCTGCTGGTCTTCCCAGGCTGCACCCCATTCTCTGATGGGGGAGGCGGCTGCTGCACAGCCCCCTCACGTTCTGAGCAAGGTGAGTGGGGTACACGTGTGACAGCAAGGAAGGAGCCCCAACTGTGTCCCAGGCACCGAGGAGGCTTGATATATTCCAAACAGGGCCGCTAGGAAGTGTGAAGGCCCTGAGGCAGGCATTAGCTGGTGTGTGTGCAGAGCAGATAAAGAGCTGGTGTGGCTTTGGAGCAAAGTGAGCAAGTGGGGAAGGTAGAATATGGAGTCGGTAGGACCAGGTTGGACCAGGTCCTGCACACTGTTGTGTATTAATGGGACTCATTCTTGGTTCTGAGCTCCCAGAAGTCAGAAACCAGGTCTGCCTCATTCATTGCTGTGTGGTTCCATGCTCAGAGGAGCTGAAAATGCCAACAGTGGACACAAACCATGAACACGTGAACAGAACTAGACTATATCAATTAGTGAAAAAGGCTCTGAAGAAAAGAAAAAAAAACACAGGGCAGGAGACAGAGAAGGTATGTGATATTCGGTGAGGTTTAAATAAGATTATTTACCAGGAAGGTACTTAATGGAGCACCTGATATACTTCAATATCCATGGATCTGTAGCTCTTCACGCATTTATTCATTTCATATTTATTTCCCATCTAATGCTAAAAAGGTAAGGCCACCCAGCACGTGCCATTTAATGAACATTCCATGAATGTTAATTTTCTCGTCCCCTCCCCTGAGCTGAGAACAGCCTCCTTCCCCTCCTGCTGACGTTGTGAGGGGCAGCTTATTTAGCTGTTTGTCAGCTCAGCCCATGGTGAGGTAGGGTGCTGAGCCAGTGGGCCCCAGACAGGTAAGTTGTGACGTCAGAGCTTGCGTCCGGAGCAGCTGGGGCGCCACCGGCTGTGTTAGGGGCCACTCGGGCAAGCCTGGACAGCTTGTTCTGTTTAGCCAGGACAGGGCTCACTCCTTGCCCAAGAGCACAGTGTGTTCCTGCTGCTCTGCCTTCTGCCCTGCTCCAGGATTTCCCCTTCCTGACTCCTGGGGCATCCTGGACACTCTGGTCCCAGCATCTCCCTGGAGAGGAAGAAAGATGAGGGATGAGTGGAGTAATCAGACTGTAGGGCTGTGAGCGGTGTGTTTACCTTTTGTCCTCTGCTAGGCTCTTCATTTGCAATGTGAGTGGCTGGAGGGAGGGAGGGAGGCAGGAATGAGAAGAGAGACCTGTGTGTCTGGAGCCCAGGGGCCAGAAGCCCCATCTGTCATGATGCAGGGACCCTAATGCCCCCTCTCCCCCCGCTGCCACATGACCACGGTGTAGGAGTGCCCAAAAGGAGTCTGTAGGGGTGAGGACTGAGGACTCCACAGAAAAATCCAGAGGAAAAAGGATTGTTCTGGTCTTCCTGCTATCAGAAGCTTCTCTGATCCCTGGGAAGGCCTGCCACTTTGGGAAGAAATGAAGGTCACAATTATTCTTTAATGGATGGCTGGCCCTCCCTGGCAGTTTTGTGACCACAGTGGGTCAGCCCCCCCGCCCCATGAGATCGTATCCCAAGGAAATGAGGTCACTGCTGGTAGGATCAACATTGCTCCAACCCCGACCTGCGGTTATCAGTGACATAAGACACTATTCTGGCCCAGCCCGGTGGGGAAAGGAGGCCTGTTTGTTTGTGTGGTTGGATTCTAACCTGGGCTTTAGACAGGCCATTAATTACCCTTGGGAAAGTGGCCCCATAGGGTGCTCTGCAGCTTCAGGTTTCCAGGGGAGCAGCACCCCCCCCCCAGACAACGTGGCTGCAAAACATTCCAGCCTTTGACTGCCCAGGCTTGGCTGCTCTTAATTATTAACCCAATGAGGATTTATAATAAGAAAACGTAGTAACTGGAACTCTCCACTGATAATTTATAGTATAATACATGTGTTATACTTTCTAGTTACAATTTATAATGGGCAACCGTGTGCCCGCCAGCCACCTAGGTTAGCACTTTACAGTGATCATCTCATTTAATCAGCACAGAATCCCTTGAGGGAGGTTCTCCTGTTAGCCTTAGCCCCACTGTACAGCTGGGGAAACTGAGGCACCAGGAGGCTCAGGCCACAATGGGGTTAGTTAGTGGTGGAGCCAGAGTCAAACCCAGGTCCATCTGACGCCAGAGCCCAGCCTCAGCACCCCTGCCCTGTCATACCACCCTTTTCTGCCCAGAGCATTTTGGGTCCCCAGGTGCATGGGAGCTGCTGCCTTTTGGTCAGAATGTTTGACTGGAAGACTTGGATACACCCTTCCAGGGTCAGGTGGCCAAGCAGGCAGTCAGAACTCCAGGAAGCCATTGCCCACCTAGTGGGAACTTGGAGGTTACCTTGAACTGTGTACTTACATGCTCCATAGCAGGGCCCTAGTGGGGAGGCCAGGAGCTTAACCAGGAGGAGGACCTGGCCGTCTCCCTCAGAGCCCGAGTTACCCACTCTGAGGCCTGCGTTGGGAGCTAGAGCTAGGTAGAGAGACCCAGGATTGTCGTGTGAAGGAGCACTGGTGGGCCTGAAGGCTTCCAAGCTTGGGGTGACTGGACCAGGTTCATGCTGCAGCACAATCACCTCTTGTGAAGGTGAACTGGGGGCAGGGTGACCCTGGAGGGCAAGGCCCTGGGGAAGAGACTGGGCGATGGCAGTGGAGAAGGGGGTGGGGGCAGGACTCGGTGGATTTTTGGGCCCCCCACCTGGTAGGGAATAGGTAGGAATACTTATTTATACTTGGAATGGTCAGGATTTAAAAGAACGTCCTGGAGGGCTTGCTTACATAACGTACATCCCTCCCCTTCCAGCCTCTGTGGGCCTCACTGCTGTGTAAGTTTCCATTAAATCAAATTATTAAGCACAGAGGTCAGCGACTTTGGGCAGGAATCTGAACTATTCAAGTGCTCTTCTAAAAGCAAATAAAATTGTTTTCCATAGATGTCATCGGACTCACACCTCAGCCTAGAATTTCAGGGCCCTTGGTTACATTCCACCTTCGCTCCCCCCCACCCATACACCTCCCCAGTCCCTCTCATTCTCTCCCTACATGGCCACCACCCACTGACCCCCACGCAAGCCAGCCAAATCCCTGATGCTGTGTGGTGTCCCCCAACTGGAATGCGCCCCCCTCTCCTCCACCGGCACACGTTGCTTACGTCCCCCATTCATTCTGTAGAAGTTGTGATCTCATGCTTTGTTCTCCTGGCTCGGGGAGCCCTGGTCCCACTCGGTTGGGGAGTCAGATGTGGCAGCCCGACAGGGTGTGGCAGATGGAGGTGACCAAGGGAGGCTTGTGGGGCACAGATGGAAGGGCCCCTTTACACCTCCATGCCCTGTGGGTACTTGGGCCGTGGGTGGGGATGGGGTGGGCTTCTGAAGGTTATCAGAAAGATGATGACACCTGCATCACAGGTCTGCTTGGGGACACTTGCCTCTCAGTTTTTCATTGATTCCTTGCCCCATCCAGTTTAATGCAGTGGAAGGAGCATGGCTGTGGGCTCCCATGACTTTTATCTATCATCCTCTAAGCCCAGTTTCATCCTTGTGAGAAGAGAACAGTAACCCTACTAAACATTGTCTTGCTGTAGGTATTAAGTGAGATATCACATGTGAAAGCCCCCAGCATAGTGCTTGGCACCAGCTGGGTGCTCAGAATGGGAATATTTTCTTTGATTAATTATAAGCAAAGCCACCTTTCATACGGGCCTTAGTATGTACCAGGGGCTATAAAGCACCTTACATCCATTAACACATTAATCCTTGTGATGAGAAAAGCAACTTTTGAGGAGAACAAACTTTGTTTTTCTGGGTTGCTGCCTAGGCATCTTACAGTATGATAACCCTACTCGCACTCAGAGTCTGGACACTAAGATAAGGACTTTCAAGTTGAGGATGCCCGCCATGAGTGCCCGCTTTTATTTTCCCGGGGCACCTTTTCAAATAACTACTTAGAGTTAAGGCGGGAGGAGAGTTGCTGACCTCTGCCCCAACCATCATATAAGTAATAAGTGCTCGCTACCCTGCTCTCTTATCTCCTGCTCGCTCCTGCCCTCCCCCTGGCCCATGGCATACACACCCCCATTCCTGGGATCTGTAAGTAATAAATCTTGGGACTCTTTCTTCCTTTGTGTGGGTGTATTGAAACTGTGCCTTCAGTCAAAATGACCCTGTGGGTTTCACTTCCCCAAAGTGGGAGCTCGGATGCTGAGGGAGCTACCTGGCAAGACTGTGGGGGTGGCTTGTGCCCCCTCGTTCAGCAGGTCATAATTGGCATGTTCTCGATTTAATACACCAGCTGTGGGCCCCTCAGCACAGTCCTTACCACAGTGCTGTGAGGTGGATACCTGTTATTACCAACTCCGAAAACACTGATATTTGTGAGAACAATAAAAGTAGGGGACACTTTCTTATCGAGCACTTACAGTTGACTAAGATTATGCCTGTCCATGATTGTCCCTGTTTTACATCTGGGAAAACTGAGCCTGGTAGAGGCAAAGCCCCTTGCGTAAGGTCAATCAGCTAGAAGGTGGCAGAGCCAGGACTTGAACCCTGCGAGTCTGGACTTCACCATGATGCTTTATGCTCTTTACCAAGAAAGGCCTGCGCAAGGCCCTCAGAGAAGTGAGTAACATACACCCCCCTGTCCTGGGGCAACATGCAGCTTTATTGCTCACAGCCCTGGGAAGTAGCCCAAATCCTGACCCCTTTCTTGTTCTTTCTCCTTCTTTCTTCCTCTTCGCCCTTCCCTCCCTCCTGGTTTTCTTCCCTTCTTTTTGAGAGGTGTATGTAACTTAGAGACAGCAAAGCGCACAGATCTTAAAGGTGAGACTTGATGACTGCTTGCCTGTGCTTACACCCATGTCACCATCAGCCCATCAAGACAACACCTATCCACCACCTGGAAGCTTCCCTTGTGCCCCGTCCCAGTCAGCATCTCCCACCACCACCACACTATTGTGACTTTTATTACCATAGATTAATTTTGCCTGTCTTCAGACTTCATAGAAAGCTTTCCCAGTTTTACAGTTAAGGAAACCGAGGCTCAGAGGGGTGAAGCAACTTGTCCCAGTTTCCCCAGCTTCTTAGAGGCAGAGCCAGGAGGTGAGCCCATATCTGTCTGCCTCTGCCCCATGGGTCTTCTCATCACCCTTGTTAGTGACAGGAGGAATCAGGCCCATGGGTCCCGAGACAGCAGTAGATCGACAAAAAGCTTTTATTGCCCCTCCAGGTAGGTTGATTTCTGGCTGTCCGTTCACCTTTTAAAATCAGTTCAGCCCCAGGGGTGCCTGGGTGGCTCAGTTGGCTAAGCATCCAGCTGTTGATTTCGGCTCAGGTCATGATCTCAGGGTCTTGGGATCGAGCCCCGTATCAGGCTCCACGCTCAGTGGAGTCTGCTTGAGATTCTCTCTCTCCCTCTGCCCCTCTCCCGCTTAAATAAATAAATAAATCTTAAAAAACAAAAAATCCTTTCAGCCCCAGCCATTAAAGTTAGCTAGCCTTGGCAGACATCTGCAGGTGGGCTATGGGCCGGCTTGCAGCGCCGGCCTGGGGTAGCAGGAAGCCAACAGGATTGGAACATCTGCCTTGCATTCAGAAGGTGGCAGGCGGGGCCTCGTTGGGTAGGCGGCACAGGTGGTGGAACTGCATTTATCTGGCCGCCCAGAGCCCTTTAGGAAGGCACCTGGGAGCAGCGCGTTCTAGCCTTACGTAACCAGACCGGCCGAGCTCTGCAGGCTTTCTGTCTCTCCCGAGCACCTCAGCCCCTTTGTTCTACGTGGCACTAGGTAGCCTGGGCTCTGTGAGCTGAGAGAGGCCCCCTGGGGCCTTGAGGGTGAGCTCACCTTGGTGCCATACCTGGGATTCACCTCTTTCTACACTGAGGTCACCTCCAGAGGATTGCCAGGGGATGACATCATCCCACAATCCCTCGGTGATGTGCTGAGGCCCCGCCTCCCAGGTGGGAAAGGTGAGTAGCTTCAAGGAAGAGTCTCCCTTGTTTGGGAAGGGAAGGCAGGGTCTCCTCTCCATGACGGTCTGTTAATCATCCAGCGATCTCATCACTCAACAACCCTTTGGAGTTGCAAATCAAGGCTGGCTGGCGTAGAAATGGGGCTCTGAAGGCTGAGGAGGAGAATTTGGCTGTGGAGATACTCATCTTCCGGCATACCTCCTGTGGTCCTGCTTGCTCCTCTCTCACTGGCTCATTTGTTCTTTTTGTTCCCTGATAGGGGCCAATGCTATGAGCCTGCCAAGCACAGGCTCCTATCTTCCCGCCCCACAGCCTGTGTGTGGCCTCAAGAGAGCCAGCCCGCCCCTCCCTCCCTTTTACGCCCTTGACCTTAGATGTTGAGAGCGAGAGCAGGGGAGATAGCATGAGCCCTGGAAAGCCTGGGTCTCAGGCAGAGAGCAGACAAGCCCCAGGTGACTTTTTGAGCCCACTGTTTCTTAATTGAGCATCAGTTACATCACATTAGGGGCTAGGAGCATAAAGACAGGGTCTGAGTAAAAATGCCCTTGCTGTGGCCACTCTTTCCCAAAGATGAGGCTATTTACAGGGCTTCCTGGGAGTTGAATTGCTTAGAGCTGCAAGCCTTTATTCTATAGCCTGTGGATAGGACCCTGGTTAATGTTTACAATAGCCACAGCCCAGCCACTTCAAGCTGCCCCCATAGCTGTTCCCTAGGCCAAGCCTCTAGATTCCGTTCCTTCTCCCCACGGGGAGTGCTCTGGGAATCAGGAGTGGGCTCCAGACACGGCCATCCAGTGTCTACTCAGCAGCTCCTCGGGGATATCTCCAAGACACTTCGAGCTCAGCACAGCCACGTGGAACTCGGCACCTTTCCCTTCCCACTGCTCTTCTTCCAGGGGCTCCCAGTCCAACAGAGGGTTCCAGAAGGAACGCAGCAGTCCGCCTGCATGCCTCCGTCGCCCCACCCCCACGCCCCATCCAGCAGCGAGTCCTGCCCGCTCTAGCATGCCATATCTTCCATCCCTCCCTCCTGTCCAGCCCCCCCCACACACCCGTCCAGGCTGCCATCTGTCCCCTGCACCACTGCCTCAGCCTCCTGTGTGGTCTCCCCAGAGACAGTGGCCCCTGTAGTCAGTTTGTTAAAGTGTAAGCCTGACCATGCCGCTGCGCTCAGGAGGTGAAGGCCTTCCCAGGGCCTCCGAGCCCGCCTGACACAGCCCCTATCCATTCTCCAGCTACAACACGCAACCCACTTCCCTCTGCTCTACACTGCGACCACAGTGACCTTCGCTCAGTTCCCCAAATCCGCCACTTCCAGGCCTCTGCGCACACTGTCCCGGGGATTTCCCTCCCTCTTTGCTAGGACAGCCTCCTCATCCCTGAAGCCTCAACTCCCATCTCCTCAGAGAAGTCCCTCTGGCCCACCCTCCCAGAGGTCGGTGGCCCTGTTCGTCCCTCCTGTGGCACCCCACAGCTTTCGGGCAGTGCGACAATCATAGCTGGTGGAAGGTATCTATTTAGGGGGTGAGCAGTGTCTGTAAAGTTGAGGAAGGCAGAGATCACATCTGACTGGTTACCCACTGTCTTTAAAGCCTGACAGGTAGTAGGCACTCCAGAAGTATTTGTTGAATAAATTCATGTTGCTCACAGATCCCAGTGTGGTGCCCTTGTCCTGGAGAGCAAGGTGGCATGGCTGTCCCTGGAGCGCCCTGCCCCCACACTGGGCCTCTCTTCACAAAGATGCCCACGTCCCTATCCCTGAGACCTGTGAGTGTGTCACCTTACGTGGCCAAAGGAATTTTATAAATGGGATTCCGTTGAGCATCTTGAACTAGGGAGATGACCCTGGGTTTTCCGATGGGCAAAGTGAACTGACAAAGTTGCTGTAAGAGGGAGTTAGGAGGTCAGAAAGGAGTGAAGATGCCATGTGGCTCTACTGTGTTTGAAGGTGGAGGAGGTGCTGTGAGCCTAGGCAGCCTCTAGAAGCTGAGAAAGGCAAGACAATGGATTCTGCCCTGGAACCTCCAGAAGGAGCACAGCCCTGCAGACCCGTGTTACACCCCTGTTGCAGGAGTGCAAGATAACAAATGTGTGTTGTTTTAAGCCACCAGCTTTGTGACAATTTGGGGCAGCCACAAAACACTAATATATCAGTCTAGTCATGTCTCCAGCCTGGTGCTCGCCCCAGGGCTTTATGAGCGCTGGACACTGAGGATGACCACCCAGGGAATCCCCCTTTCCCAGTTGAGTGGGAGGGGGCTCAAGAGAGTAGGGAGGAAAAAAAAAAAGAGAGAGAGTAGGGAATAAGGCACCATGTGCCTGGTGCTGCCAGGCCCTGATGCCTAGTAAGACTCCCATTTCTCAAGTGTTCAGACACCCCATTAATAGTGAGTGGTAGTATCCCATTTAACAGGCAGTTCACAGAGGTGAAGTTACCTGCTGAGTTCACATAGAAAGTGGCAGAGCCAGGATTGGAACTTGAATGTGTCTGACTCTGAAAGTATCCCTCTCCTTCTAAGTGGTAAAGCCAGCATTTGGAGAGGGCCCTCCAGATGGGAGCCCTGATCCCCTGTGCCTGAGCAGGCACACGCTTCCCCAAGGTGGGAGTTCCAGTTATTTGAGCAGTGGTCCCCAAGGGAAATGGCCCCTGGCTGGCCCCTGCAGCTAGGATGGTGCCCCATCTCAACAAAGGCTTCTGTACTTGTCTCCCTTAGCGTGAATGAGCTCTACGTTGATGACCCGGACAAGGACAGTGGGGGCAAAATTGACGTCAGCCTGAACATCAGTTTACCCAATTTGCACTGCGAATGTGAGTATTCCCGACAGCCCTCTGCTCCAGCAAGACCCCTCCGTTAGGCAGAGCTGGGTGTGCAGAAATGACGAGATGACCAGGACGAGTCAGCAAACAGGGCAAGCTGCAAATAGCAGGTAGCATAAGATTCTCCTTACTCTTTTTTAGGGGGGAGAATGTAATCAACTGTGCATGCATTTGCAGAGTTTCTGGATTACAAAACCCATGAAATTGCTAACAGGGATTCCCTCTGGAGAGTAGCCACATTGGTGTGTTGGGGGCTGTCTCTCAGGTCAGGTTCCCAAGAAGCAGAGCCTAAGATTTTCTGCAAGTGAGTTATTGAGAGAGGGCTCTCGGAGGAACTGGAAGGGTGTGGGGGATGTGAAAGGACAAGCAGAGATGTATGTTCAGGGGAGGTCTAATCACATCCTGATTTCATGGAGCACTGTGGCGTATGCCACAGTTTGTCCTACCCAGTAACAGGGGGGCCAGGCTATTACTCATATCCCTGGCTAAAGGCTGCAGGGTGATGTGCGGGGGAGGGGCAGGGAAGGGGGTCACATAACCTCTCAAGCATCTCGAGGCAAGGAGACCTCCCACCAGCCAAGAGCAGTCACCTGGAGAAGGATGCAGCTCTGAGCTGTTAGCAGCTATCGGGAAACTTAGTTTTTTATTCCATACTCTTGTTTGTTTCATTTGTTTTAACTGAGAGAACGAATTACTAGTATAAAACAAAACTCATTGGAAGTCTGGCTCTTTTGCCCACTAAGACTGTGTGACCCTGGCAAAGGTATGACCTCTCTGAGCCTGTTTCCTCATCTGTAAAAATGGGTTTAGTGCTGTCTATTGCCTGAGGTTTCTGGGAGGGTCTGATGAACTGGTTCCTAAACTTATCGAGTGGACTGTGTGTCCCCTCCTGGACTGCGGTTTTAGTGTCCCTTTGCCCCAGCCTGGCACGTAACCCGATCCGGGCCCTTCTCCTGCCACCCACTCCCTTCCTCCTGAAGGACAGAACATCGAGTGTGTCTGCGGACAGAGGTAGGGAGCGATTCAGTTCTGTTATTGCTTCTGGTGAGAATTACATCACAATTTTGAATCCACAGTGGGCCCTGAGCCAGGGAACCTGTTGAAATAGGTCAGTTTTATTTTTATTTTTTCTCTTTCTCTTAGAAAAATAATTCATCTGGCAGCTATTCATTCAGGAGTTGGTTGTGTCTCTGGAACAAGGAAATTCTTAGGCCAGAGGACTGGGATGATTGGGACAGGGGAGGGAAGGGATGTGGTTCCAGGCTCGGTCCCAGTGATGGGCCGTGGCGGGGCAACCTCAAGCTTCAGGCTGCATCAGCCCACCGCGCCCCATATCTGTAGGGCCATAATCTGAACCCAGGCGGCTCCCGCTTGAGCCCCGCACCCTGGCTTCTCTTTAAAGGAACTTCACATTTTTATTAGAGAAAAAAATGCACGCTCATCATTGTACCTTTGGAAAATCCGGAGCAACAGAGAGAAGAAATCCATAATTCCACCCAGTGTCCCTTGACATTTGACACCATTCCATCCCGTAGGTCTTCCTTTCTGTGTGTTTCTAAACACGGCTGAGATCACGCTATATGTGCAATTTCATAGCATGCTTTTAAAAAGTAACATTTTATTGTGAACTAATACAGGAATATATTTTTTACTTCAAAAAAAATCATATTCAAAATACAAAAGAAAATGTATAAAGAAAAAAGTAAAGGAAATACGTGTTCCCTGGGGTGCCATCCACCCCAGAGGAAGCTTCTACTAATAGTTGGGACTCCTTCCCTACCCCTCTGTGTGTGTGTGTCTGTCTGTCTGTCTGTCTGTCTCTGTCTGTGAACGCATACCATGTTTAGGTGGGGATTTTTTTTTTTTTGGCTTTTTTCTTTTTACATAATTGGGACTCAACTACATGGGACCTTTCTGAGGTTTCTTGTTTTTTTTCTGCTAATATCTTGGAGCTGTTCTTATATTACTCATAATATTAGTAAGATGATAACCACAACTGCCATTTACTCTACTCCTACTCCAATCTAGGCTCTGTCCTGAATTCTTTGGCTGTGTTAATGCGTTAAGATGAGAGATGCTCTAGCAGAGTGACCAAAGGGTATGTCCTCTGGATTAAAACTCTGTGGGTTCCAATCCAAGCTCCATTGTTTCTTAGCTATGAGATCTCAGGCAAGTTACTTAACCTCTCTGTGCCTTTGTGTCCCCCCATATAGAATGGGTCTGATAATATCTTCCCCACAGGGATGCTCAGATGGTGCATTCTTACATTAAAAGCACTTAGAAGGGTGCCTAGCACATAGTAAGTCCTGTTTTAATTTTTGTAATCCTCGAAAGCTTCAGATAGAGGAGGAAACTGAGGCACAGGAAGGTTAAGTAACTTGCTCAAGGTCCCATAGCTGGGAAGGGGCAGAGCCAGGAACCACAGAAGGTGGCAGGCCCAGAGCCCAAGCTCTTAGTCCCTGGCCTGCTGTGAGCCGCCTCGCCCCACATGTAGATTTTGCTCTCTCCGTGTACCTGCTGCACAGCATTCCAGAGGGGGCCGTTCCGTTGACCAGTCCCTGTTGACAGGCAGCTGGGCTGCCTCCAGGGGTCACAGTTTCTAATAAAGTTGCCCAGAGCAGCCTTGCACACACGTCTGGACATGTGTGCGTCTGGAGAACAGGCTCCTAAGGGTGGAGCTGCTGAGTCAAACAGGGACCTGTTTGCATTTCTTTTAAATCAAACATTACGGCATCAGCATTTCCCACATACTACAGACCCATGAGCGTCATTTTTAATGACTACATCACATTTCCTTCTATGGATGGGGCCTCACTTGCTTCCCCATCTCCACTGAGGAATACAGTTGTTCCCATTTTTCCCTTTTGGGGTTGGCTCACATAAAATTGCTTCCAGCTATTCTTTCTCTGTGTTACAACCTCCTTTCCAGGGCTTCTTTCAGGGAATCTTCTGCGTTTTCATAGTTTACAAACCCATGCCCCTTAGACCTTCTCAGGGAATGCAGTTGGCGTGGGCCTGCCCATTTTACAGATTGGGAAGCTGAGTCACAGGTGGAGAGTCACATTGGAGGCAAGGACCAGGATTCCCGGGCCCCAGGTTTCCCATTCGGTGCACTAAGGAACCCAGAAAAGTGCCCGAGCTCCAGGAGGGCAGGGTCTGCCAGAATAGGCATTGGGTAAAAGAAGGTGTGAATGAATGAATGAATGATGAGTAAAGCGAATGAATGACTGCCTGGACCTGTTCGCCCAACAAATCCAGAGACTGAGACACATTAAATGCCACCATTCTTTAGGCACTTGCCATGTACTATGCATCAGACCCCGTTCTAAGCACTTTCTACACACATTCATTATTTAATCTGCATAATTCTCCAAAGAAGGTCTAATTATTATCACCCCCATTTTCCAGAAAAAGAAACAGGCATCAAGGGGTTATGTGCTTTGGCCAGGGTTGAAGAGCTGGTAAAAGGCAGGGCCAGGATTTAGACAACCTTTGAACCCCAAACCTCTGCTTCTCCCTGTAGCCTTGCATTTAGCAGGTGCCGTCATCACCTCTGCAGCCCCACTAGCTGCTACCTCCCCCAGCTCTTTCCCCTCTTCCTTTGCAGCCCCAGGCAGTGGCAGGGACGGGACCTTGTGGGCTTGCTCCCTTTTAGTCCAGCCATCACCTTCTCCTCCTCCTCTATTGGCTCTGGGCCCCAGACAGTGAGCTCCTAGATGGCCTGGGGCCCACCTGCCCATGGAGTGGATGAGGGGGCAGGGGTCCAGGGAGGAGAGGGCTGGCCCCACCCCCACTGCTCTGGGCATTTGTGACTCTCTCCTCTCCTTGCCCCCTGCAGTGGTCGGGCTTGACATACAGGATGAGATGGGCAGGCACGAGGTGGGGCACATCGACAACTCAATGAAGATCCCACTGAACAACGGGGCCGGCTGCCGCTTTGAGGGGCAGTTCAGCATCAACAAGGTATGGAGACCCTGCATGGGCCCTTTGACCCGCTCCCTGTCCCTTTGGTCCCCTTCCTCTGAGAAACCGGATGGTAGAGCTGTGCACTCCCTTGGCCTCCCCGCCGCCCGCAGCCAGAGCCTAATAAGCATCAGGATGCCTGGTGTTTCCTGCTGAGAATCTGGGTGGGGGTTCCAGGTTCCCCGAGGCATGGAGCCCCTGCTGGCTGGTTCAGGAAGGGGCTACTCTTCTTCCCAACAGGAAAGGCAGTGGGTGGTGAGAAGACCATGGAATATACAGCCCTGAATGTGTGTCCCAGCTCTACTTCTCTTGGCCAAGCAGCACTCTCCAAGTCACTGCGCCCATCTTAGCCATCTTTAGGGGGAGGGTGTGATGATGGTAAGAATAGAATGATACCACCTGGTTCACAAAGTCTGTATGAGGATGAAATGAGCTATTACACATTCATCCAAAAAACGTTTATGAGACACTTTCTGTGTTCTGGGGCGGGCTGTCGGCTCTGGGGCCGCCCAGAATAGGTGGAATGGACTGGAATCGGTGGAATAAGGGGGCAGAGTTCCCGTGCTTGTGGAGCTTCTGTGCTGGTCGGGGGGAGACAGACAGTATAAAAACTGAGAAACATTGCAGCAGGTGGGTCGTAGGCGCTGTGATGAGGAAGAAAGCGGGAGAGTGGGGAGAGCGGGGTGGTTTGAAAGTACCTGGTAGGCTCCAAAGGACCACTCAGGCATTACTGCTGTTTTGTTGCTAGAACCAGGAACTTGAGATCCTGAGCCAAGGATGTGAGCAAGTGCATTTGGGAGCGCCGGGAAATCCCGGCGGGAACCGGCAGAGGTTGCCCCACACGTGCCGCACCCTTTTCAGCTCTTCTTACGAATTTTCACAGGGGAGCCTCTCAAGAACCCCGTGAGGTGGCACCATGTTACAGATGAGGAAACTGAGACCCAGAGAGGTTGAGTGTCTTGCCCAAGATCACACAGCTATCTCCCGTGTTCCATAGGTCGCCTTCCCAGTCCCACCAGACTGGGCCATTGGCCACTCCTGGCTTCTGCTTGCCCTCTTGTAACCTCTGTCAAAACAGCCTGCCTCTGGTCCCTGGCATCTGAATCAGGCATTGCGAACTCATTGGCCTCACCTAGCCCAAAGACAAGTTACGTTTGTCCTATCCAGCTTTCAAACATGTCAGAGCCAATATCTAAAGATTGGGAATCCAGATTTCTGGCTTTTCAAAGTCAGAGGCTCTAGCCACCCTGGGCCCACATCCCATTGGCAGCTGCCATCTGGATCCAAGGGTCTGCCTGTTTAGACAGGGCATGTGCCCTCCTTCCCACAGTTCCTGCTGGGTGGCTGCAAGGTGTGACACTGGTGTGACTGGACCTGTCCCTCCCCATGTAGTCTTAGGGCCTCTCCTCTTCACGTGGCCACCGTGTGTGTTCTTTCTGGCAGAGTGGCCTTCTTCCATGAGAGCTCAGGGCTCCCTGAAGTGTGAAAGTAGAGAATGTTCCTTGTGCCACATTTTTGGGGTTAAACTAAGTCACAGGGTCAGTGCTGTGCTCCATGATTCAGGTTTTATGGTGGTGGTGATGGGAAACCATGTGAGAGTTGTAAGCGGGGAAGCAATGCAATCAGATTTATGGTTTAGAACTATACTATCCAATATGGTAGCCATTAGCAGTGTGGGCTATTTAAATTTAAATTCCTTAAAATTAAGTAAAATGAAAAATTCAGGCTTTCAGTCTCACTAGTCACATTTCAATGACTTTATTAAGAGAGACTAGTGGCTACCATATTAGTGCTCTATACCATTTTTATCATCCGAGAAAGTTCTTTTGGACAGCAAAACTTCAGAAAGCTCACCGTGACAGCTGTGGGGGGAGCACAGTGGAGGGGGCCAAGAGCAGAGGTCATGGTCCATGGTTGTGCAGCGGAGTTGGATAGAAGTGGTCCGATTAGGGATGTGGAGTCAATAAGACTTACTGATCAGTTGGATGTGGGTGGTGAGGGCAAGAGTGGAATCAAAGCAACCTCTTAGTTTTTGTCTGAACAACCAGGGGGTCCCATTATCTAGATAGAGAGGCTTGGGTAAGCATAGATTCTATGGGCGATGGGGCTGGGAAGCAGTCCTTCAATTCTGGATGTGTTTCATTTGGGATTGGAGGTGTGTTTCTGGGGTTCAGGAGAGTGTTCTGAGCTGGAATGTGAATGCCGGAGTCCTCAGTGAATAGATGATGTTGGCAAAGGGTCCATGGCACCAAAATGTAAGAACCCAAGGTCTTTTTTTTTTCCTTTAAGATTTTATTTATTTATTTTGAGAGAGAGAGGCAGAGCAAGAGAGCACGAGCGGGGGAGCTGCAGAGGGAGAGGGGGCTGAGCAGAGAGCTCCCACATGGAGCTTGATCCCAGGACCCTGAGATCATGCATAACCTGAGGTGAAGGCAGACGCTTAATGACGGAGCCACCCAGGTGTCCCAGAAACCCAGCGTCTTGATGCAAATGTGGTTTGAGGACTGATTTCTGGTACACTCCAGCTTTGAGGAGTAGGGAGATGAGGGGGTGATGAAAGGTGGGAGAAGGGGCAGCCAGGCAGGTAGGAGGGAACCCGGCCTAGGCGGGCCCTAGAATCTAGAAGAGAATATCAATCAAGGAGGAAGGCTGGTGCTGCATGGGCGGGGTCGACTGCTGACCCGGGAGCTGTAGGGAAAGCGAATGACATGGGAGAGAACAGGGCTGCCGCACAAGCAGGGACTTGGGAAGCACAGAGGGCCTGGGGTCCGGGCTGCCGTGGAGGGGGGGCCTTGGAGAGGAGAGGGTGGGGTCTGGGCTTGCAGGGAGCTGGGTGAATTGGCGGTGGGCCCAGGCTCTTGCTCTGCCCGCACCTATACGCCTAGAGAACTGCTGCTCATCCACAGACCTCCTTGACGTGGGTCCCTCCAGAGTCCCTCCTTCCCCTTCCTCTGACTGCCTCCTCTGTTATGCCCCGTGTGCTACCGTCCACTTCACTGCTTGACTTCTTTTGACCATTGTCCCCCGCCCCTTGCTGATGAATTCACGCATCTCGCTATTGAGTGTCGCTGTGTGCGGGGCTCCACACTTGGCACGGGGACGCAGTGCTGAAAGAAACAGCCATGGTCCCTGACCTTGGCAGCACTGTGGTCGACTGTGGGGTAATAGCCAACCCACAGCTAAACACTCAAGCAAATGTGTAATCTCGATGAAGCAGCCGTGAAGAGAATGAAGAGGGTGTTATGGTGGGGAATAAGGGAGGAACCCCACTGAGATAGGGGCATAAGGGAAGGCCTGTCCGAGGGGTGACGGTTGAAGATGAGGAAACACACACAGCTCCCAATTGTGGGGACCTCCCTTCGGGGCTATGATCACCCAGCTTAAACAAATATTTATGCCCCAGACAATGAGCAAAGAAGGGCCCCTGTTGGCTCCCAGCGTGGGGTGGACACAAGAGAAGCAGGACCACCACCCAGGAGATAGCCCAGCACCACACCCTCCTCCCCTTGGCCAACATGCCCAAGGCGGCAGTCAGCTCCCCTCAGATAGGCTGTGGTCGAGAACCCTGGCTACAGTGCTCACTGAGCGAAAGACTCTGGGCATTTGAGCCTCTCTGAGCCACAGTGTCCTCATCTGTAAAATGGGGATATTAGTACTGTCCTCTCAGGTTGTAAGACATGAGCAAATTAAAATACAAAGCACTTAACACCGTGGGAATGGGGACATGCGTCGGTGCCCCTTCCCTGGCCTGCCTCATCTCCCATCAGTGGGAGCATCCATGATTTCACCAGCTGGCACCCACTGTCACCTGGGTACAAGTGTGCTCATAAAATGTGCATGGATGTTGTTCAAGAAACAGGTCTTCTCTGGTCGGGGAGGGTGGGGGATTCTAGGAGAGTGTCACGCCAGCCACCTATTGGGTTCCTCCTGGCCCTCTCCCAGATTAACCTATTTAGTCCTCGTAACAGCTCTGAGGAGACAGAGGCATAAGAAATTAAGTAGGATTTGAACCCAGGCAGCCTGGCACCAGGCCCTTGCACCGCCCCTCCCCATCCCCTGTCCCCTTGTTCCTTCTCCTTGCCAGCATCTCGATCACGTGAGCTATGACCACTTGTGTCTGTTCACTCCAGGTCACAGCTCAGGCCACCCTCCACCCTTGTCCCCTTGCAGGGAGTGGAGACCCCCACTTTCCCTTGTTCCGGGTGCATGCCTCCTAGGAGCTCTCAGACAGAGGGTGCTCGCTCGACAAGAAAGCCAGCAGCCACAGTGTGCTCTGGTGATGGGCGAGGTTAGCCCCTGGCCCCCACCCCCTTCTGTCCCAGCATCAGCCTGGGCCCACCGCCAATTCACCCAGCTCCCTGCAAGCCCAGACCCCACCCTCTCCTCTCCAAGGCCCCCCCTCCACGGCAGCCCGGACCACCCCAGGCCCTCTGTGCTTCCCAAGGCCCTGCTTGTGCCCCATGGCCTCCTTATCTGTCCATCAGGAAGTCAGCCAGCAGTCAGACGTCCAAGGTCGCATGTTCCAAGCTGCACTGGCAGCCCCGAGCAGCCCAGACTGCTCGCTGAATCACCCAGCCCCCAGGAGGAGGGCAGGATGGGCCCAGGTTTGGGGCCTGGCTCCATCTATATGTTTCTAAAATCTATCAGAGACACTGACGTAGGTGCCTAAGTCACAGGCTCTAAAAGCGTCGTCTTTTCTTTCTGCAGCCCAGCATGTGCTGGTATGAGTCAGCCACCTGTGATGGATTCCTTGTGTCGGGGTGGGGGGTCACTGAGTCACAGCCTCGCGGGGAGGCAGCGGGTGGCAGATGCGCGGGAGCCAGCCTCCTTGACTCACTTAACTCTGGGAGCGTGAGGCCCAGGCTCCAAACCCTATTCTGAACTCTGCCCACCGGCGGCCCCATGTCACTGCATGGAAAACTCCAAAGCACCCATGCCTGACGCTATTGGCTTCTTACTTCCGGAGGTGATAGACAATGGGGCCTGTAGTCCTCACTTTATCGTGTGAATTTCTTTTTTTAAGATTTTATTTGTCAGAGAGAGAGAGAGAGAACTCACAAGCAGGGGGAGTGGGAGAGGGAGAAGCAGGCTTCCCACTGAGCAAGGAGCCAGCCCGATGTGGGACTCAATCCCAGGACCTTGGGATCGTGACCTGAGCCGGAGGCAGATGCTTAACTGGCTGAGCCACCCCGGCGTCCCTGTGAATTTTTTATAATACAAGTGTGTATAGTTAATTATTTATATAAGTAAAAATGAAGTTAAGAAATTGTTTTGAGATACAGTGGGCTTTTCCCCATGCCCTGCCTGTGTACATGCTGTTCTGAATTCTGGGAGAGTCCTTCTGTTCTTGGGTCCTTGTTCTGATGATGAACATGTTCATCCTAGGAACCCAACCCAATAATAGCTACCATCGGCTTTGCCCTCCTCACCTCCTTTAATCCTCCTAATAACCCTTTGTGGTTATCATCTCCATTTTGCCCGTGGGGAAATTGAGGCACAGAGAGGTTACTGACCTTGCCCAAGGCACCCCACCTGGAGGGCGGGGCCAGACTGGAGTGTAGAACTCAGCTGCTACTCTACCATGTGGCTCCTGAAGCCCACATCCCAGACTCCATTCTAGCCTGACCTGTGAGCTGAGACCGGGCCATGCCTGTCAGCCTGGTACCTTATACATCAGTCCGCAAAGCTCAGGCCCTCGTGAAGATGGGAAGATTTCTAGAAGCCCACAACTTTGTGTTTGAAATAGGCATGCTTACAAAATAAGCAGACTTTGATGAACTGCTGCTAAGCCAGAAGCTATAAGCCATATTCCTTCCTTTGATGTAGCTTACCAAACCTTCGTTGAACTGGAATAAAATAAACTGTTTTTCAGCATGGCATGTGGGGCCTTTACTGAACAGCCCCATCTCTCTCTAATGCCTCTTTGTTTCCGGATGCTACCACCCCCTGCAGGCCATTCTTTTATTCCGGGTTCAGTAGTACCAAATTCTTCTAATTCCTTACACATGCCCACCAACTGGACTGGGCAGTTTCTGACCTCCATACTTGTTCATGCTGTTCCATCTGCCTACATGCCTTTCCCCCCTGTTCCCAAGTAATGCAGACTCATTAGCACAAGAGGGTCCTTTCTGCTGAGAAGCCCCCTCTGAACACTCCCAACTGAATTGGGGACTCTCCCCATGGCCCCCACAGTCTATATATCCCTCTGGTCCAGTGTGGGTCATGCAGTCTCATTTTCTGTTCCAGGCTTTTGTCTGGGCCATCTTCCCAAACCCAGCACGTCCCAAGGGATGGCTGCATGTGGCCATCAATCCAGGGCTGCTGAGGTACATGGTGAGAGGGAGTATCATGTCCCGCTTTAGTGTGCCGAGTCTAGAGTCCCAGCAACCATGAGTTCAAATCACAGCTCTTGACATGTTCCTTAGCAAATGTCTTCACTACTCTGAGCCTCAGTTTTCTGTAAAATGGGAATTACCAGATGTCAAAGTCAAAATCGCTATTTTAAGAATTAGTGCCATTCATCCTTTGTTCATTCATCCAGTACCTATTTTGTGGGCATCTGCCAGGGTCTGGGGAGTGCAGATCAAATCGGACACAACTCCCCACCAGCGTGGAGCCAACGTTCTCCGGTGAGGAAGCAGAATAGAACAAGATAAAGATCAGGTGGCCCGTGCTGGTTTGGGGAAGGGGGGTTGGGAGGCTCCCTGAGCAGAGGCCTGAGGGAGACCAGGGAGAGCCACGTCAAAGAGGGTTCCAGGAAGGGGTTGCAGGCACACAGGCCCACACTGGCACCATTCCCGGTGTCACAGGGAGGCTGGCATGGCCAGGGGGAGTACGCAGAGGAGGATGTGAGCAGAGGAGTGACACGATCAGATTTAGGTTCTAAAGGACCTCCCTGGCTGCTGTTGGGGAAAGGCCTGGGGGTGCCAAGGGCAGAAGCTGGGAGCCCAGTGGGGAGGCTGCCCCCACTGTCCAGTCCAGGGGAGCAGTGGGGGCTTGAGAAGGTCAGGTGCTAGGCGTCATGAGGGTGGAGCGGACGGCCTTTCCTGGTGGGCAGGAGGTCAGGTGTGAGGGAAAGACGGGGCCAAGATGATACCAAGGGTTTGGCCCGAGTAGCTTGGTAGAGGAGGGGCCTTTTGTTGCCACAGACATGCTCCAGCAGAATCCAGGGAGACCCAGGGAGGAGAGGAGGCCACCACAGTCCTGCCTTCAAGGATCCCCTAGTCTGGGGTGGTGGGGCAAATGTGGGTGAGTAGTAGTGTTGATTTGGATTTTGAGGAGGTTCATTGGTCCGTGGGCCTAAAGGTTCAACCCACCATGGGGCCAACAGCCAGGAAGTAGCTGGTGGGCGGCTGCCATTTCGAGCCCTGGCCTGTGCCAGGTGCCCAGCTGTGTTCTCACCCCATAATCCCAGCAGCCCCCTCGGGTAGCTTCTGTTCCTGCCCCCATTCTACAGACAAGTGGCCTGAGGCTCAGAGAAGGGCAGTAGCTCCTCCAAAGTCCCATGGCTCGGACCACGCTGGGATCCCGATCCAGATCTGTCTGACTCCAGGGTGAAGACCTGCCCCCCCACCTCTGGGGCAGCCAGCTAGACTCCTGAAACTTGCATCTCTCCCCCAGGTCCCTGGCAACTTCCACGTGTCTACACACAGTGCCACGGCCCAGCCACAGAACCCGGACATGACCCATGTCATCCACAAGCTCTCCTTTGGGGACACACTACAGGTGAGCAGGGTACACACAGGTAGCGTGGCTGGGAGTGGGTGCACCAGGACTGTGTCACCTGGAGCCTTCTGTCCTCTCTGGGCACAAAGATAACATCTAGAGGGCTCACCCCCTCTGAGTCTCTGTCCAACAGCGCCTCTGTATTATTCCTTCGGAGCATAGGCCTGCAGTTTTGATAGTACCATGCCCTTGGACCCTTGGGTTGAGACCTGGAGCCTGGGGAAAGGGACGCACTTTTCATGAGCCAGTATTAAGTGCTAGCACTTTCTCCATGCCAGTGAGGCCTTATGACGTATGAGGGGGCACCACGCCTTAGAGCTGTGGAGCTGGGCCCAGAGAAGCCACTTGTCTGGGGGTCCCCCGGCAGATCTGTCTGATGCTGGAGTCCAGCCTGGGTGCCTCTACAGCTCCTTCTGCCTTCCAGCCCAGTGCCCACGCCCACCAAGTAGGGGTGCCATGGTGAAGGAAGCCTCCTGACAGTCCTCGGTGAGGATGGAGAGGGCCACCTCCAGCAGGCCCAGCCCAGCAGCTTCCTACCCATGGCAGCCATGTATGGGAACCCAACACAAACCACCTACTCTCTACCAGCTGCAGGCAGGGGAGCTTGGATGTTCTCTTTTCTCCACTACTCCCCGTAGTCCTGAAGGTAGATTCTGGAACTGAGGCCCGCAAGCACAGCACACACACCATTACGCCATTTATGTGCACAGCCATCTGCTCAGACTCGCACACACTCATGGGACACACGCTCAGACGTACACCCTGACACGCGTGCTCGTACGTATACCGTAAGATCCATCCCTAAACACACACACCAAATGTACACACACCCAGACTCTTGCACAGACACGGCGCACACACACCACCCAGGCACGCGCACAGACTCACCCACGTTGGAACAGCTCACATACACACTCCTGCCCGCACTGCCCCACTCACGTGGGCCTGCCAAGCACCATTCTTTATAAGCATGACCTTCTTTCACTCTCTTAGCAGCCCAAGAGGTGGGTACTTTATTGTCTCCATTTTACAGGTGAGGAAGTTGAGGCACGGGGAGGGTACAGTCCATTGCAGTCTGAGTTTGCATCAAGAGTCTGGCTTCGGGCCGCACCTCAGGCACCACGTCCCCCGTGAGCCCTCCGGAGGGCACACTGCGCCTCAGGCGCATGCACACTCTCACACCTCCTCTCTCCACTCCACATCACCTCTGCTGCTCTCCCTGTGGGCACCTTGGGCCCAGCCTGAGGGGCCAGTCATCACCTGTCCAGTCCCTTGGGAGGCCACAGAGCTCTTCCTCTTGGAGACAGGGCTTGGGAACAGAGAAGGCCTGGCCGCCATGGGTGCCGTGAGCCAGACTCCCTGCCTACACACTCGGTGAAGCACAGCCTGCCCTGCGACTGTGGGCTCCCTTCACACAGGGTTCACCACCCCCCCCCAACTCTCCACTCGGGGTCGTCGTGTGTTGGCTCCCCAGCCTGCCTTTCCAGATCCAAGTCCACGTACTAGTTGTGTCTCAGTTATCTCGTCTGTAAAATGGGGACAGTAAATAGTACCTGCCTCAGAGGCTTGTAGGGAAGATAAAATGAATTCCTGCACATAAAGCCCTTAGATCAGTGCCGGGCAGAGGGTAAGCAGTCAAGGAAATGAGCTCTTACCGCTGTTGTTGCTCTCTGTAACCTAACTCTGCACCAGGCCCTGCAAGACAAAGCAGCCATGCTCACGCAGCCATGGAGAAGACAGAATGTGGGGTGGTCCCCACCCCCAGTGGGACGGGAGCTGACAAATCACAGGCAGGTGGTGGGCGGCAGGCCCTCCGTATACTAAGCGCTGGGCAGTGCCCGAGCTGCCTTTAGACCCACCAGCTCGGCAAATCCTCACCGCAGCCCTGGGAAAAAAGTCACTGTGAACTCCGGTGTGCCCAGGGGAAGACTGTCCAGAGTCACTCGGCTCTGCACAGCCAGAATTCAAGCCCAGTCTTTGTACCAGGCCACACTCCTTCCACTTGGGAACTCTGGACACCGGAAGCTTGCTCTTTCTTACCTAGAGAACAACGTTACAGGTGACCCCATGTTTAATCCTCACAAAGACTCCCTTAAGGGTGCTGGATGGCATTTGTTGTTCCTGATGAGGAAACTGGCTCAGAGGGATTCAGTAACTTGCCCAAGGTCACACAGCTTATAAGAAACCAGGTATGTCTGGCCCCAGGTTTCCATTACTGTGCCTCATACAGTCATGGATTCATCAGACCTTGAAATTTCTGCTCTGTGCCAGGCCCTGGGGTTACATGATGGGTAAGTGATACAGGACTCTTGCTCTCAGGAGAAGAGAACAAATAAATAAGCATGATCATATAGGACAAGGAGGGTTAAGGACAAGAGAGGCATGGAATTCTGGGCAGTGATATGGGAGCAGGGGCAGGGTTCCTCCTAGCCTGGGAAGTCAGGGAGGGCTTCCCAGAGGAGGGTGACCTCGCAGGTGACATGTAAGCCAGCCCCTGAAAGGTGAGAAGGATTTGGTCAACCTCACAGGGAAGTCTCATGGGCAAGGGGTATCTCACACATCTTCAACTCTATGATACATGCAGATGGTCATTTTCATATAAAAGGCCCTCAAGGTTCCTCTTAGAAAAAATGGGTCAGCAGATGTCCACATGACCAGAATGATGTTCTATAACAAGGCCTGGGAAGTGAGTGCTCCTCAGAGTTGGAGAGGGTGCAGAAGAGTCCCTGAAGGGGAGCAGGGAGCTGAGTTCTACAGGGGGCGAGGGATTCGGGCAGGTGGGGCAGGTGGGGCTGACTGGGGCAGGTTGCTGTGTTGGAGCACCCACCTGCCATGTGGAAGATGGGCCGTGAGGCCAGACTGGAGGTGAGGGAAGGGCTGCGGCCAGGGCCAGGGGAGATAGGGCAGCAGGGGGAAAGGAAGGGGACAGACGGGGAGGAGAGGGGACAGTCTTGTGTTGCTATGTGGCCGCTGGCTGAACAAGACAGAAACAGCCTTCTGCCGGGTCATGATTATGGGCAAAATAGGAATTTCTTTAAATGAAAACAAAAACTTAGCTGAGGTTCCATCTACCCATCCATTATCCATCATCCATGCAACCAATATTTATTGAGCTCCTGCTATGAACATTATGTGCCTTGTGCACATTGCTGAGGACGAGCATGGTCCCTCCCCATGTGGAACGTACAATCTAGAGGGGAAAAGAAAAGTTAATCACATGATCATACAAATGAATGTGAGATAAAACCATGACACATTGACCATGGGAGGGAACATTCTAGCTCTCCTCTCCATAACCACCATCCTCTTGGGTTCAGATTGTCCTTCCCTAAGGCAGCATTGGACAAATTTCCCTTTTCTTTGGGCTTGTTAAGAGTGTGCAGCTCTGTTAAGTGCTCAATAAACATCAGCCACCTGAGACAGGGATCAAGGACCAGGTCACCCAGCTCCTTCCCACTGTTCCTGAAGTGGCCCTCTCTGCAGGAGCCTGTCCCCACCTACCTCACCCCCTTCCCCTGGGGACACACAGGCTTCTGTTTATTCCTTGGTCTCCGGGGTCATGCTTCACAAATGCTGCTTGCCTGATTAACTTTCCACTTTCCTATAGATCTTAGTGTGTCTCTTCTTCCAGGAAGCCCTCCAGGGTGACTAGCTTGGCAGCTCCTGTTAATCATACCCATGGTGGCATGCCCCATGTACCAGGCATGCCTTGCCCTGCTTTAGATTTTCCTGTAGCTGACATGGTTTCCCCTCATCCTCAGAGAAGAGGGAGGATGTGGCCCTCGGCCCCACTCTACATCAGGCCCTTTCCGGGGCCAGTTGCCATGAGGAGAGGGCTCTTCCCAGCTGCTGTATGTTCTCTGCAGCAGATACAGTAGGAGGCCAGCAGCCCTGGAGCCTCAGAAGGCTGTAGGGGATCTAAGGAGGCACGTGCCGGAACCCAGATCCACCTTTACTTGTACTTCCAAAGTGGCTTAATGGAAAGAGCTCAGGCTTGAGGTCAGATACCTGAATTTGGAGCTTGGCTCAGCCATTTATCAGCTGTGTGACACTGGACAAGCTTCAGCACTTCTCCAAGCCTTGGTTTGCTCTTCTGTAAAATGGGCTCAACAGTACATCATTAGGGGCACTAAATGAGATGACTAGGAGTACGGCAGGATAGAGTGGTGTATTACAGGGGCCCAAGATGGGAAGCAGGCTAGTGCCTACCACGTGCCAGGCCTGGGCTATGTCGGTCTCTTGCTCCCTACAGCTTCTCTATGAGATAGACCACGCTGGGTAAGGTCCCTACACCAGGTTGCACCTGGCCATCCCCTCGCGTGGCCAGGCCCAGGCCCGGAGGAAGTGGCATCCTGGGGTCAGTCCCCTTGCTGTGCTTCTCCACAGGTCCAGAATGTCCACGGAGCTTTCAACGCTCTCGGGGGAGCAGACAGACTCACCTCCAACCGTACGTATCCCATATCTCAACTGGGAACAGGGAGAGGGGGAGAAGAAGGGAACGCGTATCAAGCACTCACTGTAAGCCCAGCTGTGAATGCTCCTTTCCCACAGCGGGCCTGTGAGGAAGGTGGAATTAGCCCTATCTGACAGCCAAGGGGAGGTGAGTGGCTTGTCCCCACCCTCCCTGGGGAAAGGATCTGACAGCCCCAGGCACATCATAAGAGCTCAGTGAGTACCAGCTATTATCATCATTATTGTTATCACTACTGCCGCCGAAGTGTTCTTAGTTGAGATAATCACCTAAGATCCTGCAGGGAGCCATGGCGGAGCCCTAATTCGTCCTAGTTCCAGCGGCAGGCACCGTGAGAACAGCGCTGAGGGTGGCCCAGTCGGGTCTGACCACCTGGGCCGCCCACCCAACCCCACACTCTCCTCGGGCTGGAGCCCTTCCCACCCATGAATGCCCCCTCCCTGAGCCCTCCACCCGCTCAGCTCTCTGGCACCTTGGTCCCAACTAAGGAGGGCTCCGTGTCTTTATACACTGACACACCTATGCACACCTGTCTGTGGCCTGATCTAATGAATTTTTGCACACCTACACACGCACGTGTGCACACACAGGGCCTTGGATGCGTGCACAGAATGGGTCCAGGAGACCTGTCTGCTTAAATGGATCCACCCCCTGGATCCTGCGGCACAGGTGACCTTAACTTTCCTTATTTCCTCACCTGAGCTCACCTTTTTTATCCACAAGGGTTTTCTCACTGTTTCTTAAAATACATTCTGCTCTCTGATGGTCAGAAATTCAAGCAAAAGAAAACATCTCTCCATGAGCGATCCCCCACCCTCAACAAATCACACTTTTCATTTCTCCATGTCCCTGTGAACCCTCAGCCATCAGCAGAAGTCATCGTCTCAAAGCCAGTGGACGACAGTTTACCTTCTGGTTTTTGTCCGTGGCATTTTTACGTGACCACGGTTTGTGGACAGTGTTTCCAGTGGTGACGGAGGCGTGCCTGCCCATCTAGCACTCTGACATGCTTTATTAAGGCCTTCTCGTCTCGTGGAAAATGTCTGTTCCTAGTCTTTTACCATCACGGCAATGCTTGCGATTTTTATGGTATTTGCTTTCCCTTGTCCCGTTGCTTTCCCTTGGGTGCGGGCCCGTTCGCGCCGCCTCCAGCGGCGTAGGAACACGCGGCGGGGCCTCCTTGTCTTCATGCAGATGTCTGATTCTGACAGAGGGAGATGATCCTTCCCCTGTTGATGTTGGGATAGTTCTGTGGAAGGGCCCACGTTGCCCCAAGGCGGTGGTCCACACCCGCTCGCAGTTGGCTCGGATACTGACACAGAACTGAGCTCGGAAGGACCCAGACGGTGTCAACCAGTAGAGCGTCTGGGCAGAAAACCCTGCCTGCTCTAGGGCTCATGAGGAGAGCCATCTCAGGCTGGCTTCCGTGGAAAGAAAATGCATTAGATCAGACAACAAGCAGCCAAGGGTAGGGCTGGCTTTCATTCCCTCAGCCCTCCAGCTTGGCCTCCCTGCTGGGCCTTTTTGCCTTTGCTGCCCCCTCTGCTCCCAGACCTTCCCAGTGAGGGCTGCTGCTTGTCATGTAGGTCTCAGTGCAAATGCCACCACCTCCAAGAGGCCCTCCCTGACCACCTTATCTAAAGGAACTCCCACTTCTAGTAACCGATTTTTCTTCCAGCACAGACCACTTTCTTTGCAGATACTGAGGAGTAACTGTGGATGTTTTAGCCGTGGTGATGATGACATTGTGGTTGTTGTGTTTTGATTTTTTTTGAGAGTCTTTATCTTTTATAGAGACATAACTAAAATATTTTTGGATGAATTGATGTGATGTCTGGGATTTGCTTCCAGATAAAACAGAGTAGGGTGAATGATGGGGTAGGGAGGAAGCAAAATCGACCGTGTGTTGTTAATGGCTGAAACTGGGGAATGGGAGACCGGCGTGGGGAGGGGGGTTCGTTATGGGAGTCCCCATTTTTTCATGTGTTTGAATTTTTCCATAACAAGATGTTAGGAGGGAGGGAGGCTGCGAGCATAAAGTGTATGTGGGCCTGCCTGGATCAGGTCGGAGCCAGCAGCCCCGAGGAGGGATCCACTGACAAGGAGTCCACGTGGGTGGAATTAGGCGCGGTGTCTCTAGTGGGCATTTGGCAAATTGTATCAAAGGCCTTAAAAATGGTCATTGCCTTTGAGTCATCGTTTCTACTCATAGAAGAGTAAGCTAAGGAAATAATTAAGAGAGTGTGCAAAGATTTAGGAAAATAATGTCCATTAGGTCATTGTTTATAACAGTGAAAATGAGGAACAGTGTCAGTGTGTCTAGCCACGGGGGGTGGGTCGAGTGCATTTATGTGGCTGCGCTGTGGGATACGTGCAGATGGGTCAGAACTTCGCTGGCATTCGGGCAGCAGACATCTATTGAGCACCTACTGTGTGCCAGGCGCTGTGCTAGGGGATACTGCAGCAAATAAAACAGACAGAGTGGAACTTATTACTTTCTGTGTCTTGGACCTAAAATGGTATCTGTGGTGTTTAGTTCTTAGAAAAGGGTTCAGTATGATGCCATTTTAAGAAAACATAAATATATGTATAAATATAAGTCTAGCAGTTTACACACAAGAATGTGAATCCATGGTTTTCTGTGGATGGTGGATTTGTGGGTGGTTTTTATTTTTTTCTCTTTATGATCATCTGTATTTTGTACAAATTTTAACAGAACTACTACAGGTGTGATTTTCATAAGGCTTTCACTCTTTCATTCCCTCAAGTGTTTAACCTAGGGCGATGGGCATTTGGAGCACTGTATCTCAAGTATGGTCTTCGGGCTCCTGGTTTAAAATGCAGATTCTGAGCCCCACTCTGGAACCATTGAGTGGGGGTGAGGCCCAAGTGTCTGCCTTTTAAATCCTGGGTGACTCTCCTGCTCCTGACACCCGAAGACCACTGCGGGCTTGAGCAGAGGGGTGTTGGGGTCTTCATGGGCTTCTCCCTGAGGCTGCAGGGCTTTTCTGAGGTTTTCAGAGGAGTCAGGTCTCAAGACAGTTCAGGAAGCACTGCCCTTTCCTTACAAAGATGTAGTATTAGCAGGAAGAGGCCATGAATGCCATCTGCATCCCCTAACCTCTTACAGCAAGCAAGTCCAAGGACTCAGAACTGATTCAGCCAGTAGACCAGGATTAGAACACAAAAGACTAAATTTCTGTGTTGTTTTCACTCCATGATCCCTGACCCAACATTTTAGAAGGCAAGTATAACTGAGCTTCTCTTAGCATCCCAGAAGCATGATCCAAGGGAATTCATACCTTTCCTGGGTGCTATTTGGCAGCTTTGGGCCAGCATTCTGTCAGCCTAGTATCTGATTCCGGTTACCTCATGCTTATCAGAAGCTGATTCATCTATTCTTCCATTCATGCCTCTGACCAGCCATCCTTCCATCCGTTCATTCATTCAGTAAGCACTTGCTACTTTCCACTCTGTGCCAGGCCCTATGCAAGGTTCTGGGACAAGAGATGAGTAAGGCTCGGTCCCTGCTCTCTGCAGCCTCCCCCCGTCCAGCGATGGTGGGTAAGAGTTACAGTGCAATATGACAGGGCCAGGTGGAGGGAAAACTGATCTCCCATTAATTGAAAATGAGGAAAGAAATTAAACAGTTCTTCATAAATGCAGTTTCTCTGGTTCATTGGCTCTTTTTTTTTCAATAAAAAAAATTTTTTTTTTTTTAAGTAAGTTCTACACCCAATGTGGGGCTCAAACTTACAACCCGGAGATCAAGAGTTGCATGTTCTAACGACTGAGCCAGTCAGGCACCCCATCGTGGGCTCTTTCTTTTTAAAACTTAAAACCCAGCTTGTTTCAAAAGCAGCAGTATTCATACAGGACCGGGAGTGCACCATGAAATGTGATCTTTATCAAATCCTGCCTTCTTCCCCAGAGGCTAAAACTGCTAATAGTTTCTTGGGTATCTTTCCAGAAAATTCTATATATTCATGCATATAGAGAGAGTGAGTCTTCCCTGCCCCCAGTACATGGAAACATGTTAACGCCGTTCTGTAACTTGGTTCTTTTCACTTAACAACACCGCTTGGACAGTGGCTTCTCCCAGTACCCACTCTTCAATGTTTGCCCTATTGATGGACATTTGGGTCATTTCCAGAATTTTATTATCCTATACAGTGCAGGAATAAAGATCCTGATAGACAGAGTCACTCAATTCCTGGTGTCCAAAGAGAGAAAATGAAGAGGGGTTGTTTGGTGATGAAAATTTGGAAACAGCCTCCCAACAACGCCGAGCAGGTTTAGGGTTGAAATGACATAGAGCTGCCAGCTGGGCAGTGCCTGTCCCCCTGCTTCATCCTGCTGTGTCCTTCCTGCAGCTCTCGCCTCCCACGACTACATCTTGAAGATCGTGCCCACGGTTTATGAGGACAAGAGCGGCAAGCAGCGGTACTCTTACCAGTACACGGTGGCCAACAAGGTACGCGGTCCGTGGGCCCAGTTGTGTGCAATTGCGCCCTCTGCTGGCTCTAAGGAGAAGTGACAAGTATCTGAGCGCCATTCCTGCTGGTTCTCTTTAGGGAGCCTTTCCTGGGGTGCTGCTCTGGCCAGGCTCTGTCCCTGGGTAAAGATGAGAGGCTAGTCTCAGCATCAAGGGGAGGAAGTCTAACCAGGAGATGGGTTGTGATCTGTTGAGAAAGAGCCTTGCATCTGGCCCCAGTCCTTCAGACTCAGGACCCTGATTCGTCAACACACAACAGATGTTCTCGCTCCTGGGGTACAAGCACTGTATCCAAAATCACCAGATGGCCATTGGTTAATAGGAATGTCCTAGGACCCCAATACTCAAAGTCCTGGAGAAGCAGGTAGGCCTCGATGGGAAGCAGAGCATGGTCAGAGCCCGCGGAATGGGATGACTAACAGTCCTTTCAAGCTGAGACGGCCTCTGGCTTCCCGGGAGATGACCCTGCCAATGGACACGAATGCTTGCAACACGCTAGTTGAGGCACACCCCAGTGGATCCCTTTATCACCAGGACTGTCCTTTTCCTCCTGTTCTAGAGCTGCCCGAACCCCTGATAGGTGATATGTTGTTTAGCACAGTTGATAATAATAATAGAGTAGATACCATTAATTGAGCACTTACTATGGGTTGGATATTATACTAAGCTCTCTACCTCTACCATCTTTTCAGTCATGACAGCTCTGACTGGGAATGTCATTGTCCCCATTTTACAGATTTGGGGACAGTGACACTGTCTTGGCACTGAGGGGTGGTCATAGAGCTACGAAGTGGCCAAGTGGGGGTTAGAACCGAGTTCTTCTCTGGTTCCAGAGCCTGGCCTCTTGCTCACATCACCCACTCAGCCTGAGCTGGGGCCGTTGAGTCTGTCAGGCTGGGAGCTGCTCTCTCTCAGGTGACTTGAGGTCCCTCTGCCTAGATCTCCCTGTGCTGATTGATGCTCTGGTGTAACTTTCCAAAGGGAGTGCTGTGTCTTTTACTCACCGTCTCTTGAAGGGCATCTCAGTGTAACTGTCAGGTGCTGATTGCATCTAAGGGCTGGGATATGGGTTTAATCCAAGCAGAAGAGGTGGGGCTGGAGCAGACTGCTGGTGCAGACCCGGCTCAGGCACTCGCTAGCTGTGTGGCCTGGGACAAGTCACATAACCACTTTGTGCCTCTGTTTACTCATTGGTAAAAAGGATGGTTCCCACCTCATAAGATTACTATCAAATGAGGCAATGTTTTAAAAACTGCTTTGTTCACAAAGGAGGCTTTGGGTAAATACCTACCGCTGCTATTTTTCATTATTTTCCTCTATCCCTCCGCTCTGGGCTTTGACCCAGACAGTCACCCTGCCCCATCAGGTCTCCCTGGAGAAAGCTAATCTTGTTTTGCCCAAGGCTCCTTCCCCTGAGGCTTTGGCAAAGACCCAGCAGCCAGAACAGCTTGCTCAGCTCTCTCTGCGGCCTTGGCCCCAGCCTGCCCTGGGAAAAAGTGGGCCGTGCCTGTCAGAGCCAGCTGCAGTCCATCAGGGCGGGTAGGTCTTGGATCATCCCTGGAGAAGCATTGGAGCGTGGGCCCTAGCATTCGGGACTGGGGGCACCCCCTGTGGTTTAGTCTGGTCTACAGTTATTGTGGATGAGTGAGAATAGCCCAGACAGCAAATGCCCAGACCAGAGAGGACACATGTTAATTCAGCTCATTAGCATCCTTTTAATCCCAGCCAGCCAAGTGCTGTCTCAGGAAGCCTTGTGGTAGGGTCCCTTGGTCTTTCCAGTTCTGTGTGTTCCTTCTTTGAAGATGCCCACTCCCCACATGGCCTTTATACTCATCTCTCTTACACACACACCCCCCCACACACACCCCTCAGGATGTCACATGTGGCCTAGAATGCCCCCTCCTCACTAAGCCTTCCAGCCAGCCTGGGGAGAGTTGGGCATTCGTCACCGGCCCCCACAGCACTCCAGGCTTCTGTGGCACGGCATGGACAATGTGGCGGTATTGTGGATAGTCTTCTACATCTGCTTCCTTCTGCAGACTGTGACCCCCCTCTGGGGATGGGGCAGAGATCCCTCCCCTCAGGGTCCCCAGCAGCCAGCACCCACAAGAGGTGCTCAGCAAACAATGAGTAAATGAATGGATTTTGCATGGCCAGGAATTAGAGGGGGAAATAGACCTTTACTCCGGTGTAGCCCAGATCACACCAGTCCTTTTACATCTCTGCTCTCCAATTCTGGTGCTGCTTCCAGGTCATATGGTCAATGTTCAAGCAGCCAAAAGAGTTGAAAATGTCCCCGGCAATGCTGCCCATCCAGCCGCGGACAGCAGAGCCTTCAGGGGAAGGGGTGAGAGGAACTGGGGGAGTCCGGCTCCAGGCAAGAGAGAGAAGAAGGCCCCTTGTTGTGGGTCGCCAGAGGACCCTCTGCAATCCACCCCCCACCCACCATGAGCCATGGTTTGTGTGTCTGGTTCTCACGTCCCCCTTCTCCCCTCCTCCACCCCAGGAGTACGTAGCCTACAGCCACACAGGCCGCATCATCCCTGCCATCTGGTTCCGCTATGACCTTAGCCCCATCACGGTCAAGTACACAGAGAGACGGCAGCCTCTGTACAGGTTCATCACCACGGTGAGTCGGGGGGCACCCGCCATGCGCCCCTTCTCCTGGCACCCCTGCTGGTTCTTGAAGGAGGGGGAGGCAGCCCGCAGGGCTAGGATCTCGGGCTGTACACGGAGGTCGTGATCCCTAGGATGCTGAGAAATGTTACCAGAATCATGTCAACATCAACGGCGTGTCATCAAGAAAATACTTTCCAAAGAGGAATGTCACTAAATGAATTTAATTTGTTAAGCAGATATTTGTAGGGCTTAATGAGATGTTTGTGATTCTCTCCAGTGTCTTATTTTTATGGGTTTAGCAGGGTTTATCCTTTTCTGTGGAAATTTTACAGTGAAGATTTAACTCATTTTTTCCCCATGTCTATTTTCCAACTATAGCTACTGGTACTGTCAGGTTTCTTCTTTCTTTCCTGCCTGCTTGTTCTCTTTTCTTTTTTTCTTTGATTTTTTATTTTTCCTTTTTTTTTTTTTTTTTTTTTGCTATTGTCTCCATCAAGTCTGATTTTCTTTGGGGCAGCTTCAAGCTGATGTCATTTTTCTTTGATGCTGAGTATTTCTGTCAAGGATGCTATTTCCTGGCCTCCCGTTCAAAGTGTCCTTGGGGGCAGAACAGCAGGCTTACAGCACCCTGCTTCAGCCAGGAGGCCCAGAGATGTTTCATAAGCCAGAGTCAGCTGAGGTGGAGGAGATGGGGTGATTATCCCTACCTCAAAGATTTGGAAACTGAGGCCTTAAAGGTCCTTATGCTTTTGTACCTCTTCATACTTTTAAAAATGATTCAAGATTGGGGGTCTAGTCCCGGATCTCTCATTTCTGGCTCTCACTAGATTTGTATTAGTCACAACTCTGTTACAGAAAAGACAGAACCCCACATCCAGCTGGCTTGATATAGGTAAGCCTCAGGCATGGCTAGATCCAGGCACAAATGTTGTCCAGAATAGACATTTTTTTAGTCCTGTTTTCCTCTATACTGGCTTCATTTTCAAAAAGAATTTACTAAGAGAAAGTGCCTCCTTCTCAGTAATTTGACCTGAGTCCTGGATAGGATAGTACTGTCACTGGCCTCACTGAGCTCCCATTCCAACCTCGCGGCCTAGAGAATGAAAGGAGCATCCCAGTTGACCAGCCCCAGCTGGATCACAAGGACAAAGACTGTGAGGGGTGAGGGGTGGGGTTCCTCAAGAGAAAAATCAGGGGTCAGTTACTAGAACACAGAGGGGTGGATATTAAGAGGCAAAAAGTTCAGATGTCCGCAACAATGTCTCCATCTTATGATCCACTACATAGCAATAACAGGCCCTACTCCGCCTGCCTCACAGGCCTCATGGGACTCAAAGGACATCATCAAAGGGAAGCTCTTTGCCTGATAGAAAGCCATGTGGGTGCAAAGGGTGTCAGAACCCTAGTGCTTATATGAGCCTCACAACAGACTTACGCTACTCTCTGACTCCATACAAATTTGAAACTTTTGGTCAACAGAGGGCACCTACCATAAAGCTAAGACACCGGACACAGATTGGGAAAAGGTATTTGTCACATGTACAAGAAAGGAATAATCTTCAGAATTTATATTGAGAGAATTCCTACAAACCAGTAAGAAAAAGTTAAACGACCAAAAAGAAAAATGGGTGAGGACTTGACCATCGGAGAGACCATACTGGCCGTGAAAAGATGCCCGAGTTCCCTAGAAATTGGAGGAATTTGATTCAAAATACAAGACCCAGTTTGTTCCTATCAGGCTGGCAGAAATTACAGACCTGCCACCATAGAGATCGGGAGGACGCACAGCAAGGGGACCTCTATCCACTATCTGGTACACAGGTAGATTGGGTCAGCCGCTGGGGGGGTGACGCAAAAACCCTTTGACCCAAAAGCCAGGGGACTTGTGAGCAAGTAATTTTACCCAAGGCCGTACAGGGTAGCACCCCAAATGGTTTGGGCTTTTTGGTTTTTGTTTGTTTGTTTGTTTGTTTTACCCCAGCGCTCCTACCACATACCCGGAGTAAGACAGAGACTAAGACACAAGTCGGTGTGTTTGTGCCGTGTGTTCGCTTCTCAGAGGCCCTGGGGTCTGCGGCATTGGCAGTGAGAGAGAAACCGCCTTTGTCCGTGTCTCATTGTAGGGTTGAGAAGGCTCTTCATGTCCCCTTCTTATTTGCTCCCATATGCCACATAGCTGAGGCTCTGAGTGTGAAAACCCCTTGGCAAGTGGCTGAGAAATGAAGCAACTTCATTTATTCGCTAAACTTTTGCGAGAATCTACCACGTGCCAGGCCCCGTGCTGGGCAGCAGAGGTAGCTGAATTTGGTCTCAGCTGGTGGGGAAGAGGTGTGAGCACGCAGAGACCTGAGTCCCGTCCAGCAGGGCTTCCACTGGAGCTGTGCACCGGGCACTGTAAGCAACAGCTGCCTTTGGTTTGGCACATTTGGAGAAGGAAACCCAGAGATGAGTCTTGAAGGATGCAGAGACATTTTCTAGACTGGTGAGTGAAGCAGAGAGGGTCTTAGCACAGGGAATAGTATGTGCAGAGGTGCCCGACAATGGCATGTTTGTGAAGGCCACGTGGCCTCTTTTGATGGGGGTGGACTTCTGAGAGCCGGAGGTCCCAAGAAGTCACAGGGGAAGAGCCTGTCCTTCGTAACCCAGAGGCCAGATACCTCCATGACTCCATTTCCTTCTCCTCCTGCCTTTGGGCATCAGCCTCACCCCCATCTCAGCCCCGTCCACCTCTGCCTGAGCACGGGCCATGCTGAGGGAACCTCCTGACAGCATGAGCCTGGTGGTGTTTCTGAAGGCCCCGGGCCACCATCATGGTTGCCATGGCAACCGTGGGGGTCAGCCCCAAGTGAGCCAACCGGCTGTCCCTGGCAGATGGCGTCATTGTGGAGCTTCAAAGGCCCTTGTCACGAGACGAGACAGCAGATGTGGGGATGACGCTCGCATGCAGACACACACAGCACAAAGAGCCCCAGGAGCCCTGGCAGCGCGGGGTGGGGCCAGGATGGAAGTGGAGGCACCTGCTGTGACTTCTCTTTCTCTCTTTTTAAAATCAAACACTTGTGTGCAAAGCCCCCAAACCCAAATGGGGACCTCTGCAAATAGCTCCTCACGGGGGCTGTTTAAGAGAGGGCTTAGGCCAGAGGCCAGGATGTCGTCATGTGGCGGCTGCAGGGCTTCGGAGGCAGCTGTGGGTGGGCTGGAATGAGGTGGGGTGCCGTTCAAGGGGGTGTGGGTGTGGAGGGGAGAGGCGGGTGGGGCCTCCCTGACGCATTTGTACCTATCAAGTACCTGGCTTATTCGAGGTTGCCCCTCTAGGGTCTCATGGTCTGCAAAGGACTTGGACATCCCGAGTCTGAACAGAGGAGGATCCCTCCTCCCGGAAGTCTCCACCAGGCTGCATGGGGCTTCTCTCTCTAGGCACCCGGGGCATGTTGCTCAGACTTCCGCTCTGTGCTATTCCAGAAAATTCCACCACTAAAGGAATAAACAGATGGTATTTAACAACATGCAAGTGATCCCTTTCAAAGTGCCCCCTCCCACACACACACATTTGTCCCCTGCCCCTGCCACTTGCCAGAGCCCCTTTTTTGGGATTGCCTTCAAGTGGGTTGTGGTGACAGATTGGATGACTTCAGCGGTGTCACATCACTCTCCTTGTGTGTTTTATTCCATAAGGGAGGAACAGCCAGAAGTCAGAAAGTACCACATTGGGCCAGTTTGGCAGTGACACTTTTTGCCCACCAAAAAGTACCAGCTGGTAATGGCATGCTTCCATTGGGCAGCAGGGATAGCTGAACTAGACATAATCCCTGCCCTCCAGGTGCTCCTTGCCGTGAAATAATCCCCCAAACTTTAGATTGCACTTGATAATTGCCAGGCCTGATTATGATGAGCTCCAGGTCTGATGCCCCTGTGTGTCCCCAGCATCCAGCACAAGGCCTAGCCTGGATGTAGGTACACCGAAATATACAAGAGACAGCTGCTTGAAGAAGTGATCGTATAGCTACACTTATTAAGCATTAATCTTATAATTATCTCCTTTAACTGTTCCAGGAACCCTCCAAGGTAGATGATATCAGTCCTGTTTTATATATGAATTAACTGAGGTCCAGAGAGGCAAAGAAACTCATCCAAGGTCACACAGCGACTAAATGGCGAGGCTGGGACTTGACCCCAGAGCCTGCTTCTGTCACATCCCCCACCCCACTCCCATTCCCACCACTTAGCTTGGGAGCCTCCATCCTCCAAAATAAAGGCTCTTGAAGATGTCCCAGCAACAGAGTCCCCAGAAACCATGGAGCCCTTGGTGGGACGCCAGGATGATTTGCTACAGTGACTCCCTGCTGGGAGTCGGGAGGAAATGTTATAGCAGGAAACCAGGTGACATTGTGAGCATGAGTGATAAAATGACTGTCACACACACAAACCATAAAAAAACCAAAGCAACGACAAAAAACCAGCCCACGTCAGCTGTCCATCTAAGACTGGTTGTCTGGTCGTTTGCAAATTTTCCTGCCCAGATCTGATTACCTTTCACTCATCTATTTGGGCACCTGCAAGGGTTTGCCATAGACAAAAGGCATCAGGTACTCGGGTGGGAGGTGGGGTGTGGGGGAGATAGTAAAAACAACTGAGAAGAGACAAAACTGGGGAGGTTTTGCCCCATTAAGGCTGTATGAGTAGGGAAGAGACCAGCTTTGTAGCTGGACCCGAATCTCCCCTACTCAGACTTCCCTTGGTGTGTCTCTCTTTCCTGGACCATGAGCTCCAGGAAAACAGGGCAGGGCCTTAGTCATCTCTGGTCTCCAGACCTGGGGCAGCACAGGTAGGTGATAAGTAGGCATCAAACACTGAGCAGATGGATGGTGGGGTATACGCCTCCGTCCACCCCCATACCACAACAGTTTCTATTACGTGAGTTATAACACAGAGCCCACATTAGCAGCTCAGTTATTCAGGGCTGGACATGTGTAAAAAACTTTGGTTCCAATCTTTCCAGACGTTTGAGCAGAGCTAGATCTTCTAGAAGGTTGTGTACCAGGGACAGATTGCTCCAATTGGGTCTGCACACAGATCTCTCAGTTGCAATGGAAACTCCCAGTGCTTGCTTTTCGAAGACAGATTCTGAGACATACAAGGAATACTGGAATGAATGGAGAGAGCTCCCTTTACAAACTACACTTATTTTTACAACCACACAACTTTGTTGATGGGGTCCTCTTACTTCAGGACATTTGATATGTAAAACCTAACAGAATTGAGAAAGTAAATATAAAGAAGCCATCTGTGTATGAAGACAGGGACTGAGGGGAGCCTTCAGGTTGGGGGTGAAGCAGGCACTCTAACAGAAAAAAGCAGGCCCTTTGTAGCCTTCCAGACCCGGATTCTCCTCACCCTCGTCTTAGGTAGCTGTGTGACCTTGAATAAGTCTGTCCCTCTCTGAGCCTCTGCTTCCCCATCTGTGAAATGGGGGTCACCCCATTTCCCTAGTACTCGCACAGATGGAGTGAGAAGGCCAAAGAAAGTGCCAGCTCAGGCCTGACACATAGTAGGTGCTCACCCGGGGTGGGTTTTGGGGGAGGGGAGCGGGTGTCTTGCAGCTGCAGCCATTGTAAGAGTGGTGGGGAGAGGACTCAGTTCTCCCAGCAGGCTCCTGTCCGGAGGGTGGGAGTGGGGGGTCTGGCAGGCGTGATGCCACTGGATGGAGACCACCACACCCTGTCCTCCCCCACTTTTCCAGGGCCCGGGCATCATCAGCTTCCCTCCCACAACAGCCCCCACCCCTGCGAAGCCACAGCTTCGGTGTTCTCATCCGCGGCTCCAGTCTGTCTGCCGCCACCGGCATCTGATGGGACTCCGATTCATTATTTATTTCCTCATACTGTGCCTTTTCCATAAGCTTTTCAAGCAGTGCTGCCTGGCTGAGGACAGTGAATGAACAGTTCCCAGGCATTTGTGGTACAGCGGTCAGCCAGACACAGGTCATCGTGGACCTCACAGGGGGGGCCCCATTTTACAGATGAGAGAAACTGAGGCTCGGAGGGGTGACCTGGCTTTCCTGGCCACAGTGGCAGGGCTGGGATCTGACCACAGGAATGTTTACTCCAGAGTCCACAGGCTTCACCCCCACCCCCGTGTTGGTGTGTGTGTGTCGTGCTTCTCCACTGCCCACTGTGGAAAAGTAAACGGGGCGGGGGGGGCGATGGATTGGGAAAGCATTCGTGTTGGTGGAACAACAGAGGGATTCAGCTCTCCAGCCAGTGCGGCTGGAACACATCCTTTCCATATTATAAGGAATTAAGAGTCGCAATTAAACTGTAAGGGAAACACACACACATGTACACACATACACACCTTCTTTTCAAGGTAGGTAGAGAAGCTGACTTCATTCTAGCCATAGTAGGAGGTTGGGAAGCTGGTAGAACCGCAGGAAGTCTCTGCTAAAGAACAAAGGGGCATTATTGATGACTTCTGATGAAAGCAAAGTAATGCGCTCCTCTCAGGCCCACCGGGGCCCGGATATCGAATTGTCCTTGTTTCCATTTCCAGAGCCAGGGCTGCTGACCAGAGTAGGGTTGCATGTGCTGGCTGTGGCGGCCCTTTCTGACTCAGTGGCCCTGCTCCTTCACCACCCTCCCCTGAGCTTGTCCCCCTGCTTCAGGGCCTGGTCAGGATACAAGACCATGGCAGGGGTGAGGGAGCAAGGGAACAGGCATTCACGGCGGTGTGTGTGACACACTCATTCAATCTGACAGCAGTCCTGAGGGCTGAGGATTAGCCTTCCCATTTTTTAAAGTAAAGAAACAGAGGTATGGGAAGTAAGGATGACACAAGGGCACATGACAGGAGGGGTCCCAGCCAGAAGTACCTTTGTATCAGGAACTTCTGATATCTTCTTGGCGTTCAGGGTTGAGGTAGAGTCTTGGGGAGACTGAAGAGCTCCCTGACTGGCCAAAGAATGGAAACAACCTCTGGCCTAGGTACTCTGCCCCCGAGGGATATGCTTCATCACAAACACTTCTTGGCACTTAGCTGAGGAAATACCCTGTTGAGGTCTCAGCTATCCCGAATGGGCCCTTGCAGTGCTTGGGACCTGGGCCGCTGCAAAGAATCTGCATGTGGTGCCTAGGACAACTTTGCTGTCCTGTCTTTCTATGAATTGGCTTGTTCTCAGCTAAAAGAGCCAGGTGGAAAAAGGAAAATTGAGACCCAGAGGCTGGCTCTGGGAAATAAGTGGTATTTTACCCATTGTTCTTCTTAGAGTGGGTCTCAGATCTTAGAAACATCTCAGATCTTAGCAACAAGGTCAGAGCCTTCTGGTCAACTGCAAGATTAGATTAGGTATCATTTACTGAACACCTACTAAGTGCTGGGAGCTCCAGAGGCATTTCCCGCAGTAGGACAATTGGCAGGGGTAGGGGTGGTTTCCCCATGTCATAGATGAAAAAAGCTGAGACCCAGAAAGTCTCTCCCTGGCTAGAGTAAGTGAGTGAGTGACAACCACGACTCGGCTTCCCAAGGCTGAGCCCTTTCTGCCAGGCAGACCTCCCAGCACTCACCTCCACTCACTCACCACTCTGCTCAGGGCCCCCTGCGCCACGTCCAGTGAGGAGGTGTATGATTGGCTTTATCTTCACTTTTATTCATTTGTATTCATGTTGGCACATCCCCATGGGTCAGCGAGGTGCCAGGCCACCATCCTCCCTTTCAGCAGCCCTTTCCTTAGTCTGTTCTTGAGATCTGCTCTACAGATGTGGTGAAGCCTGTTACCTTGCCATCACCAGTGTACAGCCTACGTCCAAAGACAGACACCCCACCTGGTGCAGTCTCGTAGCTTCATGTATTTCCCTGTCTCAGATGTAGGAACTGTGGCCTTCTCAGGACCCAAGGCGGCCATGACAGGCACTGCCTTAGAGAGTGCGGATGTGGTCGCCTCCTGGTGTTGGAGGTTTCTGTGGCCCCCCACATGTCAGAATCCAGGGAGCACTACCGCCTGAGAGCACCCCAGGACCCCTATCCTCATGACCCCTGCTTCACCTCACATCAGTCACCACCTATGATTATGAGTGTGTCAGGAAGGCCGAGCAGGCTGACGGCAAAATGATGAAAGCAGGGGCCGTAGCAGCATCAAGCAGGCTGCTAGGTTTCTTTCAGCTTTTGAGGTGCCTCGCCCCACCCCAGAATGTGCCGGAAATTCCCCTCATTTGACCGGTGACCAGCACCTTCGACAGATGTCGGATAATGGGAGATGTGCTGCTGAGCTGGGTGGTATCTGGAGATGCACATGGGAGCTCACTACAGGGCCTCCTTGGGCTCAGGCTGACAGCAGCTCACTCGGATGGGGTCAGTGGCTTAGTGGCTTGCATGCCCCAGGGCCCCCGCTTCCCCGCAGCTGTGTTTCTTGTGTACCTCAATGCATGTGTTGTCTCCTCCGGCTCCTGGCCGGCCCAGGAAACGGAGGCTTCAGACTAGGCGCCAGGTGTTTGTGAATCATAGGCACGCTCGGATTCCAAAGTGTGTGTGTGTGTGTGTGTGTGTGTGTGTGTGTGTAGATATAGGAGGTGGGGTGTGCGTGTCTCTATGTGGGTTGTTTTTTTTTTTTTTTTTGCTCCATTGCACTTAAGTCACAATTTCCTCTTCTCTGATCCAAGCTCTAAAAGCATTTTGTGGTGTAAAATCTCCCATCATCTGATCCACTTTGCCGAAATAAACCAGCTCCCCTGCCGTCATCGTCCTTGAGAAGTGCCCCTGCGTCATGCTCTGAGGCTGGCAGGGAGAGGCCTTGCCTGCTGAGAACACTTCATGATAATCCCCCCAGTGCCCCCCATCCTCTTCACTCCCTGGGGGGCTGTTATTACTGGAATGTCAGCTGCCTCACTTACAGCCCGTCCGTACAGCCCTGCTCTGTCTGTCGCGGGCCTCACAGGCCTCTGCTTAGCTCATCTCGTGGAAATATCATTTTAAAAATAAACCCTGGTTCGATTTGCACTTCCCTCTCACCTCCGCTATGTCTCCTGGCCTCCTCCGCTGGGCACCGAGGATCCATTAAGGCACCGCCGTCTCTCAGAGTCCTCCAGTGGTCGAGTGTCAGCGGCTGGCCGGCCACCCAGTGGTGCCTCCGGGGCGGTCTCGGGAGCCCTCTGGGACTGCTCAACTGGGCTTCCTCTGCATCCTGTGGTCATCTAAGTGCTCCTTCACTGTAGCAGGGGGGGAAGAAGTGAGAGCCCTGGAGGCAGACAGACGTCGCTCTGCCACGCACTTGCTGTGTGACCTTGGAAAAGTGATTTCCTTGTCTGGGCCTCACACGGGTGCATGACTGAGGCATGGCACACGGGTGACAGGTCGTAGGGGTTCTTGTGGACGGCATAACGTATGCACTCGAGAGGCAGAATACATTTAAAGTTGCCCTTCAAACCTTCTGTGAACTTCTTTGATCTGCCATCATCTATACTTTGATTCTTTTATGGAACCAGAAAGCAACCGATAGGTAGGCCAGAAAATTTTGAGTAAAACATAGCATGACTTCGGTATGTCACAAGTGGAGTCCCGACAACTTCGAAGCGAAGTTAGTCGTTCAGTTCGGTGGCGAAGCTTCATGCTTGAGAAGCAGCAGAGTGTCGTGTTAAGAGTACAGACTCCAGAGTTTTGAACTCTCGGTTCGACCACCAAGGACTGTGGCATTATTCAAGTGGTTCAGTGTCTCTGTGCCTCAGTTTCCTTGGCTGTCACATATGTATAAGAGTAGGACTTCCTAAGGTTGGCCTGGGGATTCGGGAGAGAGGAGGATTCTCAAGCCCTGCCTGGCACAGAGAAAGTGCTATGTGAGCTCTGTTTCGTCATGTAGGAAGTCATGAGCTACAGACATGCAGCAGGTGACATTCCTTATCGTCCCCCCTACTCCAGCAGTTCTTCACTAGGGGGCAGTTTTCACCTCCAGGGGACATGTGACAGCATTTGGAGACATTTTGGTTGTCACGGCAGGAGGGAAAGGGTACTCCTGGCACCTCCTGGGTGGAGGCCCAAGAGGCTGCTAATCAACATGCCCCGGCACACAGGACGGCCCTCCCACGACAACGAATTTTCTGGTCCCCAAAGTAGATACTGCCATAAGAAACTCTGCCCTAACATAAGCTTTCTGGTAGCAGCATAGGCCCCCTGTGCTCTGTAGCACTTGCCTTGCTTGTAATTTTGCATTTGTTGTTATGATTATGTGATTACTACCCATCCCCCTGCTACAGTGCAAGCTTCTGAGAGTGAGGGATTTCTCACTCCAGTCCATCCAGGCCAGTGCTGCCTATTCAGCCCCTCCCAGATCCCCGTCACAGGCAGCACGAGGCCTGGACCTGTCTGATCTGGGTTCAAGTCCCAGGATTGCCACTTCCTGGCTGTGTGGCCTTGGGCCAGTGCCACCGCCTTTCTGAACCTCCATTTGTTCATCTGTAAACAGGATTGTAAAAATCTGGTAAGTTTAGAGTGGAAGTTAAAACCACAGGCTCGAGGGTGAAGACATAGCTGAGTTTAAGTCACAGCTCTGCTATTTACTGTGTGAACTTACTTACCTAACTAAACCTTGGCTTCCTCACCTATGAAATGGGTCTAATAATCCCCTTCCTCATTCAGAAGGTGATTAAGGGATTTAAAGGAGCTGATAATGATTACTTTTATTATTATTAAATTCATCATCCAATAAGTGGGGTTTTTTTGAGCTGCATATGTTCCAGACCCTGCTAGAGTGTCTGTACTTGCACAGCTCATCGTCTCGTGATCTGGGAGGGGTCTGACCTGGCTCCATCTAGCACTGACCTCTGACCACCGTCCCTTTCAGATCTGTGCCATCATCGGTGGGACCTTCACTGTGGCCGGCATTCTGGACTCCTGTATCTTCACAGCCTCGGAGGCCTGGAAGAAGATCCAGCTGGGCAAGATGCATTGACAACCCACCCGGCCCAATGGCCGAGGACCCAGGGAGACCGCCAGCCCTGCTTCCAGCACCCTGTCTCCTCCTGCCCTCTTATCTGGTCCAGGATCTGGCTGCGTCCCAAAGTGGGGGTTGGGGGTGGTAGGGGGTGGCTCACGGTTTTGCAGCTACCTCTTTTCTCCATCTTTAATTTTAGGTGAATTACACTGCCTGAAGTTGTGGTGCCCTTTTCCTGGGGAGCCCCAAGACCAGAGTCAGGCAGGGTGGGTTCGGGGATATCAGGGACCACTCCCGGAAGGGCTGCAGTCCCTTCCTTCTTAGGGGAACAGCCCAGGATCCACGTCGACCAGCTCTCAGCCAGGCTTTGACAATCTTGAAGCTCCCACCATTTAGAGGCACCAATCACTTGGTTTCTCCCCTGGGCAACCAGCCCACAGACCAGGGCTCTCCGCTGTGGGTCACACTGCCCAAAGGTGCCTCCACTCGGCGCCTTCAACAAAGGATGGTACTTCCCAGGCGAGCCCCTGAGATGTGGCGCCGTAGATGGAACCCTCGCTTTTGCTCTATCCCTCCTCGCCCATCCCAGAGACCGGGCTCAAGTCCCTCACCCCCACCCATTTCTTTTTCTCCTGAGAAGCAGATGCCCGGTTGTTGGGTAGCAGTGGTGGACTCAGGTCTGCCCCTTGGAAACTGGGCAGGTGGCGAGTTCCCCTTCCTCTCTTCCCCCTTGTTTCTCTGAACCCCCCACCAACGTGCCTCAGCCCCTGTGCTGTGTGGCAACAGCATCTCTTGGTGGAGGCTCTGGTTTTAACTGGGGAGTCATCCTTTGAACACCAGACGTGCTTTGTGCACTTAGGTCCAGACAGAAAGCATCCTTCTCCGCAGCACTAAAATAATCATGTCTCACCGCCTCCCACACAGTTGCCATCAGTCCCAAGGCCTTTGGTGGGGGAAGCAAAGCAGAGCAGTCCTTCTCCTGTCTTTGGACAGCTATCTTCCAGGCTCCCGAGGGGTGCACAGCATTCAGACTTCTCTGCAGCTCACTAGTGGCCCACTCGCCACTGAGTTCCCCCATCAGGGGCCACACACCAACACAATATGTTTCTGGTCCCTAGGGCAGCTCCATGGTCTCCCCACTTGCTCCTAAGCTGGGTCCCTCCCCTGCTGCTCACCCTCTTCCTTCCCCTTTAGTCCCGAAAGGGAGCGGCAATGGTCCAGGCCTGGATTCCATCCAGGGAATTTTAGGTATGCCCTTGTGTCCCAGGGAGAAAGCTGCCTGCCTGTTTTCCATTTATATCAAGATTGTTTGCATACTTTTGTAATTAAGGGGAGTGTCCAGTGGATGTTTTTAAATTATCTATATGGATAGCTCAAGTCTGTGCCATTTGTAACTTTTGGCTCTGGATTCCAATTAGAAAAGTGTCCCCTTCTGCATATGAGTTGACTGATGTTGTGAGTGTAAACTGCATTTGGTTATCTCTGGTATCTGTGGCCACTTGGATGGATTTTTTTTTTTTCCATATTCTGTTCCCCAGTTACCGAAAGGAGTCTCTTTGGTGTGTGAATACCTGCACCTGTAGAGGGTGGGCAGGGTGGGGTGGGGAAATGTGTGGCATGCACATGAGTTGAAATTCCACTTTTATGCTTTTAAAAAAAACAAAACCAAACAAACTCTTGAGGACATGGGGATGTCAGTTTCCTATGGAAGAGACACCTCTGACCCATTATTCTTATAAACAATCTCAAGGGGGGAAAATGATTTAGTTCTTTCCCCACTCGTTGGGCTCAAATAGATTAAAAGGCTGATTTTCAGAAGTATTGATGTGTGTTTCTTTCTACTTGATTGAGGCTGACTAGCCTGGAGGCTGGGATCACAGTCAGAATGGAATTTAATTCTAGAGGAGAAAAATTGAGAAATGTGGAAAGGATCTGTGAGGATGATCAGAAAGTCAAGACCCCTTGGAGCCAGCCCTTTATTGAATCCCTACAGAATATGCCTGAATCTGCCAGTTTCTAGCTGGGTAGACCCAGGCCAGGTCCTTACCACTCAGTGCCTCTTTATTTCTCAGGTGAAAATGGGGAGCGTAATAAAACAGTCTCATGGGGCTGTTGTCGAAATTAAATCTATGATATGTGCAAGTAAGTCATACTGGATCAGAACGAGTTCATGTATGCAGAAAAGGGGTACGTGTTAAATCTTCAAAAATGGAAGTTTCATATAGGTATTCTGAATAGGATATAATATCTTTGAGAACAGGGCTGACATGTTTTCCCATAGCTTTGAGCCAAGGCTGCATAAATGAAGTGTTTATCATAAACTCTTCTCGATTTCCAAGGATCTGGCATTCCTTGTTCAGCCTTCAGCTCAGCAAAGGGAGACCATCATCAGCTATGAGAAGGAGATTTACACAGCTATTTACCATCCTGTTGTCCAGTCCTTTGAGGCCCTCACCTGGAACAGCACAAATGTGGATCATTCAATCAGGAATGAATGTGGGAGTGAACCAGTCTGCAAGAAACTCTTCACTGATTCTCCCCATTCTCTCATTAACATCCTGATACTAGAGTTACCGTGACCCTCAGAGCCAGAGGTCAAGAGTAATATGCCTACTGGTAGTCAGACATGTGTTCCCAAACCTGTTTATGTCAGCTGTGCTTTATGCTGTAATGCTGAGACTTAGCTAACCAGTGAAATAGGATTGAAAAATGAAAAAATCTAGTCCAACTAAGTTGTATACTTTGCAGAGACCTGATAACAGCGGGTTGCCACCCCTTCCTCAAAATGCTCCCGAATTAGATATGAGCAAGACTCCTTACTGAAAAGACTTGGGGCAGGGGCGGGGGGTGGGGAGGGTGGTGCAGGGGGACATCCTTGAGGATTCCACATTCACGTGGAAAGGGTCTCAGTTCTCACTCCACGTTAAAGTCACCCAAAACTGGAACTCTCAGGTTGATTTATGTAAGGATACGGTTTATGCAAGGAAAGTGAAGGAGAACTCCAACAGTTTCTCAATGATAAAACCCTGCTTCAGGGTCAAAAGATTGGTGAATGTTTTTTAAGTGGACATAAAACGTTTAAGATATGTGTCATTTCTCTCTTAAACCAATTCTTTCCATTATCTAACCAAGAGCAGATTACAACGTTCTCGTGTAAGAGGATTTCTCAATCGGGAATTAGAGCACAGACTCATAGAGGGGGTCAGAGGTCAGGGGCTGTGGTGGCTCAGGCAGGGGGGACGAGTTGCAGTTGCACGGGAGGTGAAGTTACAGAGGTGTGTCAGAGAAGAGAGCTGCTCAAGTCCCGCAGCCCATGCTGCCTGAGGGGGCTGGTACCACAGAGCAGTTGTGAAGCTTGGGAAGAAGTGGGATGTAGCAGTGGTGCTTATAAGTGGCAGCTGTCGTTCGTTTTTATTACTGTATGTCACAGATTCGTTTTTGATTCTTGCCAGAAACAAAGAGACACATTTTCTCGATGTGGCAGGCCACCGGTGGCCCTAATCCCTTCTTAAGAAATTGCCTCATTAGCTGCTCCAGCAGATAGCTGCCCTGGTCCAGGAATGCGAGAGGGGGACTGTGTGAAGGAGAACACTCCCCCAAGACCTTTTTCTCTCCCCAGCAGTTGTCTTTGGTCAGTCATGTAGTGATGAGGTCATGCACTTTATTCTGACCAAAATAAGTTATTATTATCTTCTCTCTTGTAGAAATAGCTACCAACGGTTGGGCATTCTCCATGCTCCAGGCAAGGAGTGATGATTGTTCACAGCCATCGTACCCAGTGGGTGTTCCCTCCTTTTTACAAAGGACAAAACAGATTTAGTAAATTTTCTCCATCACACAGCCAGCAGGTGGTGAAGCTGGAATTCAAACTCATGTCTGCCTGACTCCAGAGTTATGAAGAATTGTATGGTTCTGCCTCAGTTCCCAAGAGCATCTTATCCGCCTCCAAAGAGGGAACTGACCCCACCCCCCAAAAAGGGGGAAATTGAAAGTGGTCAGGGTACGTTTGTTTTTGTTTTCTTCCTTTTTAAACAGCCTACAAGGGAAGCTAAATTGAACATTTGGGGATCCTCTTAAAAATATAAGGCCCTTCGGGACGCCTGGGTGGCTCAGTCATTAAGGTCTGCCTTCAGCTCAGGTCATGATCCCAGGGTCCTAGGATCAAGCACCACATCAGGTTCCCTGCTCAGCAGGAAGCCTGCTTCTCCCTCTCCCACTCCTCCTGCTTGTGTTCCCTCTCTCCCTCTCTCTATCAAATAAATAAATAAAATCTTTAAAAAAAAAATGTAAGGCCCTTAAAACATTTTAATTACACAAATAATACATGCTCGTGGCCCCACTGGAGGAAAATCAAAAAAGAACAGAAAGGAAAAAAAGGAAAAATTAAAGTGAGCCTTGATTCCACTAATCAGAGGCAATCATTGTTAACATTGTAGTGGTATCCTTCCATAAACAGAATGGGATCATGCTGTTCATATTATTTTGTAGTCTACTCTTTTCCACAATAGACATCTTCCTATGTTAATGACTGTGGATCTCATCATTATCTTTATTGGCTTCAAGATAACAATAAGCATATTGAGTATCTAATGGTGGATCACGTTCATCCTCTGCTCCTGTCTCATTCAGAACCTATTTGGGGCACCTGGCTGGCTCAGTCGGTAGAGCATGGGACTCTTGATCTCAGGGTCATGAGTTCAAGCCCCACATTGGGTGTGGAGCCTACTTAAAAAAAAAAAGTTAAAAACAAAATTCAGAACCTGTTCTTTTTTTCTTAAAAGATTTATTTGAGAGCACACGCGTGTGCGTGGGAGTGTGGGCGTGAGGCTGGGTAGGGACAGAGGGGGAGAGAGACAATCCTGGATCATACTCCCCACTGAGCAGGGAGCTGGACAGGACTTGATTTCGTGACCCTGAGATCATGACCTGAGCCAAAATCAAAAGTGGGACATTGAACTGACTGAGCCACCCAGGCGTCCCACAGAACCTGTTTTTTCACCTGTAAAAGGAACAATTCAGAGGATTGTTTACCAGATTAAATAAGGTGACATCTGTAAAACTTAGCACAATACCTGACATTAAATGCTCAGCCAGGTAAGATTAGCCATTACTATTCATTTAATAATTTCTACCCTTTATTAAGTGCTTGCTTTGTGCCAGGTATTGTGCTAAGGGTTCATTTCATCCTGGCACCAAACCAGTGAGGTAAATACTATTATTATTCCCATTTCTCTGATGAGGAAAGTGAGTAACCAAGAGGCTAAATACCTTACCCAAAGCTACACAGGCAGGAAGTGATGGAGATCCAAACCCAGGCAATCAGAATCAGGGCTCATATATTTCCCCACTATACCACCCTCTGCCTCAGAGACATAAAAATATTCCCTGGGCATTTCCTCTATGCTAGCACTGTCCTAGGTCCCGGGGTTCTGTATCAGCTCCTGTGCATATTTCCAAGAGTGGACACGAGGCAAGATAGTAGCCAATTCCAGTAAGTCCTCATTAGAGTGACAGAGCCTCAGGCTCTCAAGATCTTATCTGGTGATGTCATTGCACCTGTCTTAATTTTACTGAGTGTGGGGTGAGGAGTATAAAGAAATGCCTCCCTGCCCTGGTTGATCATGAACATACCTTGATTATCCTGGGTTGTAATGATCTGTCCTCATGGTGACCTATACTACTGTGAGTTTAAGGTGTACAAAGGTTGAGTTGATACACTCAGGTATTGCAAAATGATTACCATAGTAGCTTAGTTTACATTTCCATCACCTCGCATAATTGCCATTTCTTTTTTGTGGTGAAGTCATTTAAGATCCTCCTTTCTTATGCTTCTCGCCCCGCCCCGCCCCCCCCAGCCTCTTTACTCTGGGAGCCTGATGGCCTTTCAATTGCTATTGCCTCAACAAATTTCACACTGCTTACCCTGCTGCCATGGCTTCTCCAAACAGCACAGGTATTGGTCATCCTCTCTGAGTCTGAGAGCCAGAAGTCTCCAACACTGCGGGGGTTCCGGAATGAGACCTAAAATAGGACCCGGCAGGTTCAGGGATCACGGTAGATGCCCTGGTTGGTCATGAGTATGAGTAAATGCTGGTGTTTAACAATTGTATCATCATATTCCTGAAGACACTAATAAACGGAGAGCAGGGGACCTGCCTAAGTCTGGCAAGACAAACTCCTCTCTCAATTTCAGGGTGTCCATTTGTTAACTGAGCAACACAAAGTGTTCTATCTAACATGTGGCACAAAGTAGGTGCTTAATACATATGAACTGAATGAATGAATCAATTCTTTCAATGAATGAGTCGGTCCATCACTGCGAGTCTGCCGCACAGCGAGACCTTTCATTCCCAGTAGCCTGACTAGCCGGGGGGTGGCGCCCGCGCCTCCTGGCGGTCTTTCCGGGAGGGGAGGCGGAGCTCGGACACGACTGGGTGGGGCGGGGCGGGGCGGGGACGCGGAGGGCCCCTGGGTGGGCGGGGCTGGGACGAGCGGGGCGGGGCAGTGACCACTAACCTGCCGGTCAGATCCGGCAGGGGCCCAGAGGGTTTTTACCGCAAGGTGCGTGGAACGTGTTTACATCAAACACAGAAAGCTTACAGTTTGCGTCATCGGGAGTTAATAGCGAAAGTCTGAAAGTGAGGACTCGTGGATATGAGGCCTGGCTTTAGGGCTGTCCTGGAGCAAGCCCCTCTGCTTTCATAAGGAATAACGGCTTACTGTAATTGAGTTCTAAACACTCCCAACGGATTAACTCATTTAATCCTCATAACAACTCTATGAGTCACCTGCTAAGATCATCCCCGTTTCACAGATGAGAAAACTGAGGCTCAGAAACATGGAGGCATCTCCCCAAGGTCCAGCCACATGAAGAGGCACCTGGGTCCAGGTCTGATTCTACAACCCCAGCTCTCCCCAGTGATGTTGGAAACAAAGGCAGAAGAAAAATTTTCTAATTTCCTTACTACCCAAAGCCCATTGACAAGTCCTTGAAACAGGCAGAGAGATATTTCTGTAGGGATTCAACTGCCCGGGTGTTAATACCGGCAAAAGGCAACCTTAACCCGACCTCCAGGATCCTGTAAGTCTACTTGAACATATAAAAATTCCTTTGGAAACTTCCTTTATCTCTAAACCCCCCAAGATATGTGTTGGTAATCAACCCCCAACCATATGGCCCACTGTATACATATGAAGGGTCTCATGACTAAGGTTTTATTAGACAGTAATAAATGACCTGTTCCCAACAATAACTAGCCCCCTCAAGGTCCTAGAAACCTTGCTTCCAAAATTCCTTAGAGGGGCGCCTGGGTGGCTCATTGAGCGTCTGCCTTCGGCTGAGGTCATGATCCCAGGGTCCTGGGGTCGAGCCCCGCATCGGGCTCCCTGCTCCGCGGGAAGCCTGCTTCTCCCTCTTCCACTCCCCCTACTTGTGTTCCCTCTCTCGCTGTGTCTCCCTCTGTCAAATAAATAAATAAAATCTTTAAAAAAAAATTCCTTAGAGACTTACGCTATCCCTAACCCACTCCCAACTTGAAAGTATATAATGGGCCACTCCTCATGACCCCAGTGCAGCTCTTTCTGCCTACGGGTCCTGTCCCCGTGCTTTAATAAAATCACCTTTTTGCGCCAAAGACATCTCAAGAATTCTTTATTGGCCGTGGGCTTGGAACCTAAGGTCTTTCCTACATCACCCAGCAGGGCTAAAAAACTGGGGGGAAGTTTTGCAAGACCAGGTGGTTGGTTCTCACGATCTCCAAACGTTGCACCTCAAAATCTTTGGTTGGGCGGGAGGAGGGGAGTGCTTGCTTTAAAACCCGGGCCTACCATTGCCTGGTTTCGTAGGACTGTGATGGACCACAAAAATTTGCATTTTGCGCAAGCTTCTCAGTGATTTCGAAGGAGCAAGTCAGCGGATTGCGTTTGGATCATGAATGCCCAAAGCATCTAACAACTATTATTTAACATCAAAATCACCTCAGCAGAGGGTAACAAGAGGCAAAGAAAAAGTTTGGGATAAGAAAGAGACTCTGGCGTGCCTATTTTTAAAACACCAGTAGGCCTCTATTGCAGGCCCCACAGAAGTATGCCCGTTCTCCCCGGCGGTGCCAACTCTTTGTGGGTCCTGGCGGGACCCCCAAAGCCGCCCAGCCCTGAAATGGCCCCTTGGAAAGAGGCACTGCGATCCCAGCCCAAGTCGCAGGGGGCGCCACGCAGTCTGGCTCCGACAGGAATGGGGCTCCGCTTCCTTTCTACGCTTGCGCGGTCAGGAAGCCCTCACTTCCGGCCTTGCGCGCTCAGGGTCTGAACATAACGGGCGCCAAGGTAAGTAGAGGCTGGTGTTTTGTCCGAGTGAGAAGCTTTCCGCCCCGTTGGGTCCTTCCCCCACGTCCGCGGGGCCGTCCACCTCCCCAAAGATCTCTTTGCGTGACCTCCGACCGGGCGTTCTCCTGTTCCGATCTGCCTCCCAGTCAGCCTGGAGGTCCCAGTGCCGCCCTCTTCCCACGGCCCCTCTGGTCAGGCAGGCGCTGCCCGCGCTCGCCTTACTCTGTAACGCCCAGACCCTTCGCTTCCCCCGTTCTCCTCCCGCAGGCACCTTCCCCCGAGGCCACCTCCTCCCGTAGAGCCCTTGTGCGGCGGTGGGGAGGCGTGTCCTGGATGGCGAGCAGGCCCTGGGACCCAACCGAGCACCCTTTCCTCCTTCCCACGCCTCTCTTCGCAGACGGTCAGCATGAAGTTCAACCCCTTCGTTACCTCGGACCGCAGCAAAAACCGCAAACGCCACTTCAGTGCGCCCTCGCACGTGCGCAGGAAGATCATGTCTTCCCCACTCTCCAAGGAGCTGCGGCAGAAGTACAGCGTCCGCTCCGTGCCCATCCGCGAGGACGACGAGGTCCAGGTTGGTGTCCCTCAGGCTCTCGTTACCCAGCTGCATGTCGCTCTGGCGCTGCCTAAGAGTGTCATGTGTGCTGGGACGTGGGGAAGTCGTAGACTCACATGCCCTCACGACCCTGGCAAGTAATGTCACCCTGCAGATGTGTCGGACCGGAGATGGGGCCCACAACCACCAGTGTGCCTACCCCATCTTAATTGAGATGTGCCTACCCAGCTTAATTGAGAGCATGCCCATGCGATTCTTTAATAATAATGATTGTTTTAAAAAAAATAGTATACCAGCCAAGCAAAACTTTGCTTTTCGATTTAGTCCCTTGGCTGCAAGTTTTCCAGGTGTTGCTCAGGGTGACTCTTTGAACCAAATTCTCCAGGAGAAAGTGCTGTGTTAAGAGTAATGTCTCAGTAGTATTGGGTTTAGCAGAGGCTGGGCATTGGTGGTACTGGATTTGGCAGAGAGAAGAGGGAAGTAGCAAGTCAGAAGCATGAAATTATGAAAGAGAATGATCCTTGTGAGAAAGTATAAGCTGTCTGTTCTTCCTAGAGCTTTGGATGTGTGGTAAGAAAGGGAGAGTGGGGGATGACTGAAATAGCCGGGGTAGATTAACTCCTTGAGAATTTATGGAGCTGGCACTGTTCTAGACACTAGCAGTAAGCAGGACTGACGAGGCACCTGTCGCCATGGAGCTCAACATTTTAGAGCAGGGATTCCCAGCGTCAGCACTGTTGACATCTTGGACTGGATGCTTCTCCCCACTAGATGCCAGTAGTACCTCCTCACATTTGTGACAAGCGAAAATATTTCCAGATATTGTCAAATGTCCCTAGGGAGCAAAATCCACCCCCTCCCCTTTCCCCTAATTGAGAACATTGTTTTAGAGAATGAAATGGGATAAGGTTAAGGGATTTGGTGTATCTTCTAAGGCACAGGGACACTTTGAAGCTTTGAGGAACATTTTGAGAAGCTTGAAACCAGGGGATAATTTGGCCGGAGGGAATGAGAGGAATAGAGTGGGAAGTATAGTTTAGAGGTATGATCAACAGTTGCAATTTCTCTTCTAGGTCCTTCCCATCAGACATGTTCTAGAATGGGGGAATTGCAAATGTGTATAAGGGCTAGGTAGGCAAATTAAAAAAGGGAGGTTGGCTGATGGCAAGAAAATAGCAACTGGAAAGCTCATGCCTCATTTAAAGGAGATTGTGGTGTACCTTCAGCCCATTGCTACTGAAGGGAAATGCAGGCTCCTTGTCAGTTTCTTGATTTTGCAAGAAAACTAGAAAGTTTAAATTCTCTTCCCAGTCCCCCATTTCCTTCTAGCTACTACTACTCTGTTCTGCATGTATGGCCAGTGTCCTCAAAAGAGTTGTCTACACTTCCTCACCTTCCCATTTATGCCTAGACCCTCTCCAATCTGATTTGTATCTCACTACTTTATAGAAACTGCTTTTGGCTGAGATCACAAATAACCTGTTAGTGACTAAATCCGGTGGACACATCTTGGTCTCATCATGCTTGACTTTTTCAGTAGCATTTGGCATTGGTAGCACTGCCTTACTTCTTGAAATAGTTTGGCTTTTTGGCTTCTGTGACCGTTCAGGCTCAGTTTACTTTTGACTTCTCAGATTCCTTTGCTGGTCTCCTCTGATCTCTAAATGTTGGAGTTTGTCAGGGTCTGCACCTGGTCTAACATCTCATCTTGCCTACATTGCCTCCCTGGGTGATATTATCTGTTCCGAGATCCAAACGTCTGCCCTATGCTAACAACTCCCTCTTTTATATCCCAGCCCAAACCATTTTCCAGAGCACAGACCTGTAGATCTAACTATGCGTGGAACGTCTTTATTTAAAAACCTCATAGTCGTCTCAAGCTTCCAATCCGGGAGTACTCTTGACCGGAACACTGCTTCTGTCTATAATCTGCTTTTCCTCCCATCTTTCACACTTCAATAAGCATCACTTTTTCACTTGCCTGTGCCATAAACCTTTAAATTCTCCCAAATGTCTCTCTCTTCCTAACCCACATCTAATCGATTACTTAACCTTAATTGATTCTATCTCTAAGATAAGTCTTTCTTTACATTTCCAGTTTAGTTCAAGACACTAGCTTTCACTCTTATCCTGGTCAAACATTCTTCACAGAGGGACATTTTTGGCAAATTAGATTCTGCTTAGAACCTATCATTGGTGGTTGACTCTTACTATAAATCTAAAATCATTGACAACAAGGCCCCATGTGCCCCAGTCCTGGTCTGCTTGTCCAGCTTCATCTCATCCTATTATGTCCCCACATGTTCTGTACTTCAAACACACTGGCCTTTTCAGGTCCTTAAGTATGCCTTGATCTTTCCTCCCTCGGGGTCTTTGCCCAGAAGGCTCCCTCTGCCTGGAGTGCTCTTCCTTCTCCCCTTTACCTGAATGACTCCTCATTTTTCAAATGTTATCTTAAATGTCAGTTCCCCAGAAAAGCCTTCCCAGATCCATTAATCAGCATGGTATCAGCACCCTGTATTTATATTTGCTTCCTAGCAGTGAACACAATTTGATTTTATTTCTTTTTAAACTGAGGCATACTGGGCCCACCTGCGGCTGCTGGAGCTCATCTTCCTCCAGACCGTGTGCCCCGACATCTGCCTGTGCCAGTGCCTGTCTGCGCTCACCCTGCTCCCTGAGTCCAGGATCCAGGTGTGGTTCCAGAACAGGTGTGCCAAGTCACGGCATCACAGCTGGAAATCTTCTCAACCTGCAGTCAGACCGGAGCTTTGACTCCACCACTGTGCTCGTGGAACTGAAGCAAAATGAATTGAAGTCCCAGCTGCCTCTTGAGATGATGTGAACTGGTCGCCACATCCCAGCAGGGCTGGAGAGGGCATCTCTACCCTAGCTCTCAAGGTCAGAATTTTGAAACCTATTCTCTGAAGACACTGATTGAAAGCTGGACTCTTGAGAGGAACACATCTTTTCTGCCTTTGGTAACTCTTGAGGATTCTAGGCGAGTTCAGGATAAGCTCAGAGGAGCCATGACTGACAGCCAAGGAGGTACACATCAGAATTCTTTCCTTTCTGGCTTCCATGTTAAGGCCACATCAAGGTTCTCCTTGATAAGGGTTTGCCAGTTCTCTGGCCTGTGAAGCTCCTTCGCCTTTTGCCTGTGACCCTTTACCCTTGCCTAGTTCTTCTTTCTCTGCAGCACACTGCTCCCTCCACCCCCTGAAATTGTGGCACTCATTTTGACCTGTACACCTGCAAATCTGCGCATTCAGTTCGGTTTGCATTCCTGCTCCTTCTTGCCAGTTCTCTTATGTTTTGGACTGGTTTTTTAGAACTCATTATCTCCTTTGCAAGAACACTTCAGCTTGGCCCAATTTCCCCTTGTGCCTGGCAGCTGCCTCCTCGTGCTTCCTCCAAGGCTGATACGCTTAAACTTTCTCTAACCCATCTCCTTCATCCTCATCCTGTCCCCAGGATTTACTGCTTTTTAATGTGGCCTATCATCTTTACATTCATTTGTAGCTTCAGTGATTTTGTATCCAGATTATTTCAAGAGTCCCCTGCCTCTAGCTTCTCAACTTTTTACACATTACTCTCTTTAGAAATCTGTAGTAGCTTCCAATTGCTATCAAATGGTGAAAACCTTTTGGTTCCTCTCCCAGACAACTAACTGATATCTCTAGCCAACAGGGCAGTTTTTCAGATCTTCATATGGTCACCCATGCACAATGTATGTCGTCTCAGAGCCACTCCTTCCCGTTTCGGAACCAGATGAATTCCTTTCTCTTTCAAAACACTTGCGATCTCTGCCCCGCCCCCTTCTGAAGTCTGAAACTTTCTGTAATCATGATTTTGTACCTGTTAACTTCAGTCACTCCAGCATTCCCCTTCGCCCTTGTTATTGTATTTCTGTGCAACGTTAGTGAATTATTAAATGTTTCCACAAATGAAAAATAAATAAAACTGAGGCAGAATTTACATACAGTAAAATGCACGGGTGAGTTTTGGCAGATGAAAAGCCACGTAGCCATCACCATAGTTATGATCCAGTAAGTTCCCATGTGCCCTATTCCAGTTAATGATTGTATATTTGCATGTTTATTAGTTAACTGATTATTACCCATTACATTAAGATGAGGCCAGAGAATTTCTCTTTTTTGTTGCCTGACCTCAGTGACCTTCTCATCTCTGGTGAATTCATTGTCTTACTGTAAATGGCTTCCATCCCTCTGTTCCACTGAAGCACACTAGCCATGATCACCAGTGACCAGCTTGTTGTCACATTTGTTCCTTTATCCTTCCTGTAGATGACCATTCCTTGGCATTTGACATTCTTTCCTTGGCTGCAGTATCCCACATTCCCCCAGTTTCCCATTCTCTGTGGCCATTTCAGTCTCCCTTATAAGCTTTTCCAAAATGTTGGCTTTTCTCGGATTTCTACATTCTGCCCTCATACCACAAGCTCCCTGAGCAAAATCAGGCTCCAAATTACCATCTTTGGAGGACTCCCAGGTCTTTGTTGCCGACCCAGTTGGTCTTCCAGCTGTGTATGGAATTCTCCACTAGAATGTCACGAGATGCCTCAAATTCAGCACGTTCCCAACTACACTGTTTTCTCCTAAAATGTTTCTTCCCCCATGTTCCATGCCTCTGGGAAAGGCCTGTCCATCCATCCAGTTGCTCAACCAGACTCTGGATATCATCTTTGCGTCTTCTCCTTCCCCTTTCCAGGCCAGCTGGGTTAGTCTTGTCCTGTCCCTCTCCTCGCTGGGTCTAGTGTTTGTCCAGTTCTCTTTAACCAGGGTGTTCCTTTGGACTCATTTTATTAAACTCTTTCTTCAGTCTTGATGATGGTTAAGAGGGGCTTTTTCACAGACTTTTCCACGTTTCATGTAAGAGTCTCTGGTCATATAGAGTGTAGTGGATTTTTAGTGAGGCGTGGCTGTTCTTTTTTCAACCTGAAAATCACCTTGGTAAGTAAGCTGAACAATCTAAATGGACATTTTAGGAGTATTGAAATTCTCTAGTTTTTTATATGTGGTTATTTCCTTTATGTTTCTTATAATCAGCATCAGCTATATTGTGGCTCCTGTTTAATAGGCTTGTGCCTTCAGGGAAACCGTAATCTAGTTGGTTTTGAATAGTGTTGGAGTGTGAGTAAGATTTTTAGTATATGAAAACAACCCAAGAGATTTTAATTTAACATGTTAATTTTTTTCTGACTATAAAATATTTGTGTTAATTATAGAAATCTTGAAATTTGGGGGCACCTGGGTAGCTCAGTCAGTTGAGTGTCTGACTCTTGATCTCAGCTCAGGTCTTAAGTGCAAGGTTGTGAGTTCAAGCTCCACATTGGGCTCCACGCCGGGTGTGGAACCTCCTTTAAAAAAAAAAGTCTTGGGCGCCTAGGTGGCTCAGATGGTTAAGCATCTGCCTTCGGCTCAGGTCATGATCCCAGAGTCCTGGGATTGAGTCCCGCATCGGGCTCCCTGCTCCTTGGGAGCCTGCTTCTCCCTCTGCCTCTCTCTCTCTCTCTCTGTCTCTCATGAATAAATAAATAAAATCTTTAAAAAATAAATAAAAATTAAAAAAAAATCTTGAAATATGGAAGAATAACACGTTTTGTAAAAAGTCATCTGTAATCCTACTTCGTGGCAACCATTATTGACATTTGGATATATTTCCATCCCACCATGTTATATGCCATATATCTGAAACATACCTACACAAGATTCAGACTATATTTCATATAAAGCTTTGTTTTCTTTTTTTTTTTTCTCTAAAGGTCCTATCTTGAGCATTTTCCTTGGTCATAAATTGTTCTTTGAAAACATTTTAAATGGTTGCAGGAGAGTCTCAGTATAGTATCTTTAATCATCCTTCTCCATTTAATCACTTGAGAATGATTATATTTTTTCTTTCTTAAATTTTACTTTTATTTAACCGAGATATAATTGATATATAAGATTGTGTTAGTTTTGGGTGTATAGTGATTATACTTTTTTACTCTCAGGACTAGGTCTGTGGTGGCCATCCTAGTTCAAGGAATTTTTTGTTTCAGATAAGAAAAAAATTCAGGTGAAGAATTTTCACCTGACTTAGAACAACACAGAGCAGATTTATAGCCAAAAAATAGCTGACTTTTGACTGCAAGGGTTAATATGCTTTTGTGCAAAAAGTTATATGTTAGTCTGTGTATTCCTGATAATTAGTTTCCTCACTGTGATGTTCACATATTAGAATGGGGGGAAATTTTTCTTTTGTGTTTTCTCTTAGGTGGTTCGAGGACACTACAAAGGTCAGCAAATTGGCAAGGTGGTCCAGGTGTACAGAAAGAAATATGTCATCTACATCGAGCGGGTACAGCGTGAGAAGGCTAATGGGACAACTGTCCATGTGGGCATTCACCCGAGCAAGGTATGGCCTGGGACCAAACGGTGGTAGCAGCTGTGTAGCTTAGTGCTGTTGTCAGAGTTATCAGTGTGTTGGGACTGTCTACTCAGGTGGCCCTACCCAGGGAAAGACTTCTAGAGGGAGGTCAGGCAGGCTTGATCGATTCATAGACCTAGGATCCAGATTCTTTTCTTCTCTGTTTTGTCATCCTTGGTGAAGGCTCTGTCTTCGAGCAGGTTGCAAGAGGGTTCCAGGTACTGTAGGCGTCACTTTCCTACTGGATGATGTCCAGAGAGAGAATTGAGAACATCTCTTCCTATGGCCCTCACACCCACCTGGTGTAATAGGCTGTTTTTCATTTGCACTCCTATTTCACACACTGTATTGTAGGGTCTTTCTCCTCCAGAGTTTCAGATAAGGGCAGAGTGGTGAGGGTCTTACTTATCCTTGTGACCTGTGGTCCGGTAGCTGGTGGGAATGCACATGTTTAAAAAACAATGCATTTTGCCGGCCAAAGGGTGATAGACGAACCAGAAACATGTTGGCAGTATAATTTTTCCCAGCCCAATATTTGATATCACTAAACTATCTAACTGGTCTCTTAGATCCTCAGGAGTTAGGGGGTATTGCTATTGTTGGGAAAAGCTCTTCTGTACAAAATAATTGTAGTTATAAATCCTTTCCTTAAAAAAAAAAATAATAAAGATGTTTTCTTACCCTTAACAGGTGGTTATCACCAGGCTAAAGCTGGACAAAGATCGGAAAAAAATTCTCGAATGCAAAGCCAAATCTCGACAGGTTGGAAAAGAGAAAGGCAAATATAAGGAAGAACTTATTGAGAAAATGCAGGAGTGAATGTAACCTGTTGTGCAAGCACAGTTTAACTGTAGACCTTTAGCTGGTGTGTGTTCCTTTGAAACTCTTCAAGACATCTGCCAAACATTTCATCTCCTTCCCATTTTGCTATTGATAATGTAGCTTTGTAAATCCACTTTTGCTGTTTTGATTACTAATTTTATGAATAACAATTGAAATTGTTTCCTAATTCCACGGGGAGTTTGCATTGTTTTATAGATAAAATCCATCTTACTATCAATTCCTCTTTGCCATACTTTCCCATGTTTTAACGTACTGAGCAGCAGAATGGAAGTGGTAGCATGGCTTTGTTCCTGCCTGAACCCTCATGGCTGATGGGGTGGACAGGACAGGGCTCTGGTCCCTAATGCAGGAGTTTGCCCCACTTAGTGGTAGTCATCATGTGAACTGGCACATATAAGATCTCACTGAGTGTCTGGTGCTGCTCTGGTCTCGAGTCTGACGGATTGCTCCCTGGCTCGTTTCCTCTCCCTTGTGCTCCAACCAAACCAAATGGCGTGCAGCTCTCTGACCAGGTTGCCCTTCCCAAGGTCTTGACTTTGCAAATGCATTTCCAAATGACTAAAATGTCCTTCCTCTCACCTGGAGCTAACTCAGGAAACTGACGACAGCCTGGAGGCAGTATTTGGCTCACAGACAAATTATGTTTCTCCTTCTGTTTTCATAATTTTAATAGGTCAATTTCCAACATTTAAAAGTTGAAGGATTTCATGGAGAAATCCAGATCTTGCTTCATCTGGTTACATGGGGCCCCAATCCGACCCAGCATCAGTCGTGTGGAGCTCACAGGCTGACTGTCCCTATCCAGTCTGCGCCACTCGTGTACCCAACTTGCCAGGCCCCCACTGGCATCTTGAGTTTTAGACTCCAGGTCTAACTGCAACCAACCTAACGTGAGTTCACTCCTTTGGGAGTTAGAGACTACACCAGGTGTTGTTATACAAAAGAAAGTTTATTTGCAGCAAATCAGATCACAGGGAGTAGCTTCCAAAACCATGACTCCCCAAATAGGGGTGAGTAGGTTTCTTTTATTTAGGGTTATGATGAATATTCAGAAAGGGGAGTTTCTTCATTGTAGGTAGAGGTGGGCATACAGTTGTGCACATGTCTTAAGGAAACATGCCTATACGAGCATTGTATGTTATATTAATGAGGTTTGTTCTCCTCCTTGGGTGGGGATTTTAACATTATAATGAAGCAGAGGTAACTGTTGGACAAGGGGAAAGGAATAGGGGCAAGCTCTGAGAGCCAATATAAACAGGATTGAGTCTTGGGCTCCTTATCTTGGAAGGAATGCAGCGCCTTGCTTACTTTTGAAACAGCCCTGGGAGTTTTGCCACTGATTTATTATCTCTGATATGGTGAGGCCATTTCCTGGCCTACTAGAATCTGTTAGTTTTTGCATTCTCTTTGTTCCCTTAAAGTCCTTAACTATTGACGTTTTTGTTTTTCTTTATAATTCTGACACCTCGTAGGCAGTACTGCAAGAAGTGTGCTAGGGCAAGAGCCAGGTAGGCATAGATCATGGAAAATAGCTGGGCCTAAAATGACTTCTCTTTGTTTTTCTGGGGACCCCTAACTCTGCTTGTGTAACGTCTAGTTACCCTTCAAGATTCAGCTCCATATCCACATCCAAAATCCCTTGGGGCGCCTGGGTGGCTCAATCAGTTAAGCGTCTGACTCTTGATCTCAGCTCAGGTCTCAGTCTCAAGATTGTGAGTTCAGCCCCACATTGGGCTCTGCACTGGGCATGGAGCCTACTTAAAAAAAAATTAAAAGTAAATAAAATCCTCCCTTGCTGCGGTGATAAATTATTGATTAAAATTCATAAATGATGAAAATGCATAAAATTATGAAATGCCTTTCATGACTCTAGTGATACGTGGCCTGACACATTGGAGTTTCTTAGTGAATGTTGATTGAATCTCTTATTTCCCAATTTGCCTGGTGAAGAAAAATGAGCTTAGATGAATTGTCCAGATCCCAGAGAACACGAGATAGAGTTAAGATTTGAACCCGGCCTGACTGCATCGAAGACGACCCACATCCCACTTTAGCCATCCATCTCTGGTGTTCTTCTTTCACCCCGTCAGCCCTGTACCGGAGTCTGACAGGAGACTGGACATCTGTGTGCAGGGAGAAGAACCTATATATTTGCAGCAGTAGTGCTGCTTAGTACGAAAAACATTGTCACCATCTCTGCCACAGGACAGTCGGAAGCCTTTGCGCAAGTTACTTACCTCTGAGCTTCCATTCTCTTGGTAGTAAAGCGTATAGTTCATACCTGCACTGCCTTCCTGTCTCATGGAAAATGGCAGGATCAAATAGGCTCTTTCTGAGGACTCTGAAAAGTGTGAGTGTTCAAATACTAATATTGCTATTGTTTACTTATATTTCCAATTCTGACATGCATTTTGCACTGAAAGAGGTAAAGATTTTTCACAAAAAAAAATCAATGGAATCACAAACCACAAAATTCAGTATGCGTTCTCTGATTTTGGGGCATTGATTTTTTTTTTTTTTAAGATTTTATTTATTTATTTATTAGAGAGAATGAGATAGAGCATGAGAGGGGGTAGGGTCAGAGGGAGAAGCAGACTCCCTGCTGAGCAGGGAGCCCGATGCGGGACTCGATCCCTGGGACTCCAGGATCATGACCTGAGCTGAAGGCAGTCACCCAACCAACTGAGCCACCCAGGTGCCCTTTGGGGCATTGATTTTTAAGAGTAGGCAGAATGATAGGGGCGCCTGGGTGGCTCAGTCGTTAAGCGTCTGCCTTCGGCTCAGGTCATGATCCCAGGTCCTGGGATCGAGCCCCGCATCGGGCTCCCTGCTCCACGGGAAGCCTGCTTCTCCCTCTCCACTCCCCCTGCTTGTGTTCCCTCTCTCGCTGTGTCTCTCTGTCAAATAAATAAATAAAATCTTAAAAAAAAAAAAAAAAAAGAGTAGGCAGAATGATATTGTCTTGGCTCCAAAGCCACAGGGATCTGGATTCAAATTCTGCTTTGGTTTTCGGGCATTTTTAATGAGCTTGTTTCCCTATCTAGGTAAGAAGCTAAAAATGTTGCTCTTTGTGAAAATGCTTATCAAATGTAAAAGCTAAAGTAGTGGTCCACCAGACTCTCCTGACTTTAGGAGTCACTCGGATGCTTGCTAATATTAGTCTCCGCCCCCTTGCTTGGTGGTGATTCCTCCGTGCAGTAATTCTGAGGAGAGACCTCTTCAAGTCTTGAGTGCATGTATATTTCTGACATAGCTCTTGTGTGATGCTTACAACCAGTTAACTTTGGGAAATTGTGGATTATGATATATGTAAAGTAGGGGCGGCTGGGTGGTTCAGTTGGTTAAGCATCTTACTCTTAATTTTGGCTCCAGTCATGATCTCAGGGTCTTGAGGTGGAGCCCTGCATTGGGCTTGCTCTGGGTGCAGAGCCTGTTTGGAATTCTCTCTCTCCCTATCCCTCTGCCCCTCTTTCCCCTCGCTCTCTCCCTCTCTCTCTGTATCAAAAAAAAAAAAGTAAAGTATGTATACATGCAGCATATAAAGTAGGTGCGTGTTATCATTAGTAGTCTAGTGAGTAGGTAAACAGTAAGGTCTGTAGTTTGTTTTTTCTAATTTTGAGTTTTGTCTTGATTCTCAACACATAATTTAGTATCCCAAAAGTTGCATAAAAGTTGGATTTCATACTACGTTAAATTTATAGTAAGGATGATATATTCTGATAGCCTGGTCTGGGCCCTAGGCTCCAGCCATTATTCTCATCAATAAACTTAAATTATGATGCTTCCTAGGAGTTGGACTTGGCTTGTTTTTAGCAATTTGTTCAATACAAATGATAGATAAGAGGTTTGAGAGCTGTAATCCCCTCCACCAGCCTTCACAGGCAACCAGATCCTACCCGACTACTTAAACTGAGCAGGGTGAGTCATAGTGCATGGTCAAGATCAGGAGCTCAGCATCACACATGAGTTCTAATGCCAGCTCTGTCAGTTCCTAGCTGTGTGACCTCAGGCAGATTGCTTAACCTCTGGCCCTCAGTTTTGTCATTTAGAAGATGGAAATAATAAGAGTGCCTATTTCAAAGAGGTGTCAGACTTAATACTTGAGATACTGCATGTGAAGCACAGAGAGCTCAGCAAATTTTAACTATTGTCTTTTAGAGGAGATTGGCAGGGAGTTTGTCTGCAAGAGCAGAGGGAAAATTTTTCTCAGGAGTTCAGATAAACACTGGTTCTTGGCGTTTTTTGGGATGTGTGTGTGTGTGTTTAAGATTTTATTTTATTTTTTTAAAGATTTTATTTATTTGACAGAGAGAGACAGTGAGAGAGGGAACACAAGCAGGGGGAGTGGGAGAGGGAGAAGCAGGCTTCCTGCTGAGCAGGGAGCCCGATGCGGGGCTCAATCCCAGGACCCTGGGATCACGACCTGAGCTGAAGGCAGACGCTTAACGACTGAGCCACCCAGGTGCCCCAAGATTTTATTTTTAAGTAATCTCTACACCCAACGTGGGGCTCAAACTCACAACCCCAAGAACAAGAGTCACATGCTCTACCGACCAAACCAGCCAGGCTCCTCAAATACTAGTTCTTGAATGAAGGGGAGGATTTAAGGGCAGTAGTATTGTGTTTGGGCTGCTGTAGGAAATGGGCACTGGAGAAGGCCAGATGGGTGGGTTGGCCTATCAGGATTCAGGCCCAAGGATTTTAGCATGTTTCCTGGAATGACTTTCTTTTTTTTTTTATTTTTATTTTTATTTTTTTTATTTTTTAAGATTGTATTTATTTGCGAGAGAGAGAATGAGAGACAGAGAGCATGAGAGGGAGGAGCAGACTCCCTGCTGAGCAGGGAGCCCGATGCGGGACTCGATCCCGGGACTCCAGGATCATGACCTGAGCCGAAGGCAGTCGCTTAACCAACAGTTTCCTACTAACCTTTTCATTGAATTTGCAGATGTCCACTCACTTGAGTGAGTCCCCTATGCTATTTTGGGAAGCCTCCAAACTTTTAAACTTCAGATAACTGCTTCTGAATGTCTGCTTTCATATTGCGCTCAGGCATGAGATATTCAGCTACAGAGCTCTCAGTGTAGTTGGGCAGGCAAGTAATTGAATATACTGGGAACTGGGCAGAACTCTACCAACCAAGAGTCTACCATACTCTGCTGATACTATGGACTTTGAGCACTTCCCATCTGGTGGCTTGTTTTGTTCATTGTTCTGTTAAATTAGTTTTTTTAAAAGAAGTAATACATATAGTAAGGTACAAAAGTTACATAGTGAAAAGTAAGTTTCCTTGTCCCTGTGATTCTTGGTTACTCAGCTCTGCCCAGAAGCAGTCAGTGCTTCCAGTTCCTTTTGTATCCTTCCAGAAATATTCTATGCATATATGACTGGGTGCTTACTAAAAGTCTGATCCATGAAGAAGTCTTCATGAGAAAGGCAGGTCATCCAAATGTAAACAGCTCTATAATATAAAATTGATTTACTGCTTGAACACCATAATTACAATATAAATATGCAGATATATTAGGTAAAATATTCTTTGGCCTTCAGAATTAACTAAGTCAACCATCGTAGCCTACCCCAAGCAGGAGAGCAGCTAGTTCCAGAATAGGTGTTCACAGGTCTCATCTTAGGAATTAGATGTCTCTGTCTTGTTAAGCTGTGTATAATTTAGGGTTTTTTGGCTGACTTGATGTCTGAAATAGGCAGTATGGCTTAGTAGAAAGAACAGGAGCCATGAAGACCTACATTTATTATTTTTTTAAGATTTTATTTATTTGAGAGCGCAAGAGCAGGAGGTAGAGGGAGAGGGAGAAGCAGACCTGAGCAGGGAGCCTGATGCGGAACTTGATCCCAGGACCCTGAGATCATGACCTGAGTCAAAGGCAGACACTTAACCAATTGAGCCACCATGGTGTCCAAAGACCAATATTTAGATCCCAGTTCTGTTACTTAAAACAGACTTCAGGCAAGTTACAAACCTGAGCCTCTCTTTCCTAATATGTAAAATGGATTTAATAAGATCATAATAGGTGTTGTGAATATTGAATGAGAGGTAATTCAAAACACATGGTTCAATGGCATATGGCTGCCACACAAGAAATGAATGGTGGTCACCCACAGGGCATGTTCCATACATATGTGCTGAGCAAATGAGTTGTAAAGCATGCTGGAGCTTTCAGCTTCTCCAGTAACTTCCAGGCTTCCAGATCTGCTTGAAAGGAGCTCTATGACTCCATGGCTTTGTGACTTTGCATGCCTGTTTTTATTTACAGGGCTGGGCTTAGGAAAGGGGATTGGTGGGGTTGCACGGTAGCATTTCAGTCAGTTCTTTACTTTATCCTTTTGGGGTTGCTTGGAGGTTTTTCCTCTGGAAGTTGATCTCAGACTTTTTGGTCTCAACACCTCTTTACACATTTAAAAATTATTGTGGACCCAAAATCTTAACTTTTATGTGGGTTATATTGATCATATAATTTACCATATTATAAATTAGAACAAAAATTTAACATTAATTTTAGATTCATTTTAAAATAATAATAAACCTATAATATGTTAACAGAAAGAACATTTTTTAATGGAAAATAACTCTTTTCCAAGCCAAAATTTAGAAATGTAGTGGGAAGAATGACATTCTGTTACATTTTTGCAAAATTCCTTAATGTCTGGCTTAATAGAAGACAAATGGATTCTTAGTAATGCTTCTGCATTCACTCTGTTGCATCATGTTTCCAGTAAAGCATAGGAAGAAAATTCAGCTTTATACAGATTGGTAGTTAGAACAGAGAGGCCCTTACAGACTTGCTGGGAGAGTCCTGGGGACTCCCCTGGGGTCCTTGAGCCATACTGACATTTCCTGAAGTAGACTTTAAGTGCCTTGAAGGCAGAGAATATTTCATTTGGTGGGTCACTGAATCTTAGTTCCTGGCCTTGGACACCAGTTTTTATTCACAATGTGTGATAAAATGTTTTTGACAGATTGACTGATAGAGGGAGCTATTGGCCAATACTAGCCCACAACTGTAATACCAAGATAAGGGAATTTTCTCATTTCACAGAGGATGAAACAGATTTACACAAAACTAATGTCTGAATGGCCACTTCCCTATGCTCCCCAACACCTGGTTTTTAAAGAAGTTGCCAAGAAGATGAGGCAAAGGTTAGACTTAATGGAATCAACTTAAAATATTTGCCTTCATTTAAGAGACAGGAAGGGGCGTCTGGGTGGCTCAGTCGGTTAAGCAGCTGCCTTTGGCTCAGGTCATGATCCCAGGGTCCTGGGATCAAGCCCCGCATCGGGCTCCCTGCTCAGCAGAGAACCTCCTTCTCCCTTTCCCTCTGCCTGCCGCTCTGCCTACTTGTGCTATCTCTCTGTCAAATAAATAAATAAAAAATATCTTAAAAAAAAAAAAATAAGAGACAGGAAAAAATCCATAACACCTAAAAAAATGGAAGCAACTCAAATATCCATCTTCAGATGAATGGAGAAACAAAATATGGCATCTACATACGGTAGAATGTTACTCAGCCATGAAGGAAATTCTGACACGCTACAACATGGATCAAGTTTGAGGATATTATGCTAAGTGAATCCAGGCAGTCACAAAAAGAAAAATATTGTATGATTCCACTTGTATCAGGTATCTAGAGTAGTCAAACTTAACAGAAGGTAGGATGGGTGTTGCCAGGGGCTGGGGGAAGGGAGAATGGGGAGTTGTTTTATGGGTATGAAAAAGTTCTGGAGATTGGGCACACAACAAGTGAATATACTTAATGCTACTGGACTTTACACTTGATGGCTAAGATGGTGGATTTTATGTATATTTTACCACAATTAAAAACAAATTAAGAAAAAAATAGGAGAAAGGAGTAGACTTTTTTCTCTTAGTTCTGGCTGACCTCATTCTTTCTTAATTACTCAGTTCAGTTACAGGTGTTTATTGAGCACATTCTATGTATAATACTCTTGAGGAGCAATGATCTGTTAAACAGTGCCTGTCCTCAAGGAGTTTGCCTCCAATAGGGTTGATTAAAATATACGGCCACAAGAGACACACTAACATAATGAAATAGGTCTTGGAGAAGCCAGCGCTTGGACTGGAACTTAAGGACGCTAGAATTTCTGCTTAGGCTATTTTGGGAGAGCAGTATGAGCACAAAGATGACCATCTAGTTTCCTATATTACTGGCTAGGTGAAAGTTTGGAATTATGTTTGAAAAGTTGGTACATATGTTAAAGGTTATTGGTCCAACTTCCCATTTAATCCAGGAATCCATTCTGCTTAATGAAGAAATCAGGAGGTAATTCCAGGTAAGGACACACGGCTACGGCACGGAAACCGTGGTCCATATGTAAAGTACACGGGATTTAGGGAGGGGCTGAGTCCGGCGCGCGGGTCACGTGGGGCGCGAGAGGCGGGTCTTTGCGCGCGCTGGTCACGCGGCCCGGTGTTGACACTTCCGGGTGGGACCAAAGTGAGGCGGCTGGGCAGGGGCTGGTAGCTCCGGCGGCAACCATGGCGTATAGCGGCCTCACGGTGCCTCTCATCGTAATGAGCGTGTTCTGGGGCTTCGTCGGCTTCTGCGTGCCCTGGTTCATTCCTAAGGGTCCCAACCGGGGGTAAGTGCGCCAGGCCCGCCTTGGGAGGAAAGCGCGGTGAGGACCGGCCGGGCCGGGCGGGGGAGGGGGCGACCTGCACCGGTCAGAGACCTTGCGGGGCGGCCCCGGACTCCAGAGTCAGTCCCCAACCTCCTACAGCCCCCCCGACTTCTTACCGCGGCGGCTTCAGGGTTCCCCAGTCCGAGGGTGAGGACGGTGACTCCCAACGGACCCTCCTTGGGACGGGGTTACAGGGGAATTTTTTTCTCATCACGGGCCTGTCTCGGGAGGGTGCATAGGAAATGGGTTTATACCGACTCAGGGAGAAGTTGTGGTTTGCCCCTAGACGACTTTGGCCCCTTTAGCCCTGCCCTCCACTCAGATGAGGCCTAAACTTGAAAGTATCAGATAAAACAGAAATTGTCTTCTGTGTCTCACGTGTTGTCGCAGTTGCACCCGACACAAGCTTGTGTAGCAGCATGGAGCCCAGTCCTTGCATCTAGTGGGCGCCAGGTAGGGCCTGATCTAAAGCGAGATTAATTACCAAAGAGCCAGGAGGTATTGTTTAGAAACCCCTGCGTCATACCTTTTGGAGGGCGCTCCTGCGCTTGTGAGTGCACCAACTTCTTAGAATGATTGACTAAGACTTTTCCCCTAGACTTTTTTGTTAAATAGAGCTTTATCAGTTTTGTAAGTAGATCTTTTCTGTTGTATAGAGAGCCTTGTCTTCAAAGGAGCTTTGGAACACCCTCTTTCTGGTTCCTCTTTTGCTTTTTAGTCATTTTTTCTCAGCCCAAGATCATGTGGAATGAAACTTAGGCTGAAGTCAGAGCTTGGCCAGAACACCATCTCTTGCTTTATTCTTTGAAACACATTGGTGGCTTTCCAGTGCTTTGCATGCCTAGTGGGCATTCAGTAAATACCCGTTGAATGGATAATTCTATTGCCTTTATTAAGGGAAAGAAAATGCTATTACTTCCTTAATATTTTGTGACCCAAACCCCTTTTGCTGTCTGGAATAGACTTGTATTAGACTTGGTACTTCTTTCTAGCTGAAAGTAAATCACAGTTTGTTTAAAAAGGAAAAATGGTAGATGAATTTCTATCATTTGGTAGCATTGGGTTCCCCCCCCCCAACAATAACCTCAGTTATAGACTCTCCAGACTATAATAGAGGATGCACAGTGTTGGAGTTCTAGGGTTATTAAAACAATTGTATTAACCAAATTTAATTTCTTAGACTTGTTTTTCCTACTGGAGTTAGAGAACAACAAAGTAGTTTGTTGTGTTTCTGTCTTCAACTATTTCATTACCCTACTGTCTGCTTTCCAGTCTAAATACTCAGAAAAGCATTTATTAATGCGCTTGTAACATGGACCACTGCTTTCTTAAAGACCCCCATTTGGGACCCATCATGGCCAGCCTTGGGACTTGATGCCACTGCTGTTATCCAGGGTAATGAAATGGCTCCTATAGTACATGGACTACTCAGTTTCCAGCTCTAGTGTCCTGATTCAGGTTTAACCTGCTAGTGATAGGTTAGCCGGGTCTAATTCACAGCCTCCACCCCAGTCCTTGTATTCCTGCTCTTGGCGGGATTGAGCAGTTCTTAAAACACGAAGTGTCTACTAGGAGTTACTGTATTACACTTTGAGAAACGCTGCTCCTATCTGGATGATCCTTGTGACCTTGGACAATTCAGTTAACTTTTCAGTGTTCCCATTTCCTCATTGTAAGATGGAAGGAAGTATTAGTATTGAATTAGTACTAGTTCCCCTTTATTTCCTGAAAGGCTGCGAAAGAGTTTGTTTTTTAATACATGAAGGAGCTTAATTGCTTCAAGGACTAGGTGAATTTTTAATCACAGCATTTCTGATTTGAAAGATTAAAAACGTCTTCATTAAGTAGATAAGTAAAGGTGCTATGTGGCAAGGGAAGAAGAGACACTTTGATGTTAAATCCTTTTCCCTGCAAGACCCACGTGATGTGGTTTTGGAATATAGGTGAGGTTCGGTGGGGTGGGGTCTGGAGGCAACGGCCAAGAAAGAATTCTTGAGACGTCTTTGCTGTAAAAAGGTGGTTTTATTAAAGCACGGGGACAGGACCCGTGGGCAGAAAGAGCTGCTGCCTTGGGGTTGTGAGGGGTGGCTGATTATATACTTGGGAGTTCTAGGAGGTAAGGAAAAGGGAGGTTTCAAAAGAACTTTCATATTCTAAAGAGGACCAACGAGATACCGGAGGCCTTGCCATTGTCAAGTTAAGGTTGTCCCCCCCCCCCCCCCCACCGCCGCACGCGCCAAGGCATTACCTTTAAGATAGTTGGGAGCTTCCTGGAAGAACATCACACAGGAGTGGGGGGGGCGGGGGGGGGGCAAGCTGCAGGGTGCCAGCTTCTGCTTTGTCCTCAGCTAGCCTTCTGCTCCCTCATCACATGCACATCAGAATGCAGAAAAGTCTCTGTATAACCTAAAGCAAACCCCTTGCTCTCATCCTTTTCTACAACAAAATGGGCTAAACAAAAGCAAGTTTGTGTTTGGAGTCAGCTTTCCTGACCATTCATGTTTTTCATGACTTCCCTCTCTTTAGGGATCCACAGATGCTCTAAAACCTTCTGTTTTTTTTTCACAGTGGCTCCTTTAGGGGTAGATGTAGGGGAGGGGATGAGGGGATGGAGCTAGCTCACAGGGAGTTCAGTCAGCTCCAATTTTTTCAAGCATACAGAACATTTTCAAACATACAGAAAGGCAGAAAGAATAGTAAGAGTGCTGTATTCCACCACTTAGATATAGTAATTGTTAACATATTCATATTTGCTTTATATCTGTAATATCTGTGAATGTGTGTGTATGTGTGTAAATACACACATACATATTTTTGCTAAACCGTTTGAAAGTAAATTGCATTCATCATGATACTTCACCTCAGACACTTCAGCCTGCAACAACTAAGTGGCATATTTGGAGGGGATATTTCATTTATTTTTGTTTAGGTTTATTTATTTTTTTAAGTCATCTCTATCTCCAATGTGGGGCTTGAACTCACGACCCCGGAGATCAAGAGTCCCACACTCTTCCGACTTAGCCAGCCATGCTGGAGGTCATATTTTAATGAGGAGCTTTTGATATGAAAGTAGTAAGCAGGTAACACAGAAGAGCCTCCTGCAGTTTCAGGTCTCTGAAGTGGCCTTTGGGGGAGACAGAAGACAGAGGGATTCCGGGTTGAGGCAGAGGAAAATGAGCAAAAGCTTGGAATGGAGAATAGTAAACTTGATGTGTTTGGGGCGACATTGAGGCCACCTGCTTTTGGGAGTAGAAGGTTGCTGTTTGAAAGTGGACAGTGGTGAGGATGATCGGAGGGAACTGATTATAGGCGAGGAGCTGGACTGGTTTGTGTAGTTCTTCAAAAATCAAACATTTTTGTTATGCAGCTGTCAAAATTTTGTAGCACAAACTCCCATGCATATTTATCTATGTATTATAAGCATAATGTATAAGTTAGATATTTTGAAGAATGTTGCCTTCACAATATATCCAGAGTCTGACCAGTTCTCAGTACCTCTGCTGCTCCCAGCCTGGTCCACGGATTACTGCAATTCCCCCCACCCCAAACTGGTTTTTCAGCTTTTCCCTTTGCCTCTCTTCCCCCAGTTTGTTTCTACTGTGCAGAGAGGTCCTCTTAGAATCTGAATCAGATTTTGTCAGTCCTCTCCTTAGATCCCTCCAAATAGCTTCCCTTTTCCTTTAGAGGCTACCAAGACATTGGTCTTTATCCTCATGAGTGTCAGAAATGGCGGAACTACAGTTGAACTATTTGAGAGGTGTTTCCAATTCTTGTCTATATTTTCCCCTTCCCTGACCTCACTTCTACTAGGCTCCCCTCGCTCTGCTCAGCTACACAGGCCTCTGTCCTCTTTCAACTCCTGGTACTCTAGAGCCTTTGCATTTGCTCTTCCCCCTGTCTGGAACACTCCCTTACCTTCAGGTCTTGCCAGCTTGCCACGTCCTCAGTAAGCCCTTTCCTGAAGGCCCTCTTTAAAATTGCAAGCACAGCCTCCAACCCTTGTATACCCTTATCCTCGTTTCCTGCTTTATTTTTCTCCATTAGCACTTACTGACCACCTGGCATACTAATGGTACCTAAGTAAATAGTTCTTGTTTAATGTTCATCTTGTTGTTGTCTGTCTTCCCCCACGAATATGTAAACTTCACCAGAGCAGTGGTTTTCATCCGTTTTGTTTACTCCTTTTTCCCCAGAGCCTGGTACATACTGGACACTCATTGAAAATCCTCTGAGAGAATGATGTGCTAGTATTGACCCCAGAAAGTACATGCACACACAAGTAACTTCTAAAGGATGAATTGAAAATAAATGTAAACAGGAATTCTAATATTTGCTACTTGCATTCTAGGAGATAGTCTTGCTTACTCTGTGGGGTGTGGAGACCTCCTCTTTGGAAATTACTCCTGTGGAGGATGGAGAGCATTGAAAGGTGTTCAGCTGCAGAGTGATGTGACAGAAGAATTATTTTAGAAAGATGACTCTGAGGTGATTGTAGTAGGATGAAAGGGAAGGAAGAAAGTTTTGAATCTGCTAGCATTTGGTGACTAAGGGTGCAGAGGAGGCATGAACAAAATGATGACAGATTTGAGGAGTGGGTCAGATGGGTGGAAATGACAGAGCTTCTTCTGGGGCGTAGGAAATTGGGAAGAGGAGCCTTTGGAAAGAGAAATGGGAAGAGGATACCATGAATTCAGTCTTTGAAATGTTGAGATTCAGCTGATGAGAGATCTAGGTTTAACTATTTTTCAGACAGGAATGGAGATGGGGAGAGGTCAGCATTGGAAAGATACATATATATTTATTTAATTTTTTTTTTAAAGAATCATCTCATTTTCATTGTAAGCCTACGCAGTTCTGACATTTTTTAGAAAGTTTATTTTTAATAATCTCTATACCCAATGTGGGGCTTGAACAATCACAACCCCAAGATCAAGAGTCGCATGCTCTCCCAACTGAGCCAGCCAGGCGCTCCTAGAAAGTTAAAATTTTACAAGTATAGTGTCATTTCATTGCAGAGAAAACTACCAGATAGGTAGTTTCTTGGATGTCAAAACTAATTGTCATTGCAGCTTTTTGTGTTCAGTTGTAGAGGGGTTTGGATTAGCCATCTAAGCTGTGGCCTCAATGCATATCCCTTCAAATACAAATGTTAATTACTGCAGTCCCTTGGTGTTTGAGCAGATTCAGTTCCCTTTTCTTGGTGCACAGACCTTGCCAGTTTGTAATTTGGGAAGGAGGCTTAAACCATCTGACAGTGTCTCCTTAGTTTGCTGGTTATCTAATGATGGTGTTTTTTTTTTTTAGAGTTATCATCACCATGCTGGTAACCTGTTCAGTTTGCTGCTATCTCTTGTAAGTAGCTTTTTTCCCAAGATAATAGGAAATTACTCTTGGCATTTATAATGTGTGTGATTGAAAAATAAATCCGTGGAACATGATTGTTGTGAAACTTTAAAGTTTTTATCATTGGAGCTGGTCCCTTATGTAAATCTAGAAATAGCATCCTAAGATGGAAAAGAGCACACTTTTTCTCTGTTCAGTACATTTACATAAAAACTGTACAGATGCTCTGTTCTTCTGGCAATACAAGTGTAAATTATTTGGCACAAATTTAAATCTTATAATTAGCTGGAAATTGCCCTTGTACTACTTTACATTTTACTATTGTGAAGAATTTAGGCATACTCATTTCATTTAAATATCACCATGAAGCCAAGAAGCCATTCTTTATTATGACTTTTGTTTATTGGATGAACAGAAGTTGAGCTAGAATTGTAATCAAGAATTTTTTTAGCAATCATATGCTATATCGATGTATGATAACACATTTAAATAGATTATATAGTTTGTGCAAACTGCTGGTTGAAAACTATCTTAAGATATGTAAAGTAATTCATCAACATATATTTTTGGAAAACCATTCTTTTTTTTTTTTTTTTTTAAGATTTTATTTATTTATTAGAGAGAGAGAGAGAGAGCAAGAGCAGGAACACAAGCAGGCGGAGTGGGAGAGGGAGAAGCAGGCTTCTCGTGGAGCAGAGAGCCCGATGCGGGGCTCGATCCCAGGACGCTGGGATCATGACCTGAGCCGAAGGCAGACGCTTAACGACTGAGCCACCCAGGCGCCCAGGAAAACCATTCTTAATCCTCATAAGTGTCAGGAATGGCAGAAGTGCAGTTGAAGTATTATAAAGGTTTCCAGTTCTTGTCTACATTCTCCCCTTCCCTGAAGAATGGAACAAGTCAAGCCCCAGAAAAAAACTGAGTATTAATCGGTTCATGGAGAGGATAGCCACTTCAAAGTATTCAAAGGCCTTAAGGTTTCTTTCCCTTTTTTTTTTTTTAAATTGAGATCTTCTTTTCATACCATAAAATTTCATCCTTTTATGGATTTCCTTTTAGAGTTTAGGACCTATGGTTCTCTTTTCTTAAAGAGAACTGTGTAGCTTCCTGAGGCTTCTTTATATGGAGAGTGTTGATGTTGGCCAAGCTTTTGTTTAGTGCCCACATGATGTAGGAAACGGCAGTTTTAAAATCATGTGATGAAAGGCCATGCCTCTTTGTGACTGGGAATCTGTGAATTTCTTATATCCTGGGGCTTTTGCACTAAAGTTTTTCTTTTTTTAAAGATTTTATTTATTTATTTGACAGAGAGACACAGCGAGAGAGGGAACACAAGCAGGGGGAGTGGGAGAGGGAGAAGCAGGCTTCCCACCGAGCAGGGAGCCCGATGCAGGGCTCGATCCCAGGACCCTGGGAATATGACCTGAGCCGAAGGCAGACGCTTAACGACTGAGCCACCCAGGCGCCCCTGCACTAAAGTTTTTCAAAGAGATTTGTGGGGATGAGCCAATTCTAGTTGTTGGCATAGATCAAAATCTGTCCCTGACAAAAAGTTATCACCATGAATTTTAGGTATGTGGCCATTCAGTCACTTGTTTGAGTGGAACTTGAAGTGTTTAAAGTTGAATCGTAATGCACTATAGAAGTTTTGCTAAATGATGATGATGTTTGACTGCCTCAACACTAGGGCTTAGATGGTAAGGCTTTCTACAGTTGGCTTGTTTACTCTGTTTTTTCTAGTTAGAAGGGTAACTTTTTCAGGTGATATAGCTCAGCTTCCAGAGTGGAAGTCTGACAGATAGCATATGGGGAGAATTCTTATACTAGCTGTGTTTAGCTCTAAAGAGTAAAGAAGTACATACATCATCAAGAATTTCTCGTTTTAGTAAGGGTGATTGAGCTTCAGTCTGTTCTCCTGAGTCTCCTGTAGAAATCCCAACAAGGGAGCTCTTTTTCAGTCCAGGAGCCAAGGAGTGGTCCTGTGATCAAAAAGGCCTTTGTTTTTATTCCTTTGAAGATCTCTGCTGCCTGATCAGCAAGGTTGGTGGTAGGGTCTTAAAAATGAGAAAATTACTGGGCAGAAGAATGACTTGAGATTAAGAAGATGGGGCAGAAATGTTTTATGATTTTTCTGGTCCTCCACTGTCTTTGAAATTTGCTTAATTTTCATAATATTTTTTTTAAAAACAAATCTTTCCAACGAGTCCCATGCTTTTTTTTTTTTTTAAGATTTTATTTATTCATCTGAGACACAGAGATAGAGAGAGAGCATGAGCAGGGAGAGAGGCAGAGGGAGAGGGAGAAGCAGGCTCCCTGCTGAGGCAGGAGCCCGATGTGGGGCTCGATCCCAGGACCCTGGGATCATGACCCGAGCCGAAGGCAGACGCTCAACCATCTGAGCCACCCAGGCGCCTCTAGTCCCATGCTTCTTATTTTCATTTTCAAGTATAAAATGAATAACTGGACATGGTTGGAAACTATACCTCTTTGAGTCTCAGTGACTCAGTTGAAAAATATCTGTGAGCCTTTACCTCTTACTGTCTAGATTTTTTCCTTTGTCCCAGACATGCTGGTGACTTCTCTGTTGACGGTGGGTTAGTACTGTCATCATGTATTAATAAAGATAGCACACAGTGTTCCAACATTAAATGTTTCTTGCGGCTATCATATGGGGAAATGAGCTGTGTAGTATAGACTTTGTGAAATTGTTTTTTTCTTTTGTTTCTTTGAAATCTGATCATATATCCTATTTAGCAAAATGTCTGCCTGGAACATGGATGGATGAATTGAATTGAAATCCCAAATACTTTATTCCACAAAGGGACGGGATTCTATAATAAATTTGAAATTCAAAGAAAACTTTGAAGTTCAAAGAAAACTTCACTGTTTGGCATTAGTAAGTATATTTTTTTGAAAATACCTCTTGAAATAAATCACACCCAAACTAGATTTCCTAAGCAAAGTCATATTTGAAATACATTCATGGACTGTTAGATTGCCTTCAGTTTATGGCAATTTTTTTTTTTTAAGATTTTATTTATTTATTTGACAGAGACACAGCAAGAGAGCGAACACAAGCAGGGGGAGTGGGAGAGGGAGAAGCAGGCTTCCCCCTGAGCAGGGAGCCCGATGGGAGCTCCATCCCAGGACCCCGGGATCATGACCTGAGCCGAAGGCAGACGCTTAACTACTGAGCCACCCAGGCGCCCCAAGTTTATGGCAATTTTTTTCTCTTTCCGGTTTGTTCTGGTTTAAGGTTAGATTCATGGGACGTAACTTGTATGAGCTCTGAAAAATTAGGATCTCTGCCAGTACAACCAGTTTGTGTTTTAATAGTTCAGCAGAGGAATGTCTGAATGTTATACATCTGGTTCCCTCTTTGAGGCACAAGGTCACTTCTGTTCCTTAAGCATACAATCCTGTTAGTTACTGTTCCATACTTTCTTTTTTGTCTTAGGTTAGTTTTTAATGTTGAATTATGATGTAGCTTACCCAGAGTTACAAAACTTACATCTTCACGGTAAATTAGAAATTTAGCGCAGTATTGTGAAGGTACAATTGCTTCTTGGAAAATATGCTTTATCTTTAGCACTTGACTAATGGTAAATCTTACCGGCAGAGGGATACAGAAAAGGAAATATTGACCAAAAGGCAGGAGTCCCTGGTTCTTCTAGGCTGAATGTATGTGGCCTGATTACATGGTAGAATGGTCTTGTGAGTTTTAAATTGAGATGCTGTGTGTGAAAACTTGTAACAAACAAGAAAAATATAAAGTAATACTATCATTGGTTTGTTAAAATAAGTTATTTTAATTCAGAGAAGTATGAGTTACCTACAAGCACAATTTGCTTACAAGGCAATTGTAGCATGTATTTTATTGATCCTTACCTAGAGTTCCTTCACTCAGCATATTTATTTAGAGCCTACTTTGTGCCAAGCACTGGTTATATGGCAGTGAATAAATAAGACATATTCCCCTGCCCTCTTTAGTGAGGAGAGACAGACAGTAAACAAAGAGCCAGAAGAGCCTTAATCACTTCCAAAAGTGGTTCCCTCATCTACTTATTCCCACAGACCCCTATTCTGTGACCCCAGACGAGTCCCCCTCACTCACCTCTCCAGCCCCCTAATACTGCCCATCGCACAAGCACCTACACAGGCTGTAGGAACTTTGCCCCCCTTGTCCAAGAATGTGCAGATCCATAGCTGAGCCCAGCCTTGTTTTGGTCTTGGCTCTAGAGCCAGTTTGGGCACAGGACATTATCACCTCCCAAGGTGTTCCACTTAGGTTTCCAGCCAAGTAGCCACAAGCTGGTCAGTTTCTGGGATGCTCTTTATTACAGCATTTTTTTTTTTAACTTTCTGCTTTTGAACTTTTAAAACCTGCTATGTGCTCTTTACAAAAATTTGTCCACCTACCTGTCACTTACCTTCAAAAATTATCAACTCATGGCCAATCCATGTTTCATCTCCACACACTTTCCCACTCTACCCCAGATTATTTTGAGTTCATCTGTAAGAATTTCAATATACATGTCTAAAAGATGATCATTCTTTCCCCATGTATAATTACAATACCATTATCACACACAGAAAAAGTTAATTCCTTTACATCATCAAATATATTTAAATTGCCCTAGTTGTCTCATTATTTATTTTACAATATATTTGAATGAAGATGCTTATAAAGACCACACATTACAGCTGGTGGATGTGCCTCCCAAGTCTCTCTTTATTGGTTTCTTCTCCATTTCTTTTTTTTTTTCCCACATTTTAGTAGGAAAAAACTGGGTTGTTTGTCCCATAGTTCTTCAGAGAGTGGTCCTTGTTAATTGCACACCCATGGTATTATTTTACATATTCTTCTTTGTTCTGTATTTCCTGTAAGTTGGTAGTCATCTAGGGGCTAGATCACATTCAGGTTCGATTTTTTAATAAGTTTGTTTCGTAAATGGTATTGATACTTTTCATCAGGGGGTACATAATGTCTCATTTGTGTTGTTGGCATCATTGATGATATTATATATCTATAATTTGTTTATTCATTAGGTAGAATATATCCATAAATGTTTACTTCATCAACAATTTAATTATCCAGATAACTGAAAACTGTTCATAAAGGAAAGCTAGGTTCTGTGTGTGATTTTCTCTTTACTTACCTGTTTTCAGAATAATGAATTGGGTTCCCTAGCATCTTCTAAGGGTGGACAATGATTTTTGTTTTGTGTTGGTATCATTATGATTTGATATATTTAGAGAGATGTGATGTATTTCAGTCCGTATAATTAATGTCCTTGTTGATGTTCAAATTGTCCCATCTTTGGTCAGAGGAAGCATGTGTTTTATTTGGTCTTCTGTTAGCTGGCTGTTAGTCTCTGTCTTCACCTCTAGCTTTGAAGCTCCTTCAGGAAATGTATTTTTATAGGTGGGATGTCTGTCTCTGTGTCTCCACAGATTGGTGATTTTTTTCTGTCTGCTATCTCATTTGGTGATGTCTGCTAATAAAAGGAAGTAGTGGCATCAATAATGAAAAACAGTGGGTAACTCAAATTAAATTTGTTCCTGAAATATGAGGCCCTCCTGCCTTTTAATTCTTTCAGCTTAGAACTCCCACATGATGGGGGCGCCTGGGTGGCTCAGTTGGTTCAGAGTCTAACTCTGTTTGTTTCATAAATGGTATTGATACTTTTCATCAGGGGGTATATAATGTCTCATTTTGTTAATGAGACACAGTGTTTTGGCTAAGGTCATGATCTCAGGATCATGAGATCGAGGCCGGCATCAGGCTCCATGCTCAGCAGGGAGTCTGCTTGGAATTCTCTCCCTCTCCCTCTGCCCCTCCCCTCCTCAAATGAATAAATGAATCTTTTTTTTTTTTTTTTTTAAAGGAACTCTCACAAGATGTATGAAGGGATGAGAAGGTAGTAAAATCTGCAGGCATGCACCCCAAAGGAGAAGTCAGGTTTTCACAAGAGTGAGAGAGAATTGTCTGCAAGTAGCACAGGGGAGCAAAGAAGTTACCCTATTGCCAAAGCCTGGGTTATCTGGTATAAGAATAACTTCTTGAGAGAGTCTCAGGGATTCTGGAGGCTATGGGACGTGTGAGAATAGAAGGAAGTGTGTAAGTGAGTGGTGGATCATTAAGCAAGTTACATAGAACACAGTGGAAGGGTTTGGTTTGGAAGACAGGGAAGAGTGTAAGTTGGGTCAAGTGGTGAGATGAGCAGAGCAGTCTGGGGATGGAATTGGGTCATAATAGATGGTCCTGGGAGGTTTGGGGGGAAAAATTGAGGTAAGCAAAGATACGAGACCTGTTGAACTGAGTGCTTAAAGTTCCTGTTACTGGGTGAGGATTTGGACCTGAAGGCTTTCCACAATATGTTGGCACTTAGGTTTTGGCAGTGAGGCATGACTGCTTCCAAAGGTCACAGGCACCAGAACGGTGGGTTCAAGTTTGCTTTTTTATTGTTGGTTTGTTTTCGTGGTATGGATATTCAGTTGTTGCTGCATTATTGGTTGGAAAGATTTTCCTTTCTCCGTTAAACTGCTTTGGCATCTTTGTTCAAAATGATTTGACCATATATGTATGAGTCTATTTCAGGATGACCTCTTCTGTTTGTTAATCTCTTTGTCTAGCCCTATAACAATACAACACACTCTCAAATATTTAGTTTTATATTGAAACTAAAGAAGTTGAAGTCCTCCATGTTTGTCCTTTAAGATTATTTTGCTATTCTAAAATAGCCATATAAATTTTAGAATCATCCTGTCAGTTTCTACCCCCAAAAAAGCCTGTTGATTTTAGTTGGCATTGTGTTGAATCTATAGATCAATTTGGAGAGAACTGACATTTTAACAATACTGAGTCTTCTGATCCTGAACGTGGTATACATTTCCATTCATTTAGATTTTATTTATTTCCTTCCTTCTCCTGAATTTGGGTTTAATTTGCTCTTTACTAACCTCTTACAGTGGAGACTTAAATGATTTTAAACCTTTGTTGTTTTTTAAATGTAAGCAGTTAATGCAATAAAATTCCTTCTAAGCATTGCTTTAGCCACAGCCTACAAATTTTGATGACACTGTATTTTTCATTAATTTTTAAATATTTGGTGCTTTTCTAGATTTCTTTTTTTTTTTTTTTTTTTAAAGATTTTTTATTTATTTATTTGAGAGAGAGAGAGAGCACAAGAGGGGGAAGGGTCAGAGGAAGAAGCAGACTCCCTGCTAAGCAGGGAGCCCGATGTGGGACTCGATCCCGGGACTCCAGGATCATGACCTGAGCCGAAGGCAGTCGCTTAACCAACTGAGCCACCCAGGTGCCCCTTTTCTAGATTTCTTATCAGAAGATATACTTTGTAAGATTTCAGTCTTACGTAATTGGGGCTTGTCTTGTGGCCCAGCATAATGGTTTATCATGATGATCGTTTCATGTGCACTTCAAAAGATTGTATATTTTGCAGTTGTTGAGTGTGGTGTGTTTTATAAATGTCAGGTCAAGGTAGTTAAATCTTCTATATCTTTATTGAGTTTTTTGGTTACTTTTAGTAATTACTGGAAGAAGGTGTTAAAATCATCTGCTATTGTGGATTTTTCTGTAGTTCTCTTTAATTCTTTCCATTTTTGTTTTATATGTTTTGAAGCTATGTTAAGGAGCATGCACATTCATGATTGTTATGTCTTCCCAATGAATTGACATTTTTATCATTATAAAGTATCCCTGCTTATCCTTAGTAACTCCTTGACTTGATTTTACTTTGATATTGATAATCATACCACCTTTCTTATGCTTATTATATCTGTCTTTATATTTAGAAAGTGCCTTTTTGCAGACAGCATATAGCTCAGTCTTTTTTGTCCATTCTGACTGCCTTTGCCTTTTAGTTGGATATTTCATATCCAATTAATGTAATTATTGACATAACTAGGTTTGGGTCCACTGTTTTGTTAATTGTTTTCTGTTTGTCTCATCTAGTTTTTTGTTCCTCTGTTCTTTTATGCCTTTTTTAATTTAAATTTGATTAATTAACATATAGTGTATTATTAGTTTCAGAGGTAGAGTTCAGCGATTCATCAGTCTTATATAACACCCAGTGCTCATTAACATCCTTTGTCCTCCTTTTATGCTTCATTTTACATTAATGAAATATTTTTAGTATTCTGTTTTAATTTTGCTAAGGGCTTTTTTGCTATACTTCTTAGTATTTTTCTTTTAATGTTGCTCTAGAGATTACAGTATGCATTGTTAACTTTTCATAGAGTACTTAGAGTTAATACTGAACCGCTTCAGATAAAATGTAATAACAGCTTTGCAATAATATAATTCCATTTACTTTACATCATTTATGCTATGGTTATGATATATTTCACATCTATTTATGTTGCAAAACACTGCAGTGTTGTAAGTTTTACTTTAAAGAATCATGTCTTATAAAGAAATTAAGAGAAAAAGTCTTCTATATTTGCCCACATATTTACCCTTTCTGGAGTTCCTTATTTTTGTAGATTTGAGTTTCTATCTGACATCCCCTTAGTCTGAGTTTTTATCTGATATCCCTTTAGTCTGAAGAACTTCCTGTAGTATTTGTTGTAGGACAGGTATGCTGATAACAAATTCACTCATCTTTCATTTGCCTGAAAATATCTTTTTTTTTTTCATGCTCATTTTTGAAGGATAGTTTTTCTGGATATAGAATTCTGAGTTGACGGGATTTTTTTTCCCTTTTAGATGACTTTAAAGATGCTTTTTCATTGTCTTCTGGCCTCCATTGTTTCTGCTGGAACTCAGCTGTAATCTGAATAATTGTTCCTTCTTATGCATTCTTTTTCCTTTGGATATAATCAAGATTTTCTCTTTATCTTTGGTTTTAGCAATTTGACTATGATGTGTGTAGGTGTAGTTTACTTTGAGTTTATTCTGACTGGAGTTTGCTAAGCTATATGAATCTGTAAGTTAATGTTTTCCATCAAATTTGAGAAAATTTCAACCTATGTGTCTTCTGTTTTCTTCAGCTGTATTCTTTTTCTCCTGAGACTCCAGTTGCACCTATGTTTGACTGATTTTTTTTTTCCAATATTTTTTTCTTGTATTTCTTCAGATTAGTTTCTGTTGATCTGTCTCTAGGTTCACTGTTTCTTCTGCTATCTCCAATCTGTTGGTAAGCCCATCCAAAGAGTTTTACTTCATATATTATACTTTTTAGTTCTAGAATCTTCATTTGGTTCTTTTTTGTAGTTTTAATTTATGTTCTGACATTTCCAATCTGTTCATTCTTTGTAGCTAGTTTTTCTTTTAGGCTTTAAACATACTTATAATAGCTGCTATAGAATCATTATCTTTTAATGACAACATCTGTATTATTTTTGGAATGGTGTGGAATTCTGTTGATTCCTTTGTTCTTGATTATTGATTACGTTTCTTTTTTTTTTGGCATGACTATTATTTACTAAATACTGGATATTCTAGATGACAGAGACTCTGGATTCTACTTTGTTCCTCTGAGAAAGGTTAAATTTTGTTGTAACAGTCAAATTATTAATTGATCACCTTAAACTTGTGGAGAGTCGGTTTTATACTTTGTTGGGGCAGATCTATGTCAGTTTTACCCTTAGATTAGAATGAATTTTCCATTAAAGTGTGCCCCTTCTGGTTCTGGGATTTCAGTGGAAAATCTGAGGTGTTTACCAAGTCCTTCTAACTTCAGACTCTGAATACTCTTTCTTCTGGTGATAGGCAGCAGCTAAAATTTCCCCTTCATCCTTTCAGACTTCCAAGTGTTTTTCACAGTCCTTGGCATTTTCCTAGAGCATGCACAGTTCAGGGATCAGCCAAGGGTTAAGGGAAATTTATACACAGACTTTGGGGCTCCCCTTTGTGGCACCCTCCTTTTTGAGATTTCCCTTTTTTATTTCTAGCTGTTCTAGCAGCTCTGAGCATCATCTTTTGATACCCAAGCCAATAAGACTGCAGCTTTTTGCTTGAGTTTCAATTATCTTGCCCCACACGTGGACTGGACAGTGTTTTCAGGAGAAATGCTATATAAAGGTACTGGTGTGGCTTCTGTCTTTCCTTCCTTCCTTCCTCCCTCCCTCCCTCCCTCCCTTCCTTCCTTCCTTCCTTCCCTCTCTCTCTTTCTTTCTGAGAGTGCACGAGTGCATGCACAAGCAGTGGGGCAGGGGAGAGGGGGAGAGAGAATCTTAAGCAGGCTCCAGCAGGCTCCACACCCAGTGCGGAGCCTGACACAGGGCTCAGTATCATGACCTTGAGATCATGACCTGAGTTGAAATCAAGAGTCAGATGCTTAACCAATTGAGCCACCCAGGTGCCCTGATGTGACTTCTTTCTTTAAGAATTGAATCCCCCCTCCCCCCCCCAGTTTCCACCTGCTTTTGGACATTCTCTAGTACTATCAAATAGTTATTTTTCATATTTTGTTCAGAGTTTATAATCACTATAGGATGAGTATGATATAAGCTATTCTGCTTTACTAGAGCAGAAGTTCAGCACTTGCCTTTTTTTATTTTCAGGTATTATATTTTTCATTTCTGTAGGTGGTCTTTTTGCTGCTTTTACAGTTTTGATTTCCCTCCCTCCCTCCCTCCTTTCCCCATTTTTCCCTGTACATATTTCAAACATTTCTTGAAACATAGTAGACAGCTTATCTGTAGTCCATATCTGATCATTCCAGTATCTGAAGTCCCTGCAGTTCTGTATCAGCTCTTTGCTCTCTTTGGTCCCTCTCACTCATGGTGCCATATGCATTTATAATATTTCATTGCCATCTCTTCGTTTGCCCTATAATTCCATGCGTATGACTTTTTTTTGAGGCCTACTCTGAAAGTGGGCTTCTCCAGAAAAGATTTACATTACTTCTGCCAAGTGCCAAAGGCTATCACCAGTGTGGGATCAAATTAAGTAAAATTTTTTTGTTATGTGGTTTTTTTAAAACCATGTAGTATGAATTTGGGTTATAAACTTTCATTAAGGCTAATTTTCAGTGGCAGTGTTTTTCTACTTCCTTCTTGATGCTTATATTTGAGACAGTTGATTTTCCTATTATTCTTCTTCAGGGGTTCTGTCTGAGTTATCCATACATTGAGATATAGGCCTTTGGCACCTCAGCTTTGTGGGGATGAGATGTGAAACTTGTATTAGATTCTCTACCTTAAGTGGGCCCTGGGCTTTGTCTACTGTTTCCCATGTCCTGGGAGGTCTGAAAGTAAAAGCTCAAGTTCATCTGGTATAGTCTGTGCTCTCCAGGTGTGGAAAGCAACCTATAATCACTTTGTTTTCCTCTCTGAATACTTGCCTTCACTCAGTTTTTTTGTCTGAGAACCGCTTACTTCTATCATGGATATGTTAAAAATAGCTGGATATCTTGACTGTTTATAGTGGGAGAGAAATCTAGGTACCTGTCCCAGCATATTATCTGCTGTATGAAAAAGTATACTTTTCTTACTTTGACTTTATGCTCTTTTCCTTTATAATTTGGGAGATAAGGGGATTATTACAGACTTTGAACTGGAAGTCCTGGAAAGTATGGAGAAAAGCTGGCAAAAATAGGGCATATTCCTATGGTAGTGAAAGGGCTCTAATAGAGATAGGGTTGGGATAAGGTTAATGGAAATAGTTTGTACCTTCTCATCTGGAGCTTGGGGCCCTTTTCTAAGTTCCTGTGGCTGTGGCAGAATTCAGTTCCTTTGAACTGGTTGTTGGACTGAGGTCCCTTTTCCTTGCTGGCTATTGGTGACTGCTCTCAGCTCCTAGAAGTCACATTCTTTTCCATGTGGCCCTTGCATCTTCAAAGCTAACAATAGAGAATCTCTTTTGTATCAAATCTTTCTCATCCTGTAATAATCTGGTTCCAATTAGGAGATAGAAACCACACAGTAGTTAAACAGGGGAAGTTTAACATAATTACTGTTCACCACAACAAAAGAGTAACTGTAAGATATAAGGAAACTCTGGATAGTACTCTAGGGCTGAGGGAGAGTACCCAAGGAAGGACAGCCTTGGAAGGGAATCAGACCTGGTTGGAGAAAGTGTGGTTCAGCTCACTCGATAGCAGATAATTGCATTGGTTTGGCCAGGCTGGAGTTGGTTCGGAGTTGGTGGGCGAGCAGTAGGCCACCCTCGGGAGTTCAGGCAGGAGAGCGGGCAGTCCATGGCGTGGGTGTGATTCCCTGTGCCAGTGCGGGTGGGAGGCCTTCAGAGCACGTAGGCCATGCAAGGGCTCTAGTTTCCCCGTCAGGAGGACTGCAGAAAGGTTGTTTCCAGGCTGAGGCTACCGGATCAGAGCGTGACTGTGTTCCAGGCCTGAGTCTGCAGGCTCCTTAGAATATTCACACACCAACCACACCAACTTCCAGCCCACGCCTGCCGTGTCCCTCCAGCTCCCTCTGCTGAGAAAGCTGAACGTCATGTTCACTGTAAAGGACAGAAAGGAATTCAGTTGCTTATTACAGAGCACATATTAAAGGGTGTGTTCAGAACTGATTGGCAGTAAATGCATAAGTGATAACACACTCCTAATGTCTTTCATCAGGGAGAGTGCCATCCCTTTTAAGAGCTCACCTGATTAGGTCAGGTCCACTCGATAATTTTCCTTAAAGCCAGCAGTACAGTCTAATACAATCTAATCTTGGGAGCGACTGTCCCATCATACTCACCATCCTGGGGTTGGATAAGGTGTGTATACCAGGGGATGGGAATCTTGGGGGAATATCTTAGAATTCTGCCTACCACAGAGGGCTGGGGCGGAGAGGAGGTGGAGATGAGATGACTCATTGTTACATGAGAAACTCCTTTGTAAAGTAAATAGGTTGTATTTCATTCTGTGGCTGTCTCACAGAGAAGAAGGAATAACTAGTATTTATTGAACATCTAGTTGTCAGCTACTACACAGAGCAGTTTCATGTATTATCTGTTTAATTCTTAACATCCTGAGACAGAGGTTATTATCTTCATTTTACAAAAGGGGAAACTGAGGCTCAGTTTGTAAGGTCACTTGCCTGGAGTCACTCCACTGATATTTGGTGTAGCTGGAATTGAAATGCAATCTTGTCTAATATTCAATCTCATATTTTTTTCTGCCTCTCTATAGTAATAACAGAAGCTTTCATTTTAAAAATTCAGTTTATTTAAACTAAAACAAAAACACACAATTCACTCATTTTCCCATCCCCTACACCCCTCCTCTGGCAACCACTAATCTGTTCTCTGTTATCTGTGAGCTTGTTTTTTTTTTATATGTAAAACATATGAGAGAGATCATATAGTATTAATCTTTCTCTGACTTACTTCACTTAGCATAATGCCCTCAAAGCCCATTCATGTTGCCACAACTGTCAAGATCTCATTCTTTTTTATGGCTGAGTAATATTCCATTATATATACTATAATCTCTTTACTCATCCATCCATTTTGATAAAGGCCATATTTTTTAGTTATGTCTAATGACATTGCTGCCCTTGAAAGAATTTGTGTCGTTTGATTGGGATTAGGGGATATGACAGCGGTCATCTCAGTGGAGATAAGGCAAGTTGCTCTCCTGCATCTCTGCCCTTTCTTCAGGAGCCCACTGATAGAGGTCATTCCTATCCTGGCCCTCTCTGGAGGGAGAGTGGATCAGAAGAGAAGTCCTAGCCGGACTTAACCCATTCCAGCAGGGAAGCCAAGCGGTTACCCACTGGATCTGTGCATCACCAAGAAGTAACCATTCCTTTTTTCCCTGTTCTCATATCTGAGTGTGGAACAAAAAAACAAAGCAAGATTTGAAAGATCTGGATATAGCCTTTGTGCTTGGAGAATTCCAATAACCAAGAGCTGAGCTCATGATTAAGTGGGCAAGGAGTGTTTGTAGAATGAACGCTCCCATGCATATGTTATTTTAAAGCACACTCTGCTGTTAACCTTGCCTTGTGTCTCACAAGCTCATGAGTCCCTCAAGGGTTGGCTCCTTAACCAGTTAATCTTTGCGTTGCTAAATGGTTGTGGAATTAATTACGAGCTCTGGGGCTGCTTGATTTGTTTTGCCCTTAATATGCTATGGAAGCAGCCTGATATAGTGGGACTCAGGAGTTCTGGGTTCGTCTTTTTTTTTTTTTAAAGATTTATTTATTTATTTATTTGACAGAGAGAGACACAGTGAGAGAGGGAACACAAGCAGGGGAGCAGCAGGCAGAGGGAGAAGCAGGATTCCCGTGGAGCAGGGAGCCCAGTGCGAGGCTCGATCCCAGGACCCTGGATCATGACCTGAGCCGAAGGCAGATGCCCAACGACTGAGCCACCCAGGCGCCTCTTCTGGGTTCCTCTTACAAGTTTATCACTGATTCACTGTGGGGTATTAAGCTCTCTAGCACTTAGTTTCTTCCTCATTAAAATGAGGAACATGGACTTGACCTCTGGTCCATTCCAGCCCTGCAGTTCTCTGAAATACGTTACCACACCGTAGCTGCCTCAGTAGTTCGAATAATTTCAGATGGTTGGTTATTAGGCTGGCCTTCAGGTTATGGAGACATGTGGAACAGTTTGGGCAAGTGTGAAGGGTACACTTAGTTCTCTTTTCTTGGACACATGAAGTAATAGATTCATTGGAATATGATCTCTTCCTCCACCCACTTCCATCAATTCAGAGTAGATTTTTTTCTCCTTCCAGTTTTCCACCGTGTTTATCAGCTTTAAAGGGAAATTTTAAGTCAGGCGGTAGTCAGAAGGGCAGGCACAGAGCTCAGCTGGTTAGAGGGGAAAAATTCCTCCATGAAATTTCAAGTGAACTGACCTGGGCTTTTTCCCAAGGAATTTTCTTGAACTGTAGTTTGTTGGTTTGGTTTGGTTTGTTTTTAAGTGAGATGTTTTGCTTGATTGGAAACATTAAGAGTAGTATGTAAAATTAAGTTTTAGAAGGTTTATGGATCCTGATCTGAACAAACAAAGTGGACTTTGTTCTTGATTTAGGATATTTTTTTCTTTACCTCAGGTAACAAAGGCTTATGATGGACTTCATCAACAATCAGCAGATGGATTCTTTGTTTCCTTAACTCCCAGACAGATCAGGTTTATTAAATGGATGCCTTCTGAAATGTTGTCCATTAAAAAATATTTCAGAAGATAACTTTTGTAGGGGGAACGTTAGTCTAATCTGATTTCTGGTTCAGAAGCTACTACCACCTACTTAGTATTATGACCACAGGCAAACCATTTAACCTCTCTCTGCCTCGGTTTCCTTAACTGTATTGTGGGAGAATTAAAAATTATATGTGAAGTATAGCATCTGTATTTTTTAAAGCTCCCTGAGTGATTATAATGTGCAGCCAGGATTGAGAAGCACTGCTGTACATCATACAAAGTGCTGGGAGATGGTGCTTTTATTTCATTCTGTACATTTTTTGATGAAAAAAAAAAAGATCAGTTTAGGTTCTAGCATATTTTTTATCTAGTACTTCTAAGCATTGGCCAGTTATTTCAGTCTCTTACGAAAGGACGAACGACTGTTTTTACAGTCAGCCTCTATTGCCTGCTGGGATTGGGGAAGTCCTGGGTCTGTGTGGAATTTTCCATGACTCTTCGCTGCGCACCATTAGCGCTCACTGCAGTCACAGAGCTTTTCAGTGTGTCTGCCTGTGCTGTCCTCTTTCTTTGTTTCACAGTGACAGATAGATGTGACCTCAACTACAAGTCTTGGTATTTTGTTTGTGTTTAATATTCTTGTTCTAAGGACAGATCAGAGCATCTCATCCGAATTAGCTTTTTGTTTATAAAGTGAGTCAGCCTAGGGTATCTGTTTTGGCCTGATTTCCTCAGGTATCGTGTTTCCTGTCACAAAACCACCTTCTGTGGGGTGGGGCGGGAGGGCGGGTTCGTTTGTTTCTGTAGGTGTGAGCTTTGGGGCTTCGGGTGCAGTGCTGGCAGATTCTTCAGCAGTCCGGTCATTGGTGATCAGAATTGGCTTTTTGATCCTTTGACTGGAAGAGTTCTAAAAATGACAGCAACCGAAGAAAAGAGATGTAACCGGGTAACAGCTTGGTTGGGTTTGGCTGGTTCCCCTCTTATAGGGGAATTTAAAGTGCTAAAATTTTAGAAGGAGACTCCTGTAGTAATATCTCTCCTTTTCCTTGGAAAGCAGTTCCCTCTATTACGTGCAGAGAAGATAGCTGCATCAGATTATATTACTAAAATCTCCTCTCCAGATCAGTCGCTGGAGGCTGGGACCTCCCTGCAAAATGAGTCTCTGATCACTTCATACGTATTACAGAGGAATGAAAGGCAGTGTGTGTTCTGCTTCATTCTGGTCTCTGCTCAAATGTTACCTCCTTGGAGAAGCCCTCCCTGACTACCTCCATCATTCTCTATTCCTCCATCCTACTTTATTTCCTTCCTGACATCATGTTACGTAAGCTTTGTGAAGATAGTGATGCTTCATTTTCTCCTTTCTTTTCCTGGGGCCTGGAACCTAGTAGGTGCTCATTAAATATTTGTTTAATAAGTAAAACATAGAATGGTTTGAATGGCCAGATATTTGTGTATTATCTTCCTTTTTGTTCTTTGCTTTGGTTTTAGCTCAGTGATTCTCAAACTTCGCTGGATATACGTTATCACTGTGTCAGACATAAAAGCACTTACTCAGAACTTTGCAAGCTGTAGAAGAAAATTTTAAAGGCAATTTTGACTGTGTACTTTTTTCACTTTTAACCTTGAGGTAGTATGTAACACCACTGTACTTCCTCCATAAATAGTCTGTATAGTACAGAGGAATGCGTTGTTGCTTAGATTCTCAAGTAAGCTGGGGGAATTAAATACCCATTTGGTTCAGCTCCGCTGGGGCCAAAAGATGTGTTACATATTTTAGTGGAGATGGTGATTAGAGAAGGGGAGCTCAAGTGTTACAGCCTAATTGAAAGATGGTGGGCTGAAATTTAACCTTGGCTCTCTCAGTAAAAATGGATGTGTGCTATCGTTTGTGGGTCTTAGCATTTAGAGAATGGATAAAGTAACACCCATTCTTCCTGAGCTTGGAAGTTGTGATGATGCTAAATTGAAATTAAGTAAAGATAATCTGAGGTAAAGATCTTATATGAATGGGGGAAATCTTGGATGCTTGGAATTAAGGTAGTGAGAGAAAAGACAACTATGGTGAAGCCTCACTGCTTTGTCACTATGTATTGAAACAAAGGCAGGGTATGCTTTTTGAAACAGGGTTTATAAGATACGCTCCCATAGCACCATGTGTTTTATGAACTTAAGTGTATGGAAGGTTTGGTCCGAGCAGAATAGATTTAAATTTTACTAAAGCATTCGTTTTCATCCTAGTTGAAAATGGTACTGTTCCAACATGAGTTCACCACTTTCTTTTGTTGCTTTTCCTCCCCCCATCATTCTTTTAGTTGGCTGATTGCAATTCTGGCCCAACTCAACCCTCTCTTTGGACCACAGTTGAAAAATGAAACCATCTGGTACCTCAAGTATCATTGGCCTTAAGGAGGAAGACCTGCTCTCCAGTGCTCCATCATTGAGGTGACTATGCCCTCGACCTTTCACATCAGTGTTGTCTGTCACACTGTCAGCTAGAGGTTGCCTTGACTTTTCCTCAGAAAACTACAGCCATTTTAACACTTGGCAAGGGCAGGCTGCTCAAAGTAAACATCTGAAGAGCAGAAATAAATTTGGAACTTAGGCCATTCACTTTACCAAAGGATTTATTCATAAGAGTCTTTTAAATTCTGCTGTTACCCAGCCATTTATTTTTTTTTATTTTTTAAAAATTTTTTAAGATTTTATTTATTTATTTATTTGACACAGAGAGAGAGTTAGCGAGAGCAGGAACACAGCAGGGGGAGAGGGAGAAGCAGGCTTCCCACTGAGCAGGGAGCCCGATGCGGGGCTTGATCCCAGGACCCTGGGATCATGACCTGAACCAAAGGCAGACGCTTAATGACTGAGCCACCCAGGCGCCCTTTACCCAGCCATTTAAATAAAGTTTGCATGCAGTCTTTCAGACACAGGAGCATGACTGTTTATACTTGATATTGTAGGATTCTTAAAGTTGCTGACCGATTTTAAATTAAGGGCATTTCTGAATGCTTTGGATAGAGAGAGACAGGTGCCCTTTGAAAACTGAAGTTAAAATTGTAGGTTTCATTTGGTTCAGAAGATCAGGGAGGTAAGGAGTGGTATAGTGGGAAGATTTATTCACTGGCCGAGAGTCAGAAAACCTGTCATTTAGTTTGTTCCTCTTTTTCCATTATTTTGATAAATGAAAGTCAGCACTCAATGCTTGCCTAGATTCTGGTTCCGCTTTTTTGGCAAGAGTGTTTTTTAGGTGGTACTGTGAACTCATATCAAGAGACACACGATGTCTGACTCTCCTGTCTTTTGTGATGCTATAATGATCAGTGGGTTCAGGTAACAGCACCCTGGTCCCTCCAGTTGCAAAGTTCTCTGCCAGCCTTTTATCTGGGGATTTTATCCATTGATGATCTTAGCCTGGAGTAAACATTTCAGTGGAAAGTGCAAAATGATGATTTTCTAGTTCCATTGTTACATCTGCATTTGATTAGATGAAATGTTTCTATAAGGATGAACTTACCCTCATTCTAGGGTTGTATAGTAACCTTGAAATATAGATCATACAGGAAAAGCAGTATACATATTTAATTCTTTTCTTTTAATTTTCAGGGTAAGATGTTAGTGCCCAAGTTACTTCCAGGGTATCCAGAGAGGTTTTTTCTTCCCTTTTGAATTTTAATCAGTTACATTTATTACCCTTTTAATGTTCAGTTGTTCTTTCTTTGGCCTACGGGAGCCTGTCTAGACTGGCTTCTGTGTCCTTTTGATATTAGTCCTTGGTAGTTTCCTTACTTACTGGCAACATCAAGATGCTCCAGACCCCTCTGTGTGTGTTTCCTGTCCCAGACTTGGAATCAGCTGTTCCTTAGATTGCTTTCTAAATTTCCCACTGAAAGGATCCCTGGTTCACTAGTCGGTTCTCAAGCCCAGCTGGCTGTGGTTCCTTCAGTGGGAAATGGATTTAAAAACCAGGCTCTGATTGTTAGGTGCATCCATTTCTGCGGGCGTTGTTGCTTCTAAGTCTTTACAGTGGACAGAGCCAGGAAGTATGTTCCAAGAAGAAAAAAATCATGAGTTCGTGTTAGTACCTTTTTTTTTTTTTTTAAAGATTTTACGTATTTATTTGACAGAGAGGGAGAGAGCACAAGCAGGGGGGAGAGGTACAGAAGGAGAGGGAAAAGCAGGCTCCCCATTGAGCAGGGAGCCCGATGCAGGGCTTGATCCCAGGACCCTGGGATCATGACCTGAGCCAAAGGCAGATGCTTTAACTGACTGAGCCTCCCAGGCTCCCCTCATGTTAGTACTTTTAATTCCAATTTAACATTACATGGTTTTTACTACTTTGGTTTTATTCTTGAATATCATTCACATATGCTGAAAATCTTGGCTCCTACAGACAATTTAATTACTTATTTTCATTATCCTGCAATACATACAGTTTCAAAATAACATCAGTTAGCTACTAACTCTAAGTTTATTGAGTGCAGTTTAGGATTTCTTTGCTGCTTTATTTGTCCTTAGAACAAATAAAGAAAAAAATGTCGTTTTCTGAGGTCACTTGAAATATTTTCTCTCATCATAACCAATTGATACGTAATTAGATTGTTTTTTTGTGTTCAATTCAAAGTAATTTTTTTATTTGCTACTGTTTTTTGAATATGTAAAACATATTTCCAAAGTAAAAATTATAAACAAGATACATTCAGAGAGGCCTTCCTGTGTTTCATGTTGCCAAGATAAGCAAATACATACATACATATTAATCTATATATGTATGTATATATACATATGTGTGTATATCCCCCACACACAGCTATTACAGAAGAGATTCCATCTTATGTATACTATTCTGTACCTTGCTTTTTTTCACTGAACAATATATCCTAGAGATTGCTCTTATCAGTGTATAGAGATCTTCCTCAATTCTTTTTATAGCGATTGATGTACTTTTGGATTGTTTCTAGTCTTTTGCTATTATTGATAAAGGCACAATAACATCCTAAACATAAGACATTTTATATTTTTGCTGGTGATCTTTGGATTAGAGTCCATGAGAATTGAATCTGGTTTAAAGGTATATATGCTTTTTCTAGCTATTACTCCATTCCCTTCTATAGGGATTATACCATTTTTACATTTCCACCAACAATATACGAGAGTGCCTATTTCCTCACAGCCTAGATTTTTGCCAGTCTGATAGGTAAGTAGTCAGGTGTTTTTTTGTTTTTGTTTTTTTTCTTAGAGTTCTGTCTTTGCCCAAAGGGGAGTGTATATACATATGTATTGTCTGATTTATAAGATTTTTTTTTTACATGTCTTTTTTTTTCATCAAATTCTCCTGTTTGTTATCCTTCCTTTTAACTATAGTGGATATTAGGTAAGGATGTTGATTGGGGCAGAGACCTTCAGGCCTCAGTTGGATCTCCTTCCAGCATTGCCTTTCACTTAACTTCTCTGAGCCTCATTTCCTTCCCTTGTAATAAAAGAGAATTGGACCCTGTGGGTCTGGAGAACAGTGAATGTGTGGATTTGAAGGTTTTGTTTGTCCACATTTTCAATCTCAAGTTAACCTGACAGACAAATTCCTTGTTTGCACTCTGGTCCACAGCACAAACCAGGGCTGCTTGAAACCCTTATATTAAAGGTGGTTCCTTTACAAGCAGATTCCAGGAAGCAGGAGGACATAATCAGGAGAACCCTAACTAGGAATGCCCTGTCACAAATATTCTATTATGGTAGTACCATATCTGTAGGTCTTTGGAGTTATCACATGAAGAGATCTAATCTCTGCCTAACATGGGAGCAAACAACTTCTGTGACAGGACTTCACTCTTCTTTGTGGTAAATCGAAAGACTGAGCTAAATTCCCTTTTGAACTTTATGGAATGATAAAGGAGTCCAGAAACCAGATTTAGGCCTGTCTTCATCTGCTAAGGAAAAGTGTTTGATTTTGTGCATGATTAGAGGCCAGATTTTGGAAAGTAGGAGGTGTAAGCCAGACATGGTATTCAGCAGAGGAAAATGAGGAATAGTCGTGAAAGCTTTAGAGTAATTTTATATAGATGGAATTGACTTGATTTCAACAGCACAGTTAAACACCTAGCTGATCTTTTGCTACTGTAATCACTTTACTTGCCATGATTTTCTTTCATGTGTTGATGATAGACTGAGTTTCAGCACATTATATTTATTGGCTGGGAATCTTCCTGGTACTAATTTAAGAACAGCGCTCATTCCATCTCTGCCCCCTGCCAGCCCCGTCTGCCTCTCCTAGATTCCTAAGATGCTTCCAGAACTGTCACATCAAGACGGCTGTTTTGTCATGGCCCATTTTCCTACAGCCTTGGGGATGTGATGCTAGTGTGGAATCTCCTTGGAGTGGATTTGGCTTCAGCCCCAGCATCCTTTAAGTTAGTTGGTTTACCACACCATTGTAATCTTTTAGATGAGTCGATATGGCTTACTATAGTCCTAAAGGGCAGACATTCTATTTTATTAAAGAGTCTGGACAGGAGAGGAATAAAGTGTATTGGTAATTAGGCCTCTGCCCAGGGGAAGCTGTTTTTCTATGCATTCCAAAAATATTTGAGTGCTCATGAGGTGCATGGTACTGAGTGGGGATTTCAGGGAAGGCTGTGGGCTCTGAAGAGGTTTGTGATTTGTTGAGAGGTTGAAATGAAGCCATATTTGTGAAAACTTAAACGGTGCGAGGTGTTTTGTGGTTAAAAGGTGTATCTTTTACTCTGCTCTCTCTGACCGGATATGCTGTTGCCACTTCAGACTGTCATGTCTTCGTTTCAGTTCCTGAGGTTACAGGTTTCACTGTCACTTAGAGTCAGAACCTATCCGATCACTTCTTTCTCCTCTTCCTCGAATCCAGTTGATCTTGTGAATGGCTCTTACGTCTGCTTCTCCTCCTGTCCCTCCTTTGGGCGCCCTGGTTTCTGACCTTGATCATTGTGGCTCCAAGATATTACAGGGGCTCTTCATCAGGTCCCCCTGCTCTGTAGTCACTATATCTATGAAACACCACCCTTTTTGTCTTCCTGATACAGCACTTCCTGAAAGAGATCACTGCTTGCCCCAGAAGCTTTCAGTAGTTCTCCATAGGCTACTGCAGGGTTGTTGTTTTTTTTTAAACTTGAAGTCCCTGAGTTTAGTGGATACCTGCCCCTTGGAATGCTCTGTAACATGTGGTAAGCACAGCTTTTGTCAGGGTCACCAAAGTTCCCATGAGCCACGGAAGGTAAGAATAACTAACCTGCGGATTATGTCCAGCTTCCCAGGTTGGCGGTCAAGGCCTTTCCAGTTGCCTTCAGACCACTTTTGCAGCCTTTCTTCACTGCTTTGCTCTAAGACCTATTGGTTCCAGCCCTGCCATTTCCATGTTCTTGACTTAATGAACTTTGCTTAGCCTTTCCTGTCTCTCACTGGCCTACGACATTCATTAATTTAGGAGGCAGATTAGTAAACACACTATTCTGCAGACATCCTCTCTGCTCTCTTGCCTTCATTCACCCATTCTCTCAATTCTTTCTGATGTTTTCTCTCTGAGTGTCCAGCTTGCAAATCCTTGTACTTTCTTTTCTGGCCACTTGGTCTCAAAGTGATTTTCTTTCTCCCTAGATGTATTTAGCTCTCCAGTTTTTGCCATTCATTTTGTGCCTTGCCTTGACTTGTTAAATACACATACCTTTCATTTGCTTGGATATCTCTTGTAGTTAATCTACAATAAACATGTATCTTACACATAATTGTAAAGAAGGAACTGTTTTGTGACTTTATCTAAAACAAAAAAATACAGATAAAAATGAAACCTATTTTTTGATTAAAAAAATATATTCACTCATCCTCCCTTGAACAGATTTGCTGGTTCTGCCCTTAATATATTTATGTTGTCTTCATTCTCCCGTTGTATCTGAAAATAGCTTTAGTGATTTCCTTATTTTATAAAATGAGAACGTGGACCCTTTGGTTGAGTTCCTCCCCACCCACCCCCAGATGGCTATTTCATGTCAGAGAGACAGTTAGAATATGTGCTTCTTTAATTCACTCCCAAATCAAACCACAAGTCCATGCCATTTAACATAACGCTCACTCACATTTATCTGAAACTAGTATCATTGAGCTTACGTGAAAATTACTCTGTTTCTCTGTGGTTTTCCAAAGGTGTGAAGACTTATTTTTCCCTTTTGTTATTATTCATGTGTCCAAAAAGGTCTAAACAATGAGGAGGTCTAACCTGTGTGCTTCATAAAAAATTAACACACAAAACATCTGTATTCACTGCTTCAGTATTCTCAAATTAAATTTATCATCTGCCTGGAACTCAGGGCTGTGCAGATGGATTGTTCTGCTGGCCTAAGGAGAAGAGGAAACGATCATTAGATTAAAGGTTTTATGAGGCCGTGAGGCCACAAGAAACCAGTAGCTCTGGTAATTGCCCCTCCCTGGCCCGATGTGGTTATTTTCCTAGTACATTGTAAAAAACAGTCCTCTGATTATATCTTGAGTTGAATGTGTTTTGTTAGCAGTGTCCCTCCTTAGTGGGTCCAGCAGTCTGGTGCTTTCCATACTGAGGGTGATTGGACTGCCCCAGCTGGCTCCAGGAAGACTTACCAGCAGCCTTGTGTTTGTTTCTGGGCATTATGGACCCCAGGCCTTGGGAAACCTATTATTTTACCACACTGCTCTGTGGATTCTCCTGGTTGTGCCCACTGATTGGGAAAACCTCAAAGGCCCATCAGATCTCCTACGTCCTATTTGACCTTCAGTCTTGTCAGATATGCCTGCCTATAAACCATGTCTCTTCCCAGTTTAACTAGCTCCTCGCCCACATGTACCTAACCCTCAACGTTCTGGCAAATTGTGTGTCATAACCAGCTTGTCTTCTTTTTTCTTTTTCTTTTTTTTTTAAGATTTTATTTATTTGAGAGAGAGAGAGCGTGCACATGAGCGGTAGGGAAGGGGCAGAGGAAGAAGCAGACTCCCGCTGAGCAGGGAGTCTGATGCGGGGCTCCATCCGAGGACCCTGGGATCATGACCCAAGCCGAAGGCAGACGCTTAACTGACTGAGCCACCCAGGCACCCCTTAACCAGCTTGTTTTCTTTTCTGCCAACTAAGGTTTTTTGTGGAAATTTCCCTTGAAAGCCACTATTTACTTAATTTTTATATTCTCTTTATTGGCTTTTAATTTTGAAAGCAGCATATGTGGCTTTGTTTATATAGTCCTTTATTTTATCTTTTTTAAAGATATATTTATTTATTTATTTGACGTAGAGCACAAGCAGGGGGAGCGGCAGGAAGAGGGAGAGGGAGAAGCAGACTCTGCTGAGCAGGGAGCCCGATGCGGAGCTCGGTCCCAGGTCCTTGGGACCATGACTGGAGCTGAAGGCAGACGCTTAACCAACTGAGCCACCCCAGCACCCCTATACAGTTCTTTAAAATAAGCTTTATATAAAGGAGTTTATGCAACCACTGCTATGAGTTTGATGTGTGAAGATTCCTATTTTAAAAGTTTGCTAGCTGAGGGGCACCTGGGTGGCTCAGTTGGTTAAGCGACTGCCTTCGGCTCAGGTCATGATCTCAGGGTCCTGGGATCGAGCCCCACATCGGGCTCCCTGCTCGGCGGGAAGCCTGCTTCTCCCTTTCCCACTCCCCCTGCTTGTGTTCCCTCTCTCGCTGTGTCTCTCCCTGTCAAATAAATAAATAAAATCTTTAAAAAAAAAAAAGTTTGCTAGCTGTAAGAGGATAGGGGCAAATAGGGATTCTTGAAGTGAACTCATTAGATTCCAGTAGGATTAGTCTGAGTCAACTTCCTGCTTTCCATGACACAGTCAAACTGTTACTTATGATCCTCAGCATTGTCTTCGATAATCAGACCTATTGTCACAGCCCTGCAAAACCTGCCCAAACTGGGACTTTACTTGAGCCCACTTTTCATTCAAGTATTTATTGAGTACACCTATATATTTTTAAATTATTGGCCTGATTGACTTTTCTTGATGTTATTAACCTCTTGCCCACTTAAGGATGGCGTAAGGATCAGTTACTAGAACGGCTTTGTTTTGCAGGTCATGAAGAGAATTCCTCTAGATGCAAAATCAACTCCAAACCCAGACCACCTTCTTTGACTCGCCTCTTTTGGCCGTCAGCTGCCTTAAATATTCACACCACGTTTGAATATCTTATTCTACAATGCAGTATTTTTCCTGTCACCTTTTTTACGTTTTGACGAATTATGTGCCTACTTAACCTAAACTGTGCTGACTCTGTAAAGTGTTTATGCACTCTTCTGAGATAGAAGGTGCTATTCTTCTGAGAAATACGTTGCTCTCTCCTTGGAACCTGTGAATTTGAAGATGACTCCTGCCTGGTCACAACATGGGAATCAGCAAAGTGTTTAACTGTCACAAGACAGAATCCAGTGGGGCAGTCAGTAGGAGAGCATGTTCAGAGGGGCTGTCGGTCCCAACAGAATTGCACCAAAGTATATTTTCAGGATGACTTTCTTATTTCTGCCATCTACTGGAATAAATTATTTTTCTCTGTGGAAATCTGGTTTCAGTGTTATTAAGTTCATTTTTGTAAGCTTTTCTGCCGCTAGATGATGCCTTTTAAAAAAAATGATTTTGTAGTTCAAACTGAGGTTGGAAATATGAACGTGGTCATGTAGTTTGATGTACCTGAAGAGACCGGTGAGTACTTTTCTTAATCATTAGTAATCATTTGGGTGCTTACTGTAGCCAAGGCCCTGGAGGAATCAAAGGCGTGGGAATTGAGGTCCCTGAAAGTTCAAGAGCTGATACACAATCTGGTGAGGTAAGGTCGGTCTACGTAGAACTGTAATCCGAGGCTGTGTTAGACCATTGTCCATAAAACAGTGGTTATGATGGTGAGCAACTAGAGGGTCCGTACCCAGCACAGGCACAAGATGGAACTGGCAGTTCCTTGTACCATCACACCCTCAGAGATAGTACCGGAGAAATCAGGACGGGTTAAAAAGCCTGGGCTGGGATGGTAATTCTGTGTTTTGGTAGCAGCCCTCTGAATAATTCACTCATTTGGGGACTTTATTAGCTTTAAGAAATTAAAAATTTAAATGGATCTAAATTTTCACCAGCCCATGGCTTTTTGACAGCTAGCCAAGCCAAGAATGGATTTCCTGTTTTGCAGTTTGTGCTTTTCTATTCCTCCCAAACTGTCTGAACTTGTTGCTTTGCTGTTCTTAATAATAAGAGTTTCAAGTTGAAATGACTGTCCTGCTTTCATTTCTTTCTTTTCATTCTTTACTTTTATTTTGAACTTCAAATTTTCTTGAGAGGCAACTCCATACTTTACATTTCCAGCAAAAGGGTCTTTTTAGCTAATTTCATGGAATCCATAAAACAGTGAAGATCTGACACTGGAGGGACCATAGTGGCAAACACTAGCTAACCCATGGTTTTATAGATAAAGAATCTGAGCCCAGACAGGGCTTAATGCAGCTGGTCCGAAGCAGACCAGGGAGTAGGATCCATATTTTTTAATTTCCCCTCTAGAGCCCTTCTCACTTGCCACCCTGCCTTTCCCAAAGTTGGAGCCAGCTTTGAGTTTCAGGTATTAGGGAAGAATTCTTCCAGGCTGTCTCCCATCAGAGCAATTCACTTGACCTTAATATTTGTCATTGAAGAAAGCAATGCTGGTGGTTACTGTGGGTACATAAAAGGATGCTGCAGTCTCTGAACCCTAACCATGGGGGAAGTGTGACTCCATTGCAGCTGTCTACCCAGATTCTTCAAGTCAGGCCCTTCATCCCATTATTGCTGGGGGTAGCCTAAAACCTTCCAGACGCCACTCTGCACTGCTTTCTTGCAAAGCACCACGGTTTTGAAGCTGAGCCTTGTGATGTCTCTGTTGTAGCGGCACTTCCTTTGAGTGTTGCTTTTGCCTGTCTTGAGTTCAACATATGGCATTAGCTGATAGGGAGCCTACGTTGTTTCGGCACAGCAGACCTTAGCTGTGGCATGCTTGTGGCCGTGATGGAGGACAGCGTTCATGATCATGGTTTGGCACAGTTCCAATTTAATGGCCTAGTTGAAAGCAGAGGTCAGACCCTAGCTGATCCAAGTCCCTGAGTCCTGCCTTATTCTGTCACTTTGTACTGATCCGTTTTTGTACTTCCCATTTGCTCTCAATTAGACATTTTGAGACGTCAACTGGATTACATTGCTTTTTGCGTTTGGACCTGCCACTTGGTGGGATCCAATTCCTACGGACACAAGTCAGCAAGAGTAGTGTGTTGGCTGCATTATTTTTTTTTTTTTTTTTAAAGATTTTATTTATTTGACAGAGAGAGAGAGACACAGCGAGAGAGGGAACACAAGCAGGGGGAGAGGGAGAGGGAGAAGCAGGCTTCCTGCTGAGCAGGGAGCCCGACGCGGGGGCTCGATCCCAGGACCCCGAGATCATGACCTGAGCCGAAGGCAGACGCCCAACGACTGAGCCACCCAGGCGCCCCTGTTGGCTGCATTAATAACAGAAACACAAGGATGTGAGCACTGAAGGGGCTGATTCTGTGCCAGGGAGGTTTTGATTGTCCCCCAGAAGGGAACATACTGCTCAGTAAGTCTCCTAGGGAAGTAAAGGGCCCTAATTACAGCTCAGGCCTGAACCTGGAGGCTTCTCTCCCAACCCTAGTGGGACTTAAACTGCTGGTGAGGCTCTAATGGCCTCAGCGTAAAGCATCTGAAGAAGAAAGGAGCTCATTTCCCAGCCACGTTGGAGAGCAAAGACTTCCCAGAAAGACTGATCACAAGCCCCTAAAGGCCAGGTACTGTGACTGTCACCACCTAGCTTTATGGCTATTGTTGAAATGATGGAATGAGACAATCAACTCATTTTTTATGAGGGAAACTTGCTAAGTTCCCTTTGTCCAGGAAGTCACTTAACCCTTGAGCTTGTTTCCTCATTTATGACATTTTCGGGAATATTAAATACAATTAATATGTAAACTCGGACACATGTTTTCTCCCCACCTCATTCCTAGTAATTGACCCGTTTTGTTACAACATGGCCCGTCGTCTGAGATGGATGGATGGCTGCGAATCACATTTTGTTTGACTGTTCTCTTGCTCCAGTGATTGTCAGGACCCCAGCTTGGAAGGAGCCCCATCCAGGCCTTTAAAAGGATATTGGAAATGTCCTACTCTAAAGCCTGTCCAGATGAATGTGGTGTGGACTCCTGGCATGATCATTAGACTAGGAGAGGCCCCAGGTTTGCAGTCTTACTCCATCACCTGCAAGCGGTATTAACTTTGAGCAAATCATTTAATTTCTGAGCCTCAGTTTTTTCATCTACAAAGTGGGGATAATCCCTGCCTTTTCTGCTATACAAGCTTGATACCAAGTGAGATGTTGGTGAAGATGATTTGTAATTTTTAATAATACACAAAGTATTTTCCAAAGAAATGACAAAACCGCTAGGATCCCCTGATGACTTTTTATTTCTGTAAAGACAGGCCTTAGGGGGGCAGCCAACTGATTTTTTTTTTTTTTTCTACATATGGTTTCCCTTTTGATTAGTCATTGGTACTTCGGTTACAGAAAAATCAAAGACACACACCAGGCTCCAGGCCTGAACTCTGAGCAGGGAGATGGATCTCTTAGAAACAATCCTAGCATAAGTGTCTGGACCACATCCTTCCTGCCCTTCCAGGTTCTATGTGAGTCCAACAAGCTCTTCTACCAGAACGGGAGTATTTCCGGCATGATTTAAGATGTAGTCATTGTTTTCTTTGAACAATGTTTTTGTTGTTTCCTTCAAGCGTATTATGATGTCTGTACCCTTACCATTGACCCAACAATATTTTATCCTATCTTACTTGGGCATTGCTTTGGAAGTAGTGTCTTTTTGCTCATTTCTGCTGGCCAGTTTTTTGACAATTGTAAGTGTTAAAATTGAGAAATGTTTTTTTTAAAAGATTTGTTTATTTTAGAGAGTGTGTGCGTGAGTGGGGGGAGGGGCAGAGAGAGAATCTCAAGCAGACTCCCTGCTGAGTGTGTGCAGAGCCCCAGGAGGGCTCAGTCTTATGACCCTGAGATCATGACCTGAGCCGAAAGCAGGAGTCCAACCCGTTGAGCCACCCAAGCACCCCATTTTAAATTGTTGCTTGGACTCATGGAAGATTTGGCCCTGGATTTCATCTTCCAAAAATTTGAAGAGTCGGGACACCGGGGTGGCTCAGTTGATTGCGTCTGCCTTCAGCTCAGGTCATGAACCCAGGGCCCTGGGATCGAGTCCCGCATCGCTCCCCCCGCTTGTGCTTGCTCTCTCTCACTCTCTCTCTCTGACAAATAAATAAAATCTTGAAAAAAAATTTTTTGAAGAGTCAATTGCTCCTTTACTAACTATATTTAAATTTTATCTTAAAATACATATCTAGGCATTTTAGAATGCTTTCAACAACCCATCCTTCTATGCAAGTGCTCTCTTCTGTTTGAAGAACAAATATATTTAAAATGAAGATGGGACTTTAGGCAAAAGTTATGTATTAACTTTTCCCCCGTTCCTTTATTTCAATTTTCTCTCAAAAGTTGAATGGATGGAATTAATTGTAGAAAACCCTTAATTTTCAAAGAAGAAAAAAGCACAGTATAAAATAACCACCATAAAGGATATTTATCGTAGCACAATTAATGGAAAGGATATTTATCATAGCACAATTTATCATAGCACAGTTAATGCCCAACATAAAGAGATGCTTTAATTTAAAGTCATACTGCATCCAACTGAGGGAATATCATGGTGCATTTAATAATTTCTTTTTTTCTGCACTGTATGCCTAGAAATGAGATTAAAAAGATAAACAAAAGTACTAACATTGCTTCTGGAATTGCAGATGGTTCAAATTTTCTTTTTCCTTTTTAGCATTTTCTAAAAAGTAAAGAAATGATAAAAGTAAAAAGTAAAAGAGTAAAAAGAAATGATAAAAATTATTTTAATAACAAAAAAGAATTTTAAGAAAAAAAGACAGGATTTTAAACTTATGTACATAGCAAAAAGCCTGGTGTGAAATAGACCAAAATGTTGATAATGATTATTTCTTTTGCAACTTTGTGTATTTTCTACAGAGAGTATGTATTACTTTTATAATCGGGGGAATAAAAGGTGTTTTGGAGGGGACCATTGTCAGAATAGTGTTAATACTTCAAACATTATAGAATACACACACACGTTTTTTGTTTTTGTTTAAGAGTAATTCAGGGTCAGGGGAGGGGGCGCCTGGGTGGCTCAGTCGTTAGGCGTCTGCCTTTGGCTCAGGTCATGATCCCAGGGTCCTGGGATCGAGTCCCATATCGGGCTCTCTGCTCGGCGGGAAGCCTGCTTCTCCCTCTCCCACTCCCCCTGCTTGTGTTCCCTCTCTCACTGTGTCTCTCTCTGTTAAATAAATAAATAAAATCTTTAAAAAAAAAGTCAGCTAGGTCTATTAAAACACTGAAGCTATTCTGAATCAATGAAAATCAGCGAGTTCACAACAATTCTGATTAACCGTTTTGGTTGTGCAGGACAGAGTACAGAGCATTCAGCTTATAAAACTCTGGCCTCTTTTTTTTGTATAGGTGCTCACAGCGACGGCATGGTGAAATGAAAAGGGAGCATTGATTTTGATTCTGCCCACATAGAAAAGTGGAAGCCTGGGGTATTAATGTTCTGGGGTCCCACATGGGTTAGAATAAGCCCCACTGTTCTTTCCCTCCCAACTGCTCCAAGCAAGTCTTTTCATTGAGGCTGTGTCACTGCTTCAGTTAAAACCCCCTCCTTGTGAAATGTACTGGCCCTGTTTCCCCCAACTCTCACTTACCCCCCACCCCCGGCCAACGCCAAAACAGGAGTGTTCTAGTGGCTAAGGATGCTCAATAACACTGCTACCCGCATGAATCCAGTCAGGATTCAACTTAAGTTGCTGTCAGGATTTTGACATGGTTTCCATAGTTTCTTTACACTGTCCAAAGCGTGGTACTACACTGTGGGTTGCCACTCCAAAACAGAACAAGCAGAGCAGATGTTTTGTAGAAGTAGGCGATGTATTTGAGGAAGCATGAGTTGAGAAGCTAAGTGTGAAACTTTACAAGCCACAAAAGCTTCTCAACAACATTGAACAGGTATTTTCAGCTCCTGTTCTTTGTCCTGGTGTTAGCTGCTTGAGACAGTGGGAAGCAGGAGAGACAGCCCTGAGCTCCTGGAGTTGAGAGTTTAGCAGGAAGAGACAACTGGCTCCCAGGTGCTCCTGGTGGGTGGAGCCCAGGGTCGCCAGGTGCTATGCCTTGGACGTACTGGTTGCTGAGTAAGAGCACTAGAAACACTAACGGTGGGGGAAGGCTTCTTGAAGGAAATGACCTTTAAGGGTAAACCCAGAGGATGATTAAAAGCTAAGTCAAGGGCGCCTGGGTGGCTCAGTTGGTTAAGCGACTGCCTTCGGCTCAGGTCATGATCCCAGGGTCCTGGGATCGAGTCCCACATCGGGCTCCCGGCTCAGCGGGGAGCCTGCTTCTCCCTCTGACCCTCTCCTTTCTCATGCTGTTTCTCTCTCGTTCGCTCTCTAATAAATAAATAAATAAAATCTTTAAAAAAAAATAAATAAAAGCTAAGTCAAAATTGATGAAGCTGTTGCAAGAGTCCTGGAGGGAGAAGTATCCTGGATTATGGTGCTAAGAATGAAATGGAGTTAGAGAAGTAGTGTATTGCAGGCTAGCATGTATTAGCACATACAGATGATCGGATGTTGGGGGGACAGAGGCTGTTAAGGGACAGGAAGGAGTCAAGGACTGCAGGCAGGTTCCTCACTGGGTGGACATTGGAGCCTTTCACTAAGATGGGGGCAGTGATGAGTTCACAGTTGTGGACAATGAGAATTTGCAGGTGCCAGAGGTATGCACAAGCAGATACCCAGGGGGCCATTGTTATGTGGGTCTGGAAGTCGGGCAGGAAGACCGAGCTGGACGTGGGGGTTTGGGGCACCAGCATAGAGATTACTGAACCTGTGGGTGCGGATGAGGGGGCCAGGAAGAGTGTGTAGAGTGAGACGAGAGACTGTCTAGGCTGGAGACCTTAGGAACACCCACTCTTAAGTGGTGGGCAAAGGAGGAATCTAGAGATCTAAGGTAAACGCCAGGTCTTGAACAGCAGTCAGCACCACCCTCACCTCCAGCTTCCTAACATACATTATCATATGAATAAGTGGGACATATTCCTGTTTTACAGTAGGAGACTCTGAGGTTATGTGACTTAGTCAATTTCACCCAGAGGATATCCCCTGAAATCATCTGGGAAATTAGGTTTGTGTATACTTGTGTGTGTTTTTCTGGGGAGCAAGTATATGGCTTTCATCAGACCCCTAGAAAAGTTCAGAACCATTGTTAATATCAACAGTAGGGGCGTCTGGCTAACTCAGTTGGTGGGGCGTGCAACTCTTGATCTTGGGGCGTGGGTTTGAGCCCTACATTGGGCATAGAGTTTACCTAAAATAATATCAACAATAGCTGACCCTTACCTGCTGCATGCTGTGTGCCAGGCCCTAAGGACTTTACCCTTCACCAGACTATAATTGGGGCAGGAAAGGGCAAAGAGCAGTATTGCACATCCATCTCCTTTCTGATAGTCCCAACTTCTCTGTGTCCCCCTACCCCCAGGGAGGAGAAAAGATCACTAACCTGGTCCTCTTTTCTCCTGTGGTGTTTACAGGAGCCTAAACCTGTTAATACTTCCTTTGTTAGAAGGAGAGGAGAACTGCCCCTTACTTTGTCCTAATCTCACTTCAATTTCCACCCGTACTCCCAATTTTCCCAAAGGCGACTTCCTCTTTTACCAGAGGAAGAGATACTTCGATAAGTGGGCAGGAAGCCCCCTCCTGTCTGACTGGTTGTAGGCGCACCAGTGAAGAGCTGTGGCCAGCTCACCAGGACTCCTGCAGCCGTAATCCTCCTGGCTCTAGCCTGAGTGATAGGTGTGCTGCCCAGGTCAACAGGGTGCCCTGAGGCTCTGTATAGAAAGGCAGGCAGCCCCGCAGGAACCTTGGTGGGCACTGAGGTATGGGGGCCGAGGAGTGTGGCTTCCTCCTGGGACTGCCCTTCCTAACAGGATAGTATCTGCAGTTGGCATTCGGGTTTGTTAACGTGCTTTATTTCTCACTGCCAACTGGTGTGTGAAAAACAGGTGCAGAATATGGCACCTATTTCTTTTACACCTCTCACTCTTGGGCTGGGCCCTGTGAAGACAGGAGGAAGACTCAACACTGGTGGGCACCATCCCTGGTTTCACTGTCGCACGAGGGAAATTTATGACCTTGTGAATTTGTGGGGGAAGCAAAAACCTTGTATACACAGGACCCCCTAACTTCACTCTTAGTTCTCTGAACCTTTCATTATTACTTCTTTCTTTTAGCAACCCCTCCTGACTGTTCACTTCCTGGATGTGGAAATCCAGCTTCATAGTTTTACACTGGATTTGCTCTTTCAGAGCACGCCTCCATCTGTAGTTCAAAGAACTGTTATCATAGCTACAGGTCTTGGTTCCTGCTGCTTATCGATCTGTTCCTCTACTTTCTGTTTTTATCAGCCTATTTCGGGCCTCGCCAACAAGAATGTCTTATTGTACCTGTCCTTTGGGAGTATTTCCTACAACAAATGCTAGATTGTTCTCACTCCCTGCCTTCCTGGCTTGCTATCAGAGTTGCTGATACTAACAGTGTATGTTCTGCTCAGTGCTGACAAAAAAACAAAACCAAACTAAAAAACAAAACCCCACAGGAGCTACTAGTTGTCCTGGAAGTTTTCGGTCTTAGCAAAACAGACAAAACAATTTTGATACGAATGCTGCCTTGGAAGATAAGGGAATCACAAAGCAGTCTGAGTTGCAGGCTACCTTCTCTTGCCACGTTACTTTCCCTTTGCTGCTGCTTTTCTTCCAAGAAGCTTTTAGTCACATTCTTCCCTGGAACCAGGTCAGCGAGGGGGGAAACCAACACTGTTGAGCACTAATATGCATCAGGTTCTGCATTTGATGTTCAAGATCAACCTGATGCATGACAGAAATCAAGAACCGTCAGTATCTTGCCCAAATGAGTTAGCAAGAAAGTGGCCCAGAAACACGTAGGTATCATGTTGTTAACCCCTGCAACAGGGCCTCCCCTCTTACAAACTCTGTTGTTGTATTGTAAGCTTTCCATGTCACTCTCCTTCAGGTTCTGAATTCCTCCAGGGTGAGGACTATGTCTTCATGTACACATTAGACACTCCACAGACGTCAGCTTATTTCTCTCTCTTCTCTTCCCCTACCCATCACTAAACACGGGCTTGATTATGCGGCCTAACGACGTGCCTTGCATTCTCCATAATTCAAGGATATGAGTGTTATACCACTTGATTTAATTGAGGATATAATAACACACATGATATGAATAGTACAAAGCAATAAGTACTTTAAGTGCTCAGTTGGGTGGTAGAGGAAAGGATATTAATGAAGGCAGTAATAGACATGGTAGAAATAGACTTCATAAAAGATGTGGGATCTTGAGTCATGGAGGATGAGTAGGATTTGGACCACGGTGGTTATTAAGTTCCTGTCTCATGGCAGGCCTAGTTCTGTAAATGGGGAGTGAGGAATCAGGGTAAATAAGTAACGGATAGACTAGAGAAGAGCCTTGGGACTGAACTTGGTGCTTTCCGGGAGAAGTAAGAAACCAAAGCTCAGAGCTGTTACATAAAGAATATTCCATCCTGTTGAGAGGTTAAAGCAAGGGGAAAAACTGAACTCTTCTTCCCCCAGAGAATATTTTTTAGGAGAGGTGAATGAGGGATGGCTGCCAATTGCCAACCATCAGTATCTTTTAGATTCACCCTCAGCAATGCTCTAGTCTCCTCAGGAAGAAAATCAGTTTTTAAAAGTGTGAGAAGGACGCAGCTTTTCCTGGAGATCTTCCAGCTTTGAGTTAATTAATCTCACTTCTGAAGCTGTGAAATGTTAAGGTATCACACAGGTCCACAGGGGCACGGAAAGAAAACACTTAGACTCAAAAGGATAACACTCATTTAGATGTGTACATAATCAGCAGGCAGGGCTCAGTCTGTGCTCTAATGAAGAACTGCAAACTTTAGGTCGTAAGGAAAGTTAGGACCTGTGGCAACTCTTTTAATTATTTTCAGGAGAACTCAATGTTAAAAGTTAGAAGGTTGGTAAGAACAGCCAGTTCTATTCCAGATTCCTCATGGTGAAGAAAGTGGAACCCAGAGAGGTCCCACCCTTCAACCTGGATCTCATAGTAAGTAGAGCTCAAATTGAAGTCTTGGGTCCAAGAACAGCATTTCAAATACATCAAGGTTTAAAGTGCATGAAATGTCAGCATATCAGAAAATATCGCTGGGAGGATACACAGAGCATGGGTACTTGTGGTTGCTTCTAAGAGGGGAAAATGAGTAGACAGGGAACAGGGGTGGGAGGGAGATTTAATATTCACTGAATATCCTTTTGTACCTTTTGAATTTTGTGCTATGTATATGTTACCTAATCAGAAAATAAATAATTTATTTTTATGAGTTCAATGGAGTCCTAACTATTGCTTTGTTTCCCCCATTGTGTCATGTTTGTGTAACACATTTTTTGATTCAGGCTTTTGATTCTGCAGAAGCAAGGTTAAGCACTTTGGAAGAGGTGATGGCAGCTGGTTACTACTTTGTGGCTAGAACAAGAAGAGTCTCCTGAACCTCAAGCCAGTGCTATTCCAGAGTCCCAATATCCTGCCAATTTTGATTGTGGTACAATCTGGCAGGATAAAACCCAGAGAAACACAAATCAATTAGCAGTGATTTCATTCACTTCAGTGCAGGGTATGGTCATTAACAAACCGTGATGGAAAGGTCTCCATTAGCTAAAACTGTCCTTTCTGAGACAAGGGAAGATGCAAAGGCGGGAATCCAACATAACTCACTAGTGAGCTTCTTCAGTGGCAGAGCCATGTGCTAGAAGAATCAGGCTTCTCCTTGACCCAGTCAGATTGTTGCCCAGCAGAAGTATGAAAATGACCATCAAAAGGGCAGTGGAACAGTGGAAGAGCTAGCCATCTGCTGGAGTTTTCCCAAACATAGTATTACAAGAAAGGATAGTCTGTAACGTATTCCACGGGGATTTAATGCAGGAATCGAATATGAACTAGTAAGAGGAAACTGGCTCAAACTTCCCAAGCCAGTTTTTGGGTTTTCATTTGGTGTTTCAATTTTAAACTCCAGTCGATATGGAAAATTAGAAAGTGGTATGTTAGACTTAAAAAAATAATAATGATAATCCTGCTGCTTCCTGTGCAGTAGGGAAAATACTCCTTCACTGGGTACTGAGACCCTAAGGCATTTTGAAGGATGCAGAGGTGAGATTTACTTTACTTTCCCCTTAGGTATCTACGTATACCCACCTATTAATACTGTTTACAAAAGTATTATTTTAGTGGCTGTTAAACTGCTAAAGTCTAGAATTATCCTTACTTGCTATTTAGCTTACAGTACATCTTCTAAATGATGTCTTTGAAACAATCTAATAATACTATCATTCATTAAATGCTCACTATATGTGACACGCTGTGGTAAGTGCTTTATATGAATTTTTCCACTCAATTCTCACATCAACCCCATGAGGTACTTACAGAGGAGCCTCACAGAAGTTAAGTAATTTGTGCTGGTTAACACGTGGTAGAGCAAAGATTCAAATCCAGGCTGTTATTCAACCAGTATTTAATGACTGCCTATGTGGCAGGCATGAAAGGTAGAGGAGCAACAGCAGGGCTAATCCCTGCCTTCTTGAAGCTTATTATCTTTAGAAGTCTTTCTGATTCCAAAGTCCATGGTTTTGACATTAACATTATACTACTTCCCTAGGTCTGTGCAAAGGAGAGCCACGATTTCTAAGGCAATAACTCCTAAGAGAAATTTCTGTTCTCCAATCCTCCTGTCTCCATGCTTACTGAAGTCGTATTTCTGTTCTGTGCTCAGAAGGTAAATTCTGTGCCCTTAAGTATAAAGAGCAGTCTGGGAGCACAGGCTGTGGCAACAGACCCGGGTTCCGGGCCCTGCTGGTTCATTTACTAGCTGCCTGACCTTGAGCGAGTAATCCCATATAAGCCTTAATTTCCCCGTCTGCAAAAATCGGTATACTACACTACCATTGCGTGTACCTGTAGGATTAACTAAATAAGATGATGAGCCCACCACATAGTACACGTTCCGTAGCAAAGGGTCGCAGTTGTTATTCATAGGATTAGGGAACACAGGGAAACCTCGGGTACATGTGTTATGACGGTTTGTTTGTCTAGGCGCTTCTAGTAGCATTCTGTTTGTATAGTTGTGTACAGGTATTTCTCTTAAAGGTGCACGCAATCTGACTGATGCCCATGTCTGGGGCTTACGTACGCAATAAATACTAGTTGAATGAACGAGTGACTGAAGGCAAGGTCAGTGTCAGCGAATTAAGAGGTTCAGATGTGGAGGATATAAAAACAGAAAGTTGATACAATCCTTCTCTTAAGTCAATGCCCTCGGTTCCCGTAATCCCCTTCGAGTTTCACTGAACTTAGAATGTAAATGCAAATAGGCATAAACGTAAATATAAATGGATATAGGGACACTTCGGCCCTCACCGTGTAGTTGTCAGATCAGATAAAACGCTGGCTGGGAGAGCTTTTGTAAACGAACCGCCTCTACAAACGTGAGTGTGGCTCTGTATCAAAGACGGCCCACGCCCACGTTGCAGTGGCAGGCGCCGAGCCCCCGCTCCGCCCCCTCTTCCTGGTTTTTCCCGGCAATCCGCCCCTCCGGCGTCATGTGACAGGGGTGCCCAGCCGGGACGAGCTCCTGATTGGCCGGGTTGCAGAACACCTCCCGATTGGCCGGAGGCCGGCGGGCCCCCGCCTCCCTCCTCCTCCTCGCCGCGGCCCACGTGAGGGGGGCGAGTCACGCGATTTCCGGGAACCCGTCAGGAAGGACATAAACAAAACAAACCGAGGCAGCATGGAGAGGGGCCGCGGCCCCTGCAGCGGAACCGGACCCAGCCCCTGAGCCGCCCTCACACCTACAGGTGAGCTCCGCTGCTCTCCGCCTGGAGCCCGCAGGGGCCTGGGCTGGGGGACTAGCCGGGCGGGGGGCGGAGGAGGGCCGCTGGCCTACGAGGCAGCAGCGCCGGGGCTCTGAGCCGGGCCGGCGCGGGGCGGCCGGGACCAGGGCCGAGTCTGGGGGCGCGCGGGCCTCAGGTTGCCGCCTGCCGGTCACGGGGTCTCCGGCTCCCCTCCCCCACCCCCGGCCCGGGACGGTTATATAAAAGCGCGGGGCGGCTGTAGAGGGGACCCACGGGTGGGCGGCAGGTTAGGCCAGGGGTGGGCAACGCCAGGCGTTTGCCCTGCCAGGCCGCCCGGCCCTTCACTGCTGCCTCGGAGCCCGGGGCAGTGGCTGCCGGCAACCGGCCTGTCAGAGAAGCTAGCGGGTGGGAGGGGCCGGGGAAGGGAGGGGAGGCGAGGCTGGCGGGGGAGGAGAGAGAGGGGCGTGTGAGGAAGGGCCGGGGCCACGAAGGTTGGAACCGGGCAGGCTGGGGACGAGGAAGCGCTGGCTGGGGGTGGGGGGGGATCCAGGCAGGGGTGTCTCTCGGGTAGCCGCTACCCCTTCCCGTCTCCGCCCCAGAGACGGGCGAGAGGGGCCTCCCTCCGGGATTTGTTTATATGTCTTCTCAAAGCAGCTTGAAGCGGCTCGTAGGCGGAGCCCTCAGCGCGGAGTGGCAGGCCGTGCCGCCCAATGGGATAGGCGGATGGAGGCTGCTGCGCCAATGGACGTGGGGGAGGCGGTGCCGTGGGGCCCCCCCCAATTGGTTAGGCTGTACCGGGGGTGGGCCGGGTGGGGCGGCCATGTTAGATGGGAGGGGACCGGTGGTGGTGGGTCACAGAGAGGGGAGGAGACAGGGCAAAGGGCGAGGGAGCCGGGCCGGGGGCGTTTCGGGTGTCCGAAGGCGAGTCCGATCGGACCAGGAAGTAGCTCAGGGGAGCCAGACCCCGACCCACCGCTCTCCCCTCCCGAGCAAAGGAGGCAGGGAAGTACCGAGGGCAGTCTAGCCGCCCCTGGGGGTGGTTCCTGGGACTAGATGGAGCTCAATCTCTGGATTCTCCCTCTTTCTCGGCCCTACCCTTCCTGACAAACACGGCCGCCAAACCCTGTAATTGCTCTCCTCTAACCCAAGAAAACAAACCTTTTTTGCTGTTTCTGAGCGGGCTTGAGCCTTAAGACTACCTTAAGAAGGTACTTGGATAGCTAGCGGTCTGAATTTCGGCACAAGGCCTCACATAGAGGGAGGCAGTGAGGAGGAAGTTCTGCTTTTCTGGATTTTGCACAGAAAACCAGGACTAGAAAAAGCCGAGAAAGTTAAGAGCTGGGTGGGGTTTCCATTTTTTCATCAGGGTACCTTCTAAAGATCGCCCCCGCACTTTCTAGCCCTAGTCCTAGTAGTAATTTGCTCCTTCTGTTTACATAAATTTGTAGCTCATGTGAATCAAGTTCATAAGAAAAGTGAGCCTTGAGAAAATTATAGATTTGAAGGTTCTTTAGGACTTTGTCTTGTGAATATTCTGCAGGTGAGGAATAGGATCAAAATCTGACATTTCTTCTTAAAAAGCAGAAAATAAGATTTTTATGTAAATTTGGTAATCTGTGGTAAACTGGTTGTCACTGATTGTACTTTTAAATATTTTTTTCCCATTTTCTTTTCATCCAAAATAGCTGGGAAAACACCAAAGATGAAGGGGGAAATGGTATGAGTAATTAGAAAATCAGTTATTTTACTTTGTTTTCTGATTATTTTGGCATCCTGTCAGCCTTATTAAATGCTTGATTTAGCTTTATGTTAACATCACCTTGCAAACTGTGACTGCACTGGTATTGTCAAGGGTACCAGGCTGTTTGTTGATGCACTTTGGTTAAGCATTTAGGGTATCATGCAGAGGCCATTCAGGAGTTGACTGTATTTATTTAGGAATTTGCATTATCTCCTATTTTGTTAACCGGAGAAAAATAATAATCGGTAAATAAATGATTTGTCGATTTCTGTATTGTTTTGACGTGCTTGACTCAGTTCTGTTAAGAATGATATGTATAAATATAATTCCTGATTTTTTATAGACTTCAGTTCTTAAATATAACTTTTACAGCAAATAAAAGTATTAGTTTATTATTTATTGATTTTTCTTAAGAATGGCAAAGAGAGAGGCGCCTGGCTAGCTCAGTTGGTAGAGTATACAACTCTTGATCTCTGGTCGTGAGTTCAAGCACCTCACTGGACCTAGGGCTTACTTTAAAAAATAAAATGAGAATGGCAAATAGATCCAAGACTTACTTGGGTGTGATTCTTTTATATGACTTATATACCAGCTTTGGAATTTTTAGACTAGTAAGGATAGAAGAGGCTAAATACATCCAGAAGGAGAGATTTTGGATGTTCCACTTACCATTCCATTCTCTGTCATGACAAATGAAAACAGAGTCTTAGACTATATCGTAGTTGGTTTACTAGTTCACTCTGTGTGGATTCTTGGATGCCAGTTTAAGGACTGAAAGAATAACTTGTAGAGTTCCATGGTGGTGGTTAACAATACAAGTGACCGTGAAAGTACAGTGAGTTTGTATGTTTATTAATGTAGCACAGTTTTTAAAAAGAGTTAAACTAAATCCACCAGTTGCTTTTAAAGTACAGTTTGTAGTCAGGATTGACAATTATATGACTTGGAATTAATCAGCAGAGGTTTGTTTCCCTGTAGGTTTTGGCTTGGATGTTTGGGAGAAAAATTCTCTTTCATTGTATTCAGTAGTTCATCTTCCAGGGTAGATAAACTCTTAGGCTAGACATAATTTGTCAGGTCATTAGTCTGATGATTTTAAGATAGAGGTTGACAGGAATTTTTCTGTTCACGGTCAAATAGTAAATATTTAGCTTTGTGGGCCATGTAGTCTCTGTCTCAGCCCTGCAAATTGTAGCATGAAAACAACCATAGATAACATGTTTGGGGCTGTATTCTAATAAAATTTTTTTTACAAGAACTGGCTGTGGTTGAAGGTTGTAGTTTGTTTATCAACCCCTGTCCTAAGACATCAGTCACTGGGTTTTAATTACTTAGATGTAAAGATATTGCAGAATATGTAAACATGCACTTCAGGTAGTAATTTGAGCACTTGCAGAATGTATATTATATTTAGCCCTGAAGAATTTTTAGAATAAGAGCACAGGGCAGCATTGTATTCTATATTTTTATTTCATTTGCTAATAGATGTTTTCCTGGAAAAAAAAAAAAAAAAGCTTTATTTTTTTACTTTTTTAAAGTAGGCTCCACATCCAGTGTGGAGCCCAACATGGGGCTAGAACACATGACCCTGACATCAGGACCTGAGCGGAGATCAAGAGTCAGATGCTTAACCCACTGAGCCACCCAGGCGCCCCTGAAAAGATGTTTTAAAGCAAATGTTGGAATATTAAGTCCTATTTATTTTAGAGATGCATTCTGATGGAAAAGTTTTGGCTTTTTAAGATATTATACCTAAGAACCTTAATATAGTCAAGGGTATGGTCCTATTGAGGTCTGAAAGTGCATCTAGTGTATCATTCCTAACAAAACTGTTTACAGCTGTTTGAAGACATGTTAGTCAAATGAGTAAATACTTAATCCTCTGAGTTCTTACATATATCGTGCAGTTAATTGGGAAGCCATACCGGTGGTGCCATTGCCGGAGATGTTTGTAGCATGACCTAAATAGGGTAGGATACTTTTTCAAACAAGATCCCAAAAGATACAGGTTGCTACCCCTCCCCTTCCTTGGAAAATGTGAAGTGGTGCTAAGTGCCCACTGAAGTGGAGATGCTAAAACCCTAAAAATATTACATAGGCAAATACTTAATTTTTTCATGGGTAGCTTTTTCTTTGTTTCTATGCAGTTATTTCTCCAGTTTGGTTGACTTGAACTGGGTTTTAAATGCAAGAATGACAGTTGAGAAAGGAGAATATATTGACCTCTTAGAACGGAAAAGCATCATGTGGCCTGTAATCTTGTTTCTAGTTCTAGTGAGCCTACTATTTGGCTGGGTGACTGTGGGTAATTCAGTTTATTAATTTGTAATGGGAGAGATTAATGATGTTTTCTATCTCATAGTGGGATATTGGGAAGGTGTCAGTTATTGTATTCTCAAGCTCTTGTACTTTGAATATGCTAATACTTCCAGCTGCTTAGAACCACCTCTCAAATCTCTATTCAGTTTTCTTTTTCATAGTTTAATGATCTCTCAGTTTATCTTTATTAGCACTTGTACCACAGTACAGTATTTACCCATTTATGTCATCTACCTGGTGAGCAACTTGAGGTCAGAGTCTGCCTCTTTATTTTTATATCCCCAGTCCCTCACTCTGTGCCTGTCACCTTTTAGTGCTTCTGAACTTCCTAAATAAATGAGTGCATTGCTAAAAACTGCTTATCTGGAAGGTAATAAGTCAGTCTACTATTAGTAGAGATGTTGGGCTTAGTTGGAAGGGAGGAATTAATCACCATCTGCTGAAACAAAAAGCCTTCATTTAAAAATTGACCCTTTTGAGAAAGTTTATGGAAAAGCTATTTTGATGATGTCTAAAAATCCCTTTCTTTCGTTAATTTTTTTCAGATACATTCCATTAGTTAGACTTGTTGAATATTCCTTCTAAGCATGCTCAGACAGACAGACAGACACACACACACACACACACACACATACACAACCTGTGCTTTTTCCTTTGGATTTGTCAGTAGCACTTGGCACACTTGGATCTCTGCGTGTTTGGCAAATGTGAGTGGAACCTCTTATTTCTTAGAGGTTTGGGACAATTATTCATCTCTATAGCAGTGTTTCTCATCTTGGGGAAGTACTGTAAAGTCATTCTTGTTAGTAAGTCTGATTCACCGCAGTGGGGAGGGCTAGACATGGAGAGAGTTTGTTGCAGGGAGCTGCAGTGGTACTTGGTGACTGCACTACCATCCCACTGTATTGCTAGCCAAGCCTTGTATGCTTTTTTACCAGTTCATGACCTTTCTAACAAAATCTATATTGGAACTCTCCTCCCCAAACAACTTCTTAAATCACTCATCTTCCCACTAATTCCCAGCAACTCTGTTCATCCTGCTACTCTGTCCTTTTAACACCACACCTACTTTTACATCTTTCGTTACAAAGTCATGTTTTACTTATTTATCTTTGGGTATTGTTGACATTGACAGTTTCCCATGAAAGCATTATGAGTTTGCTGATTTTGTGTCCTCCAGTTCTTGTACACATATTTTCTTTAGTTTATAATGTTCTGCCTTTGAGAGTTTAAGGTGCTTTTATTTTTATTTTAGAGAGGAATTTCCATCTTTGACTGCTACACACTATTCCTGATGTAGTTTGCCTTCTGTTTTATATTTTTGCCATTCAACAGAAATTTAAAGCATTACAAAAATAAAACTTTAAGGAAAGGTCCTTGATGGTATGGGGAGAAACTAGGGGTAGGGTGCCTGTACTCTTGTTCAAAAGATTCACTATAGAAATCCTTTAAAAAGCAAGGCTTTTAGCTTCCTACTTGTGTTTTATAAGGTGTATAAAATTTCTTACTTGTAAAGGACTTTACAGTTTTGTGAAATGCTGGTTAGTAAGGGTTTTCATCCTTACTATTGAATCCTCTACTAGAGTTGCCCATAGACTAATAGAGGAAACAAGACCTTGCAGTTTAACAGTAGGATAATTTTTAGAACAACATGTTCTGAAAATACGGAAGAGGGACTACTAACTCTGCCTGAGAAAGTTGGAGGAAAGTTGGAGAAGCTTCACAGAAAAGGTCCATTTGAACTGGGTTTTGAAGACCAGTGAAGGAAGCATTCTGCGTCCAGTCAAGGAGGTATAAAAGGTATATGCGGGGCACCTGGCTGGCTCAGTTGGTGGAGCACGTGACTCTTGATCTCGGGGTCATGAGTTTGAGCCCCACATTGGGCATAGAGCCTACTTAAAAAAGAAAATAAAAGATATATGTGATGTGTGGGGCGGGCTTGGATATGAGAAGGCTTCACCTAAGACAGGGCCACAGAGAGGGGATAGATGGAGGAGGAGGAGGAGACTACTTGGAGTGAGATTTAGGAGGAAAGGGCTTTTTTTCTTCTACTTCTACTTCTCTTGGGCCTGCTCTATGCTGTCGGGTCTCTGGTTCCTTCACTTTGTGGCTTTGACTTTGATTAGATGGTCTCTTTTCCCATAGTTTTTGGTTTTTCTTTTAGTCCTTCATCGAGGTCTGACACACCTCTTCTCTCTTGTAATCCATCAGTACCAAGATACCTTTTATTCTGACCTAATGTGTCCCTTGCCTTTATCTCACCTCCTTGCTTCCATCCCTTTCTTTATTCCCTTTGGGTTTCTTTCCCCCCTTCTTTTGACTCTTTTATTTATTTTTTTAAAGATTTTATTTATTTATTTGTCAGAGCGCGTGCATAAGCAGGGCAAGCGGCAGGCAGAGGCAGAGGGAGAAGCAGGCTCCCCGCTGAGCAGGGAGCCCCATGCGGGACTCGATCCCAGGACCCCGGGATCACGACCTGAGCTGAAGGCAGACGCCTAGCCAACTGAGCCACCCAGGCGTCCCTTGACTCTACTTTTCCTCTTCATTTTGCTTTATTTAAAAACAAAACAAAAACATTCTTTCGCACTATCTGCTTCTTTGCATTTGAACAGCAACAAATGTCTGAGTTGATTCCCTTTTGGGAAATCTTGTGAGATCAACTTGGCTTTGATACCTTTCCAAGTACTAATTATCCATCTCTATGAATTTCTTTTTATGAAGCATTTTCCTTTGTATTCAGAGATGCCATTTGTCATAGGCTACAGTGCAGAATATAACCACTTACATGTTGTGTTTTCTACTTAAAACTGTTCTATGACAAGATTCAATTCAAATCTCACCTTTTCCTGAAACTTTCCCAAACTTACCCCAGTAAAGATGGTAGTTCTCTTCTCTGTAGTTTTATAGTGTTTTCTAAACACCTCAGCTTTACTGAGGTATAATTTACGTAAAGTAAAATTTACCTAACTTTTAGTTTTGACAAATCTATGCAGTCATCTGACTACCTCTACAGTCATGATATGGAACATTTCCATCACCGCAAAAAGTTCCCTCATGACCCTGCTTCACCCCTGGCCCCAATCACTGATTTACTTCCTATCACTGTAGTTTTGTCTTTCCTGGAATTTCATTTAAATGCAGTCGTAGAATGTGTTGTCTTTTGAGTCTGATCGCTTTTAATGTTAATAATGCTTTTGAGATTTCATGTCATTTCGAGTATCAGTTGAGTACTTGTTATTGTATGGATATACCACAGTCCATCCATTTTGGGTTTGTTTCCAGATTTTAGGCCATTGTGAGTAAAGCTACTATAAACATTCATGTACGGGTGTTTTAAATACCTCTCTTATCATTAACTATCTTTTATTTGGAGGTCCAGTTGCAGAATGCTTAAGAGTGAAAGACCTGAAGTTAACTGTATTCTCAAACAGGCTTTTTGCTAGTGCTGTGGTTTTTAACAGCATCTCATCTGTCAGCTTAGGCACCTCATCTGTAAAATGGAACTGGTGGGGACTGGAGCAAGCTGGGGAGCATAGGCCAGGTTAAAGGGGTAATTCATTTCAGTTCGAGTGATTCAGGTGATGTTGCTGGGAATATGTCCCAGTGATTTTCTTTTTCCCCCAAGACAGTGGCATTTGTTAACAAGACTCAGAAATTTTATATGAAATTTCCAATTTAAATGCTGGCATTTAAAATTTAATTTTTTAAAAACTCCAGTGAGTGAGCCGAACAAAACCCATATGTAGGCATTGATTTGTGGCTGCAGTCCAGTTTGGGGCCTTTACTTTAAATCTTCAGTTAACTTTGTATTTCCTTTTAAAATGTTTATAGTCCTGGTAGCGTGAACTTGTTGGGACTTTGCTACCTAATAGCTTAGCATAATAACTTGCTGGTTGTCCAACCTCCCAAGTTAAAAAACTAAACTAATGAATTACTATAAACGAATTTTATTCTTTCCTCTGCTAGGAGGGATATAAGAATTCTGAGTGTCTGATGGGAGGGTGGGATCAAGTTCTTGTTACTCTTTGTACTTCTCCTCTGATAGCTGCTGATTCTATTCATAGTTATGTTTTCCCAGCAATTGGGGTAGTCCATCTCCTTTGTTTGGTTTATTCTGAATCCTGTTGAGACAAGTATAGTATAAACTGTGTATTTGTATTTATTAGAACCTGTATAACGTGTTGTGGATATAAAGATAAATTTTGTGTAAGTCCATTCCCTTGGGTTACCCAGAATCTCTGGTGAAGCCAGTATAACTAACTATAAAAAAGAGATAAGCTGTATGTAATGGTTTGAACAATTAGAGCAATCATCTCTCTGAATAAGCCCTTTCCCCTTGTAATTTACTTGCCAAGTCTTTTTTTTTTAAGATTTTTTTTTTAATTTTTAAGTAATTTCTACACCCAATGTGGGGCTTGGACTCACAACCCTAAGATCAAGAGTCACCTGCTCCATGGACTGAACCAGCCAGGCGCCCCTACTTGCCAATTCTTTATTGTGTACAGAGATGACTAGTTTGAAGCTTTATGAATTACTTTGTGAATCCAAAGATTCTTTTGCTGATTAAACCAGCGTAATTGACATTGACCCTCATGAAGCCAGGGCAGGGATGTTAAATGACCTGTGTTGCCTGCAGATCCCTTATCTACCCTAGTTCCAAGCAGTTGGGTTTTTGTGATAATAAAGTGTGAAATTTAGACAATCTAGGATTCTGAGTTGAGTTCAGGTTTATACTTTCACTAGCTGCAACCCTCCAGGAACATCTTATAACAAGAAAGGAATCTTAGGATAAAAAGTAGCCACAATTTATTGAGTTATTTGTTTTGTGTCAGGGCACATATTATTGTGAGTCACAAAATCCCTGAAAAGTAAAACGGGGAATTCTTGTATTTACAAATAAAAGAAGGCAAGTAAGAATCTGGAATAAAATTCCAAATACTCATAAAGCAGAACCTTTTATCTTTTTTTTTTTTTTTAAGATTTATTTATTTATTTGAGAGAGCGAGAATGAGAGAGAGTACATGAGAGGGGGAAGGGTCAGAGGGAGAAGCAGGCTCCTCACTGAGCAGGGAGCCCGATGCGGGACTCAGTCCCAGGACTCCAGGATCATAACCTGAGCCGAAGGCAGTCGCCCCACCAACTGAGCCACCCAGGCTCCCCCAGAACCTTTTATCTTGAATCTAGAGATTGCTTCTCACAGAGCAAGCCTTTAGGAGTATTAGAGCCAAAGAGGCAGCCAACCTTTCTCAGTGTTGAAATAAATGATTGCAAAACTGTATTCAAAACCTCTTTGTAGCCTTATGCCCCAAACCCCTGTACCAGCTGTTCTATAGCCCTGTGTCAGTGGTATAGCCCATTTCACACAATAGGAAGGAATTTGAGGAGGATTTCAAAATTGTATCTATTCTTGCTACTTTTGGAAGAGTGTCAAATCTGGGAAAGGAGGGAGGAGACAAAGTTTGAGGAAGAACCTACATCTCTGATAATAGGAGTGCTGCAGTTGTTAGGATACACAGTGTCTGGGGACAGCTATTCCCCTGGAATCTTGCAGTATGGCTCAAATGTGTTTGCCTGCACCACTGTCTGTTTCTATGCTGCTGCCTTTAAGCCTGCTGTTCCCTTTTTACATTTTTCAGAAACTAAATGATTCTTTAAATTTCAGTGTTTAATCTGCATAAAATATTTTGTTTTAATTAAAATGGGGGTGGGGAGAGAAAGAACAGTGTAACCTGTATCAGTCCAGTGCCTGGATTCAGTTGGCTTCAATAAATTTTAATCCTACTCCTTCTTCTGCCCTCTCCTCACTAGACAAGAATTCTCTCTGGTCTTCAGAATTTACTGAAATTCAAATAATACTTTTCCTGGAAGTGTAAAAGAAAACGCAGGAGTACAATTTTAAATATTTTTATTATATGATACTGTAGTGGTTCAAGACTCAAATTAACAAGCTAACTACTAAATAATTTCAGAGCACATAAAAGATGCTCGATAAATATACAGTTGACCTTTGAACAACATGGGGGGTTAGGGGGCACCGACCCTCACTCCCCACATACAGTTGAAACTTGTGTATAACTTTTGACTCTCCCCAAACTTAACTGCTAATGGCCTCCTGTTCACCAGAAGTGTTACTGAGAACATAAACAGTTGATTAACACATATTTTGTATGTTATGTATATTATATATTGTATTCTTACAATAAAGTAAGCTGGAGAAAATATTAAGAAAATCATAAGGAAGAGAACATAAATGTACAGTACTAATACTGTACTTATGAAAAAAATGCACATACAAGTGGACCCACACTGTTCAAACCTGTTATCCAAGGGTATTCTAAATGACTGACTTCTTTGCAGTGTCCTCTTTGTATATGAAGAAAGTTGCAGCTCTCACTCCTTATCCAGAGGGACCTGTGGTCTTAGGGATTTCCCATTCGTTGTCAGTCAACTCTTGTGTGGATGCCTGTGCTGGGCAAGGCATTGCTTTTGACACTGTAGCGAAACAGAGATGAGATATAATGGTTGTTCCCAAAAGACTTTACAATCTGGTAGTGGAGACAAGGAATTAGGGAGGAGGAAAAGAAAAACCAGTATGAGCAAAGGCATGAAAGGCCAGAGCCTCACTGTTGGAAATTCTGAGTGCAGTGAAGTGTGATTATAAGTACCTCAAGGATTTGGTGAAATTGTAAGATCAAGCTAATATTAGTGTTATAGAACAGTAGTGGAAGATGAGATTGGAAAGATAGTTTCATTGTGTCTGAATATTTTGAGCATTATCCAAGAAATCTTTGGGAGTTGCTGAAAACTTATGGTCATAGTGCTAATACCAAGTGGTGGTTTAGGGAGAAAATATAATAGAACGTAAGAACTTGGGGGGGGGGCGGCTGGCGACAGGAAGATCTGTAAGGCAGCTATTGGAATGGTAAATCTAAAATGATGAGGCCCAACTAAAGGATTGAGAAAGTGGGAAGGGCAAAGACGAACAGATGCATGTGTGCTAGGTACAAGATAAGTTGTCAGTATATCTTTGTTAAAGAGAACTGGCATGATTAAAAAAGAATCAGGGAGGAGAAAGAAAAGAGTCAGTATTGAGATCAGTGTTCCATGCCTGGATGTCTGAGAATGACGGTACTACTGACAGAATGGAAATGTTTGAAGAGGGAGGTGGCATGTTGTGTCTGAGGTCATGGGATGTGAGTGAACATGGAAATACCTGGTTCTCAGATGGTGAGGCTCATGCATTCATGCGTTTAGACTGAAGATAGAGATTTGGGAGTCCTCTGGAGAAGAGGCAGTGCAAGTAGGGATGGTCTCTATAATGATAGGTTTGCACAGAGGCATTTACTGAATGACCACAGATACATCTCTTATCTTTATTGAACTTTTTTATTAATGTCAAAATGGTTGGACAGAGGGTAGGGGATGGCAGTTATGCTAATATGTACCCTAACTACTTCACCAAGTTGTTTTATCAAATGACAGGGCATAGCAATGTGCTTGTAATCTATAAACAGTGATACAAATATAAACTGAATATTTTGTTGCCAGTGGTAACCAAATGTGACTGGGGTTAGAAATACATTCTTTGGTTCTGTCCAAAACTGTCCCATGCTCTTACTCTTGTGCTCTGAACAACTTAATTGACATGTATCAATGCTGCAGAAAGCCCTTAATATCTTGTAATTGATAGTTTTCAGAAATAAGAAGTAGCTCTTCCTGTTCAGCTCACATTGATCCAGACTCCTATTTTAATGGTCTTTCTTTTTCATTCCCAAAGGGTTTTTTTTTTTTAAAGATTTTATTTATTTATTTGACAGAGAGAGAGAGAGTACAAGTAGGCAGAGAGGCAGGCAGAGGGAGAGGGAGAAGCAGGCTCTCCGCTGAGCAGGGGGCCCGATGCGGGACTTGATCCCAGGACCCTGGGATCATGACCTAAGCCGAAGGCAGCCGCTTAACCGACTGAGCCACCTAGGCGCCCCCGTTCCCAAAGGGTTTTAACTACGTCTCTTATATGTTTCTCTGTAGGCGAAAGATTAAAGTTCGGCAGAAATCTTTGGAAAGGAATGGAATAAAATTCTCAGAGGTCTTGTGTCTTCCTCCAAGATTGCATTCTAAGGAGAGAGATTTTTGAGATTCAGTATCTTTTCTTAGCTCCTCAGGATTCTTAGTAAAATGAAATTATTTTGTTTAATTAGATGTGGCAAACCTAACTCAACCCCCATATTTTTAAAACTCTCTGAGTGTGAGGATAAAAAGGGACTATTGTATTGACCCAGGGATAAAGAGTCCACAAAGTGGTATGGTAAAAGGATCGTATCTGCTTATAGGGTCATGATGAGTACTGTTTGGCTAGGAAAATGATCTTTTCTCACCCAATCTGAGGGAAAAGGTATGTCTTCTTTCTCTTCAGCCTCCTCTTTTCTTCAAGACCAGCAGCCACAGGGTTTGGAAAATAAATAATGGGGGTCTTTTGCTAATAATTCCAGACATAAACTATAATCATCTAGTTTGAAGTGTACTTACTTGTCTTCTATATTTTGGAGTCCAGAGAACTGCTGTTGAAGGGTAGAGAATAGCGATTCACCTGAAGTTGTGTTCACAGGATTTATATCACATACTTAAGGGAGAACGTGGCCTCCGCCATTCACCCAGTGTGTTCCTTGTGTGAGCAGCATATGCTTCCTCAGTGGTTTGGGAATTTGCGGATCTCTGATTTCTGCTGTGCCATGAAACAGGTAGTGGCTTGATTCAGTAAACATCTGAAGAACTATTTTGTACAGTAGAACTATTTTGCTTACTATTTTGCTGCACAGTTTTCAGAAGGAAAGGAATTGTTGAGTGGGACATATGAAGTATGGCAGGATGGATGGAATGTGGCTGACGGGTCCTGGTCTGCTAAGGAGCTTGGGCAAACTCATAAACTGTCTTTCTTGCCAAACGGGAACCTCATGGGCTATATATACATGATGTATAAACCTAAATTACCAAGTCAGTGGTCCTTCATCCCTTCCCTCCCCTCTCTTCCCTTTTTTTCATCTTTACTTGGGGATTAAGCCTCAGGGGAAATAACTTATTTAAGTTAGAGGGTCAGGACAGTTACCACATCTTAGAACTGTGGATCTGGTACAGTTTAAAGACAATAGAGAGAGAACCCAGGAACTCTGCACACATGAAAGAAAGGATGAGCATGAACCAGCAAAGATTAGGAAAGAACAAAATAAACCATAGTATATGAATTATATAACGGTATAAATGTGTTGGAGTTTCTTACCTCAAAAATTTTTTAAAATACTTTTCATTGTAAAACAAATTTTTCCATTTAAACCATTTTTAAATGTACAGTTCAGTGGCATTAAGTACATTGACAATCTTGTGTAACTATTTCTAGAACATTTTCCTCATCCTAGACAGAAACTCTGCCCACTAAAGAATAACTCTCCCGGCGTCTGGTAACCTCTATTCTACTTTCTGTTCCATGAGTTTGCCTATTCTTGTACCTCATATAAGTGGGATTATGTAATATTTGTCCTTTTGTATCTGGTTTATTTCACTCAGCGTAATGTTTTTAAGGTTCATCCATGATCAGAATTTCATTCCTTTTTATGGCTGAATAATGTTCCATTGTATGAATTACTATATTTTGTTTATCCATTCATCTGTTGATGGCCACTAGGGTTGTTTCCGCCTTTTGACTCTTGTGAATAACGTAGCTGTGAATATGGGTGTGTATGTATCTGTTTGAGTCCCTGCTTTCAGTTCTTTTGGGTATATATCCAGATGTGGAATTGCTGGATCATATGGTAATTCCATGTTTGACTTTGTGTGGAACTGCTAAAGATTCCCAGTTGCACCACTTTGCATTCCTACTAGCATTGCACAAGGGTTCCAGTTTTTCCATATCCTCCTCAATATCCTCAACTTGTTATTTTTCATTTTTTGGATAATAACCATCCTAATGGTGTGTCAAAAAACTTTTTAACATCTACTCTGATGAATGTTGGATGACTCAAAAGTGCTACTTACTATTGTGAGGAGCCAGTTCCCTTGAGTCAACTAAAAGGGAACAGTGCCCTAAGCCAGTGGCATGTAAAAGGGGAGGTGTAGGGATTTGGGCCATCATATATATAGTATTTGCTTTTTCATAAGACATTTTCATTTATATTGGTTTATATTTTTCAACCTTTGAAAAATATATGGACTCTCAGGAATCAGCTGAAACCCTCAGATTCAGAAGAGGCAAAATTTAGGGGCTCTTGGATGTGTGTAGGCTGCCTGGCACTCCAGTCAGCTCTTGGGTTTGGCTTTCAAAGTTTGGATTAGTGGTTTAAGCAGTCCCAGGGATGAGCTTTTGGTAAAAGTCCTTTGGCCTTACCTATTGGTGATTTACCTTACTTCACCTTTTGCCTTGCCTAATGTACATAGTAAGCCTCAACATATTTTCAAGTAGAGAACCAAAAAAACCAGGGTAGGACCTGGTAAAAAAAAAAAAAAAAAGCTATGAAAGATATTGAACCGTGGCCATCTTCAAGTGATACCATTACTGCTCATAAATCAGTCATTTGCTCCATATCATTTGTAGGAGAGGAAAGCTTTTCCTCTCTTCCCTTCTAGGTTCTAGATTCTTTGGCTGGTCTGATATAAATAAATTGACACAAGACAGATGAACAGAAGAAAAACAAATTTTAATTTTATATGTATGGGAGCTCATCAAAATACAAGATTCAAAGAAGTGACCAAAGCAGGCAACTTTTATACCTTTTAGACAAAGAAACAATAAATCTGTTAAGAGTTCACAAAGATGTTTGGGCTTAGGGTAGCAAATTAATGAAGAAATAAGGTTTATTTATATAGCCTTATTGGCCCTGAATTGCCTATCTCTGGCAGTAAGGATGCTTTCTATCTCCCAGGTGCAGGGAGGGTACCTCTCACATGGGGAAATTTATTTCTTACTTTCAGGGGGACAGAGGAAGAGTGTCTTTCTTGCACTAGCTCTTTCTTGAGTAACTTCAATTAAAAATAATATGTGAGGGCGGCATATTGGGGCAGCCTGCCCTGAACCCATCACATTGCTTCAGAGAGCTAGTTTTCTGTTAATAGAGTATTTTCCTGTGCCTAGGAGCTGTTGTTGAATAGTTTTGAATGAGCCCAGGTACAGAAAATCTGTTGGCAAATATTTCTGATGGACAACAGTCTTCTTTCCCTTTAAAAAACCCATAAAACTGTATTGAGAACTGATGAGCCAGAGCTGCAAAAAAAAGGAATTCATGGGGTGCCTGGGTGGCTCAGTTGTCCTGGGATAGGGTCCTGTGTCAGGCTCTCTGCTCAGCAGGGAGTCTGCTTCTCCCTCTCCCTCTCCTTCTGTGTGCTCTCTCTCTCAAGTAAATAAGAATCTTTGGGGGGAAAAAAAGGAATTCCTAACTAGGAAGTTGATTTAGCCTTTCCTTTAGGGTGTTGTGGGTTTTTTGTCGTCGTTTTTAATAACACTAGTCTTGGTCTGCTTGAGGGCAGGGTAGAGGACTTTAGGATCAAGTAAGTTTGGGAAATGGTATCTGCTCTAGTCACCTATTGGTGATTTACAATGCACATTAGTACCTAGCACCTTAAAGTTTGCAAGAAGCCCTACATAGAGTCAATGTATCAGTTTTATTTAATGTGGTGTTTTCCAAACCTCATAACCCTTTTATTGAATAACCATTTAACATTCCTTGGAACAAATATTTCTTAGGTTACACATTGGGAAATTAGACCATTGCTTTTAATGTACATAACTTTAATATCAAAGCTATGAGTAAAATATGGGTATTCTTAAGCCCAAAGAAGTGTGAAGGCATCCTGAAGAGCAAGTTGTTACACCTTCCTTTTGTTATTTGGCCATCTAAACATCAATATACCCTTTGTATATGGCTCCCTGGTATAGGAGATGATTTGGGAGCAGTGTATCATTATGGAAGATTCTGTGTAATGGTAATTACTGTAGAACCTTTATTATTTTTTCTTTTCTTTCCACTTTTGGGTGGTGAATTTTGTTGTTCATGGTCGTTTCACAATAAATGTTTGGAATGGTACCAAGAATTTTGGAAGATGGGTGCAAAACCGTGGGGATAAAGATAATTGGTTGTGACCTTGGGTCATTAGTTTCAGAGAATGAAAAGACCTTCTACTGCTTGGGGTAAAATTGGCCCTTCACCCTTCCTATTTGCTGCTACTGAAAGACTGGGAAAAGCAACTAAGGACCTTTAACTATCCCAGGAGGATGTGCTCAACTCTTAATGGGTACCCTCTCTTTGGGAAATGGTGTCTTTAAAACATTCAGCCTTGCTGCCAGTAGCTGTCACAAATGTTAAGTTTCTGAGATGGACTAGCTGTGGAACAAAGGAAAGCATTGGCAAAATATACCTGTTGATAATAATCACCTTTCAGATTTATTTTATTAGTATATCCTAATTTAATATCTCATTAAATTCTCATAACATCCCTGTTATAGTTAAAGGAGAATAATTGTCATTCCTCAGTGGGGTGCTAAGGCATAAATTTAAATAACTTGCTCAGATTCATAAGACTGCTTAGTTTTAATTATGGGATCAAAACTGGATTCCAGGTCTCCTGTCAAGTTCTCCAAACAAGTGCTCTTTTTGCTAACTGCATTGACAACCTAGTTTTGATGTCAAGTGTTTAAATAAAATTAAAAAAAAAAGTTTCTCCTGCTATGCAAAAGTAGAGTGCTCCTATGAAACCTTTCGTAAGCTGAAATGGCGTAAAGTGGAGAAGCACTTACCATTAATTATGTGGAAAATTTTTGAGCATTCCCAGGCCTAGAAAATAACCTCTCATAGGATTTTCTGATACCTTAGGATACATCTTGCTAATGCATGCACAAAATAAATCGAGATAAAGCACAGATGTTCACAGACACAGTTCAGAACTGTGGCAACTTGGTACTGAGATGCTGAGTGGTTCCTGGGGAAGGAGCTGGGCGGGGTACCTGCTGCTGTGCTTGGGTTGTGTTCTGCCTCTGTAAGGGCCCAGTGGACAACAAACGCTTAACACTATTTTCACCTATTTTCATAAAAACACAAATCCTCTTTGGATTTCCTTCAGTTAGCAAAAACAGGTACCAGTGTAGGTCTTTGTAAAACCGAAGTGGTGTAACATGAACTTCAAAAAGTGAGGTTACCTCTATTTGCATTTGTATTATGGTTTTATGGCTTAGAAGATTCGGTGGCTAGGAAACTAGTATTATTAGTAGTATTGTTTTCTTTCTAGAAAGGAGAAAGAGGCTTAGAAAGATTGACCTACCCAGTGTTATATATAGTTTGCAAATGAGAGCTGCAACTAGAACTTAGCCCTTTTTTGTCCACGGTTTTCCCTGATAAACCAAGCTGTTGGTAGATGGTGTCTTTAGTTGATGGCAATAAGTATTTGTTTAATAGACCTTAATCTTTTCTCGAGTCTTCAGCCCTGTTGCTTAGTAAGGGTAAACTTAAGATTTTAGAGAATATCACACTTTTCTCCCAGATCCAGGTTGTAGACCAGGATTATACTGACCCACTTCATTGAATGCATCACTTGAATCATACACCTTTTTGGAGTTGGAAGTAACAGGTCTGGAAAAGGCAGCTGATCAGGGTGCCCAGATGGCTCAGTCAGTTAAGCAACCAACTCTGGATTTCGGCTCAGGTCATGATCTCAGGGTTGTGAGATCAAGCCCCGCATCGCTAAGATTCTCTCTCTCCTTCTCCCTCTGCTCCTCCCCACCCCAAGAAGGAAGGAAGGAAGGGAAAGAGAAAGAAAAGAAAGAAAGAAAAAAAAGAAAGGGCAACTGACCTTGTTTCTCACAGGAATCAAGGGAAGAATTAGGACTGAGATTATATATCAGCAGTAGGATCAAGGCATGAGGCCACATAAGGAGGAACTGGACCAGAACTGGCCTTTTGTCAGGAGCCTAGACTGTAGCATGGGATTGAAATGCATAGTTAATTCTGTTCGTACGCCCAGGCTGGGCACTTAATGGTGTTTCCTAGGCTAGAAACAGCAGGTAGGAATGATAGCCCGCCAGAGGGGAGAGCCCAGCAAAGATCCAGGAAATACAAATGGTTGTCAATTTTTACTAAATTAAGTGGAACAGCTATTGAATCTCTGGTTGACAGTCTCTTACTTGTTCTGCAGAGGCCTTTGAAATTGATGTAATGTACCACTCTAACCCTCTACTCCAGATGTGTTAAGTATGGAGCAGCTCAGCTTAAATTGGTTCAATCTAAGAAAGGATATTGCAACTAGACTGAATGACAGCAAGGTGTTGAGTGCAGGACAGTGGTTCTCAAATTTTAGGGAGAGTCAGAATCGCCTAGAGCGCTTGTTAAAACACATAACTGGGAGAAACACTCCCAGAGTTTCTGCTTTAGTTGGTCTGGGCTGGAGCCCCAAATTTTGCAGTTGTAACACAATCCAAGTTGATGCTGATGCTTCTGGTCTTGGGATCACACTTTGAGGACCACTGATGTAGGAAAAGATGATGAAGTGGGTATAGCTGTTTAGACCCCCTTAATTGAGGCCTTCACAGAGGAGGGAAAAGGGAATTAACATTTAAATTTAAGGGTCTACCACAGTTAAGACTCTATGCCAGGTGATTTGCAATCATTATTTAACCCTTGCAACCCCTCTGCAGGGTATTTTCCTATTTCCCCCCAGCATAAACATGTTAAAAACTTACTGGAATAATTTTTTTTTAACAGCTTTTTTTTTTTTTAAGATCTTATTTATTTGTCGGAGAGAGAGAGCACAAGCTGGGGCAGCAGCAGGCAGAGGGAGAAGCAGGCTCCCCACTGAGCAAGGAGCCCTATGGGGACTCGATCCCAGGACTCTGGGATCATGACCTGAGCCAAAGGCAGACGCTTAACTGACTGAGCCACCCAGGCAACCTCCATTGTTGACTTTTATGTATTCATTACTCTTCTTGCAGATTTATAAGAGATATAAAATGTAGATTAATTTTACAGTAATGATTATACAATAGATGGAATTAAATGTTGTGACATATTTTCTCATACAGAACATAAAGTGAATGGGAGCTTTACTTTAAACATTAGATACAGTAGATCTTTCAGATGTGTTTCAGGAAAAGATAGGCCTCAGTTAATTTTGTCAGGGCGTTGTTGTTGTCTTTTTTTTAATGTTGCCAATTAGTTATTGACCTATCCTTTTTTAGAAACAAAGAGAGGAATGGTGAATTTCAGGATAGTCAGTGCTAAGAAATGACCAAATTCTTGAGATTGCAACTATAAGACTCCTTTAAAGTGTTCTTTGTTAATGTCATTTTTGAAAGGTCAACTTGTTTTTAATGGTGCTCAGTGAAGTTACTTTGTGTTGTTGTTTGACAGATTCACACAGAACTATTAAAAAATAAATAAAAAGCAGTGATCCAAGCATTTGAATTGAAGACATTCTGGGAAAACCTGCCATTTATTGTGAAAATCGTCTTTGATCGTGAAATTAAAAGTAAAGCTGGAAAAGAATTTACAAACGAGGAAAAAAAAAAGTTTGGGATCGGACTCACAGGATCTGGGCTTGGAAATGCCTCAGGTAAATCATACAGAGTAGGTGCAAAGTTTTATATTTTCCCACTGCAGAAAGCCAGTATTCTTGGTTCTGTAAGTTCTCTGAATCTTAACACAACTTGACAAACTCCCATTTTAAGACATTTTCTATTTCTTCCTTTGCTACAGCTTTGAAATATAATGAGCTTGACACGGGAAACATGGTGAATGAAAAGTTGGTTAGAAGGGGGACAGATCTGCTGGCTGTAGGTGGGCTCACCCAACTCCCCTGAAAATTAATCTGCCACAGAAAGCCCACGTCCATCTCCTTGTCTACTTCTTATTTCCCAGTTATTCCTTTCCATTTATGCCTTTTGAATTTAAAAGTAGTTAAGAGGAAATGGTGAGAGATTTCAACATTTCTCTCTTTCATACATACACATATACTCATAAAAAATTATTGAGAATGATCAGATCTATTTATATTATGGTAACTACTTTGAATTGATCAGTCCTGGTTTGAGGCAATCTCTGAAATAATAAAAGAAGCTCTGTGTGTCCCCACTGCACATCCAGACTTCTTCCTGTCCTCCTCCAGTGGTTAGCTCTTACCCCTTTCTCTCTTTGGGTTCAGTGCTGAGGAGAAACCTAGAAATAAGGAGAGGGCAGGGACTCTTAAGTGGCTTCAGGTAGGGCCAAGCAGAATTATGCCTTGAGCACAGAAAATAAGCAACTTGTGGGATTCTCCAGTGGCTCAGAGGCAAAGAAAGCGAGCTGATATTAAGAAGACCAGTGGCCGAGCTCCACCCCAATCTCTGGGCCAAGTGGACTGCATGTACTGATTTGGAGTTCTTTCCCATTCAGAGTTTAATTTGTTACTTGTGGAATACTTGAAGTTAGAGCTATAACAGTTATTTTGAGCTTGCAGCTTGGTAGGGTTGGGGAAAATTAGAGAAAGAAAAGACTGGATTGGGAAGTACCAGTAAAGAAAAACATGAGAGGAGAGCATGTAAGAAGGCCACTTTGTGGTAGGTGGAAGGTATATGAATAGAGAAATGTAAGCAAATAGACTAATAGAATTTTTTTAAAGTTTCAGCAAAAACTTGCAGACTAAGAACAAAAAGGCAAAGAGGGAATTTTTATTCTTTCACATCCTCTTCCTTCATCCAGTTTAGATTTCAGAGGAAGGCCTTTCACTTATTTGGGCTGCTTTAGGAGTGTAGGCCCTGACTTCCATCTGGAGTGATTTATATAGATGTTGAAATGGAAAAGTGGGATGGAGAGAAAAGAAGGAGCATCAACTCTGGGTGCCAAGTCTCTTTTCCCTTATTTATTACAGAATGAATTGTACCCTTTTCTGGGATCAGGATTAAGACTACTGAGCTCATGCCCAAGTTTCTGGTCTCACCAGTAAGATTTTTGGATATTTGACTGATCCTGTCTTCATCACCACATTCCTGGAGGCATTGGTTGCACTAAAGGTGCCCAGATTGTCTTCCAGATTGTTTGGGGAAATAAGACACTGGACTCACTTAGGACTATAGAATGAGAGATAGAAGAGGGAATGTTGTTAGAGGTGCATTTGAAGAAATGTTCTATAGCCGAATAAAAGTACTCATTAGGGTAGTGAATGCTGATTCTAGTGGCTAAATAAGCTTTAATTTTTGGAAGTTAGGTATTATTAACAGTTGCCACTATTTCTTTTTCTATTTTTAATGCATCTTCATTATTTTCCTAATTTAAGTTCACAGTTTAATGCTAGTTTAATCTCTCAAATGTGCTAAAGGGTAGAAAATATACAGAATTGTTGTGAAACTAATAAGTTAGTAGGTGTGGGAGTTGCGTGTAATAAATTGGTCTTGGAGCGGTCTTGCAGTAGTCTTTAACTTTCTAAAGTTAAAATCACTCTGTTGTAGCCTAGTGTAAGCGGAATGGATCCGCCTTTTGGGGATGCCTTTCGAAGCCACACCTTTTCAGAACAGACTCTCATGAGCACAGATCTCTTAGCAAACAGTTCAGATCCAGATTTCATGTATGAACTGGTAAGTAACATTTTCTTGGATTCTGCTTTAATTGATTTGGGGTAAAAATGTTGTGGTATAGTTTTTTTTATTTATGAATGCCTGAACAGAAAAAAGGATGTCAATTTTGATTCTTGTGACTGTCAGTCTAGTAATTTTAGAAGGCTGTATGAACCCATTGAAAATAGTAAGAGCAGCGGAGGTGGATGAGGGGATGGGTGAAACAGGTGAAGGGGATTAAGAGTACTGAGTAATGTGTAGAATTGTTGGATCACTATATTGCACACTTAAAACTAATATAACACTATATGTTAATTATACTGGAATTTTAAAATATGCCTATGACTATAAAAATAATTGTTATTTTTATATAAATACATGCACACACACATAAAAGAAAATAATAAGAGGAGAGTTTATCTAAATATATTCAAGTCCAGTTTTTGATGATGAGGATGGGAAGCTGTCTTTTTTGTTATGCCTAACTGCTAAAGGACTCTTCAACTGGGATATTTAAGAATGATAACATTAAGCAAAGCATATGACACAGAGAATATGAGGTAAAAATAGCAATTCCAAGTGGTATACTTATCACTTATTCTTGAGGTAAATAAGATTCCTAAGAAGAATTTAATTACATACAGCTTAAGCAACATGAATGCAAAACTAAATATACAAATCTGTTAATTTACTAAAAAATCATTGAATTGTACACTTAATACAGGTGAATTTTGCGGTCTGCAAACTGTACTTCCTTAAAGCTCTTAGAACACAGAGACACACACCCATAAGCAAAAGCAAAACAAGAAAGGCCCCAAACAAATGGAAAAGTCAAAACAAACCGAAAATGTCCTCGTGTCCTTCCTGAACCTCCACCTTCTAACCCTTTTCCCCAAAGATAAGTATTACTAGCAGTTTTTCTGTTCATATATAAATACATGAGTATTTTAAATTGGATGACACATTCATAGATACAGTATTCTGTAACTTAATCCTTTTAATGTACAGACATCTGGTGAGCAGCCTCTCATGCTAGTACATTAGACTTTAACTGCATTCTTTTTAGTGGCTGCATAGTCTCACTAACATATTTTTAAAATCCTATCTCTATTCATGAGGAGTATCACACTCGTGAGGAGTATTGTAGTCCCCATGCCCAAGCGTTGTTAACAAGGTCTTACCAAAGATCTTATCCTTCTGTGGTGGAATTTCAGCTCTTCTTTGGTTTGCACTTTGCCTCTATATTTCAGTTCTCGCTTAAGAAGACAAATTCTTCTGTGATGAAGGTAAGGTCTTCATTATTTGCTTTGTAATTGAAGCTTGTTTCAGAGGAGATCCCCAAATCCTTCTAAGTCAAATATCAGGAAATGTAAACCTTTTTCAGGAAGAGTGTTTATAGTAAAGTTCAAGAGCCCTTGATATTTATACCATACCTAAGCCTCTAAAGGGGCATATTTTCCCTTTTTTTTCCTTGCCCAGGGAAATGATATTACATGGACTGGTAAAGTGACATGTAAATAGCCTTTATCTTAAAATAAAACAGACCAGAGGTCAAGTACTGATTTATCAATTTGGTACATGGATGTGAGGATGGAGGTGAATATTTCTTTCCTAAAATATGGTGTGTGATTTTTTTTAAACTTTTCTCAGGATAGAGAGATGAACTATCAGCAGAATCCTAGAGACAACTTCCTTTCTTTGGAGGACTGCAAAGACATTGAAAATCTGGAGTCTTTCACAGATGTCCTGGATAATGAGGGTGCTTTAACCTCAAACTGGGAACAGTGGGATACATACTGTGAAGACTTAACAAAGTACACCAAACTAACCAGCTGTGACATCTGGGGAACAAAAGAAGTGGATTACTTGGGTCTTGATGACTTTTCTAGCCCTTACCAAGATGAAGAGGTCATAAGTAAAACTCCAACTTTGGCCCAGCTTAATAGTGAGGACTCTCAGTCTGTTTCCGATTCCCTTTATTACCCTGATTCACTTTTCAGTGTCAAACAAAATCCCTTGCCTTCTTCATTCCCTAGTAAAAAGATCTCAAGCAGAGCAGCTGCCCCTGTGTGTTCTTCTAAAACTCTTCAGGCTGAGGTCCCTTTGTCAGACTGTGTCCAAAAAGCAAGTAAACCCACTTCAAGCACACAGATCATGGTGAAGACCAACATGTATCATAATGACAAGGTGAACTTTCATGTTGAATGTAAAGACTATGTAAAAAAGGCAAAGGTAAAGATCAACCCAGTGCAGCAGAGCCGGCCCTTGTTGAGCCAGATTCACGCAGATGCAGCAAAGGAGAATACCTGCTACTGTGGTGCAGTAGCAAAGAGACCCGAGAAAAAAGGGATGGAGCCTCTTCAGGGTCATGCCACTCCAGCTTTGCCTTTTAAAGAAACCCAGGAACTATTGCTCAGTCCCCTGTCCCAGGAGGGTCCTGGGTCCATTGCAGCAGGAGAGAGTAGCAGCCTTTCTGCCAGCACATTGGTCTCAGATTCATCCCAGAAAAAAGAAGAGCACAATTACTCCCTTTTTGTCTCTGACAACTTGGGTGAACAGCCAACCAAATGCAGTCCTGAAGATGATGAGGAAGACGAGGAGGATGTTGATGATGAGGACCATGATGAAGGATTTGGTAGTGAGCACGAACTTTCTGAAAACGAAGAGGAGGAAGAGGAGGAAGAGGATTATGAAGATGACAAAGATGATGATATTAGTGACACTTTCTCTGAGCCAGGTATGGTAATGCTTGGAGGCTTACCAAACTGACCTTTTTCCTATTTTGAGATATGGATGTTTTCTTTGTCTTAGTTTGTAATTGCTTTTTTTCTATTCAGGCAGTTCTAAAATAATCACTTTTGCTCATATAGTGATTCATAGGCTGATTCTTCGAGGGCTTCTTCTTAATTTATCTTATGTTAAGGGACCTAATTTGTTACTCCCTTGAGCAGCTATGCAAAGATGCCAAGAATTGATTGATTTAAACATATTCCTATTTATGTACATGTCCCCCTCTATTATAGTTGAGGCAAGTTAGGAGTGCCCACAATGGTAAACCAAGTAATGATGGTTTATATTACTCATGCTTAAAACCAAGAAGGCCTACTTAATGAATAATGTAAAAAAGAGCGTTTTCTTTGTGTCTGTCCCATCTTTCATTCACACGGTATTTTTCCATTTAAGAAAAATCTGTGCTATAATTTAATGAGCATAAAGGATACTCTGCTTTATTTATATACAGCACATATAAATAAAAGGGAGAAAGAAAATGAAACCTGTGGGAACTGGTTCACTTCATTCAGCATTTACATGCTTGGGCTGTTGCCACTGTTGGCTTGTGCAGTATTTATGAAAATGGTATTGCCAAGTAGCACACAGTTTAAAATGCACAAAGAAGTGAAGATCTTCAAATTTAAGCAAAAGTTATTTTCTTCAAAAATAATGTTGATGCTGTAACTTGTACATAAAAAAACTAAGTTATTTTTAAAACCTTAGAAATTGTCAAAGAAAGCCCTTTTGTTACACAATTGCTGGAATTTCTGGCAGTATAAAGATTGGTATTTAATTTTCAGAAGAGTTTTTAAGCCATGGTAGATGGTACAATAGTAGCTGGTGAAGCACTATTATTGCTGAAAGATTTTCCTTTAGTGAAATCTTTCTGTTACACAAATGCTTAGATTTGTGTATTTGATACAACCAAGTTGTTTGACTCGGGTTAAGTTTCAAGTAAGGAAAAGTACTTTAATATGGAGGAAAAGGGCTTATGCCTTTTTTTGGTTTACTTTAGAACTCTGCATAGTCTAGATAGAACAATTATTTTTTCTACTGAGCAGTAACATTTTTCTGTCAACAAATAAAATTTGCTTTGAGGGGCACTTGGCTGGCTCAGTTGGTAGAGCATGTGACTCTTGATCTCAGGGTTGTGAGTTCAGGCCCCACGTTAGGTGTAGAGATTACTTAAAAATCTTTAAAAAATCGGTTTTAAAAGTTTCAGGGAAAGTTGTCTTTGTAGCCAGTGTTAAGTTATATAGCTCCCTCCCATGGGAAGACCAGAGTGCTATCTATGAGTAGTCTTCCATGTCTGACCGATCAGCCTTATTGCTTTGAGTTCCATGTTTAGGACCAAGGTAGGAGGGTAGGGGAAGGGTGAGACAGGGGAGATGGGTAGTAACTAAGGGAAATGGAAAGTGTAGAGAAAGAGATACTTTTCCCAGTAGGTGCTTAAAGGAACATGTAAATCAGAGGGAGTCAGTAAATCCTGCTATCACCAAGGACTGTACTGTCTACCCTACTTGTGGTTGTAGTTTTGCTTTTCTTTAGCTTTCAACTGCACTTTAAATTCATCCTTTATCTTTTAATGTGTTTTTACCTGGATAAATGTGTTGAGAGATGAATAGGTCTGTGAAGAGAGATCAGTTAGTAAGTTGACCCTCAATTCCATTTTGTCAACCTTTTGACACTCATAGGGAGGGGGGACCAGTGTTATAGTTGGTGTTGTCCTGTCATGCCCCATTCTCTTGCCTTGTCTCCTATGGAAGAATCCTGATTTGTGAGCTTGTTGGTGTTAACCAACACTACTTTGAAACAGAGATGCATTGGCTGGGTAAAACGCTCCTCTTGGGTCTGTTTAACAATGCTAAATGTTTGGATGGCATTTAATTCACTCACTTCCAGTTGACTTGAAGTAAAGCCTCTTTGGTTAGTATTACTTGGACAGTTCTCACAAATGTTAATGAATGACATGATTTAACCACAAAATCAACACTATTTTGTGGTATTATTTGGGCTTTATTCACATTTGCTAATGAAAATTTCCCTTTTTCTTGGAAGAAAGAGCTAAACAAGTGACTTCAGGAATGCAAAAGTGAATTATTGGTGAGAAGCAGAAGAAATTCTTTGAAGCAGAAAAGTGGATAGTTATAGTTTCTTCAGAGTGCTAGTTTTAGAGTGGGTTGATTGGTTTAATTTGCAGCAGTTTACAAAGGCCCTTTTGTGATGACTAGCTCCCTTGATGCTGTTTCTTGGCAGTTGGCTACAACAGTGCCTGAGCCTACAAAGCTCCAGGAAAGGTGTAAAATGGAGTTTCAGTCCCTACTCTGGCCTTGCTCCCAAGTTTTAATAGAGCCTATTCTGTGGACAGGCTATGACTGTTTGGGGTCATTGGGATTACATGGTTGTAATACTAAGAATTGGGCCCCCAGAATGAAAGTTTATTTTGTAATCCATACTAAACATTTTCACGATTGACTTTACCAGTAGTCTGCACTAACCAGAGATGTGTGGTTAGAATTTTACACAATAAATGTAGCCTTTTTGACTTCCATTTGATAATCATGTCAGGAAGGAATGAGTTAGATCAGTATGGTGGCCCAGCAAATGAAAAGAAAAGGGAAAAGGCTTCATGGGAAATGTTGCATTAAACAAATAATTGATTTGTTAAAAGAAAAAAATTTGAGTGCCTACATTTGTTTTAGGCACTGTGTGTATTAGATATTGCCTATCCAGAGATGAACAAAACAGACATGACCCTTGTCTTGATGGAACTTAGAGTTGAGTGGGTTTATTTATTGTTATGATTTAGTCTTTCTTTTTTTTTAAAGATTTTATTTGACAGAGAGAGATAGCAAGAGCAGGAACACAAGCAGGGGGAGTGGGAGAGGGAGAAGCAGGCTTCCTGCCGAGCAGGGAGCCCGATGCGGGGCTCGATCCCAGGACCCTGAGATCATGACCTGAACCGAAGGCAGACGCTTAACGACTGAGCCACCCAGGCACGCCTGATTTCTTCGTCTTTTAATCTACTTGTGTGTAGTGTGACTTGGCAAGAGAGAGATGCAGGATGAGAGTTTCTTAAACCTTATTTGACCACAGAACTCACTTGGGGATGAAGGCATATCTTAAGATAATCGTGTTCCTTAGAACATACTTTGAGAGATATTTAATTACCTTAAATGCTAGACCAGTGATCTGGGAATAATAATTTTTCTGCATTCTACTTGCTCATAGTGGTCTCTGTATTGAAAAGTGGCCATCTTAAAGAAACCCATTGTGTGCGTATGACTGTGTTTATGTGTGTTATGGTGAATTTATGGTGTATGTTATTAGAAAATGTTAAAATATTAGGTCAAAGAGAACTGATGGCCCTTAAATGCTTTTTTGGAAAAGGCTGAACATATATAAATAAATAAAACTGGTAACTAATTAGAGTGGGATGGAAGAAATAAAAATCTTTATTATTCTTTGAATTTAACATGGGATATATGTAAAGAAAAATCCATTTAGACCATTTAGGTGGGTACAGGAAAAGTGAAGAAGCCCAATAGGAGCTAGACTCCTTGAGTCATGGGACTTGAGTCAGTTCCAACTCTGCCAAATCACTTAAAGCCTCCGTGAGCATGTTTCTTTTTGTAAATGGGGTTAATAACACCTTTTTTATTGGGCTCTTAGAAGTCTCGAATGAAATATCTGTAAGTGAAATATGTAAGTACATTAAATGAGAAGGACAGTGTTTTGCCAGAAATCCACGCCACCTGAGGAGAGTTGCTAAATAGGGGAGAATATCAAATAAATTGTCAGATGGATGGGATGTCTGAGGAAGCTATATATGAAAAAGTTTCCTTTATGCTTTGGGTTAGGGTAGATTTCTTATTCTTTTATTGAACTATAATTGACCTACAATATCCTCTTAGTTTCAGGTGTGCATCATAATGATTTGATACTTTTATACATTACAACATGATCCCCATGATAAGTCTAGTTACTGTCTGCCACCATACAAAGAGTTGGGTTTTTGTTTTTGTTTTTTTACTTATTTTTTAAATTTTTATTTATTTTAAATTAAAATATAGTTGGTATATAATATTACTTTCAATGTATAATATAGTGATTCAATATTTATATACATTACAAAATGACCCGCACATTAAATCTAGTTACCATCTGTCACCATACAAAATTATTACAATATTATTGATTATTCCCTAAGTTGTACTTTATATCCCATGACTGACTGACTTTGTAACTGGAAATTTATACCTCTTAGTCCCCTTTACCTATTTTCCCCCTCTGAATCCTGTATATGGTTTGTTTTTTGTATTTGTCAGTCTGTTTCTGTTTTGGTTGGTTGGTTTGTTTTTTGGGGTTTTTGTTTGTGTGTGTGTGTGTGTGTGTGTGTGTGTGTGTGGAACACCAGTTCTTAACATTGTTGGGAAGTTGGGAGTGTTTTGTTGGTCCATCTGCCTGTGTTGAGGTGTTCCCAGCCATACTAGGTTAATCTCTGTGAGCCAGTAGTTTCTTCAAGCCAGTATTTCTTGGCCTGGTGGAGCCAGGTGATTCGAAAACGCCATTTCTGGTGGCACTATGTGGCCCTTGCATCTTTCCCAAAGCTAGGTTGATCACTGGAACAAGATGAAATCCTTAATTTGAAGTGTCACATTGGCACAAATAAATAGGCCAAAGTCATTGCTTTATGTATCTAACAATTTTTAAAAATCAAACTTCTAGAAATGATTGTGTGACTCGTGCATCATTTCTTTCTTTTTTTTTTTCTTTTTTAAGATTTTATTTAATTATTTGATAGAGAGACAGCGAGAGAGGGAACACAAGCAGGGGGAGTGGGAGAGGGAGAAGCAGGCTTCCCGCTGAGCAGGGAGCCCGATGCGGGGCTCGATCCCAGGACCCTGGGATCATGACCTGAGCCGAAGGCAGACGCTTAACGACTGAGCCACCCAGGCGCCCCTCGTGCATCATTTCTTAATAAGGAACTCTAAAGTTCACTGTCACACTCCTTGCCATATTGTTTTAAACTACCACATGTGCACTTTAATGCTGTTAATACCAGCAGTGCTACAGAAGCTTCTCTTGATTGTTGCCCTGAAATCATTCTGGTCTCCAAATTGATTCTTTTTTAAAAGGTCATGTTTATTGAAGTATAATAAATAAGTATGAAATTCGCCCTTCTTTAAGTGTAAACTTCTGTGAGTTTTGACAAGTGCATGTAGTGCTGGTAACCACTACCACCATCAAGATACAGAAGAGTTTGATCACCCCCTAAATTTCCCTTGTGTTCCTTTATTATTTTTAAAAGATTTTATTTATTTATTTGACAGAGAGAGAAACAGCACACAAGCAGGGAGAGGAACAGCAGAGGGAGAGGGAGAAGCAGACTCCTCGCAGAGCAGGGAGCCTGATGCGGGGCTTGATCCCAGGACCCTGGGATCATGACCTGAGCCAAAGGCAGACGCTTAACAGACTGAGCCCCCCAGGTGCCCCCACCTTATGTTCCTTTAGAGTCAGCCCCTCCCTCCACCCCCAACTCCTGGCAACCACTTTCTAGTTTTGCCTGCAGTTTTGCCCTTTCCAGAATGTCATATAAATGGAGCCATATTTTTGATTGATTCTTAATCTGAAGAAAACCTGCTAAAATTCTGAAATTCTTTTTTCCAAAACTTGCAGATGTCCTCACTTTCTTAGTGTCAGTTCCAGAGAAGTCATGTTTTTAGGAGACACAGTGGTCATTTTGCTTGGCCAGTGCTACCCAAGTTTTCCTGGCCACTTTAGTGTTACATACGTCCTACATGGGGCCCGTCTCCATTCCCCCATGTGCATAGCAGTAATGATGTGGAGTATACTAAGATGGGCATTCTCTGAGGGTATTTTAGATTTGTAGGTCATCCTCCGTGAGGTCTGACCAACAGTTTTAGCAACTCATAATTAAGTATTTTCTGAAACTCCCCATTAGTAAGGAAAATAACTTCTTAAGTGAAGTAAATGCAGATTGCTTCCAGTAAAATATTAGACTAAGCATATATGTTTTTATTTGAGAGACTGTGCGAGAACTCTCGTTTTTGTACTTTTACCAAAGGGGTAGGGTGGGAGGTAGGCAGAAAAGCACTACTGCCTCACAAAATTCTGGCCGGTAAGATACCATCATAGAAATGCACACACCTGTCTGTCTGGGAATGTTCTGGATGCATACATTTTAGGAGGAAGGCATTTAAAATCACAGTGTGGGGTCTTAGTATCATGATCTAATGGTACATTTGACATTCCTGGAGCTATATTTCATTATTCTCTCAATGAGAGCCTATGTAAAGATACAAAAAAAGGATGTCACACACTAACTTATATGAACCAAAGAGAACTATAAGGAGAATAAACAGTATAGTTACCTATGTTTATTAGTCTCTGAATATTTTATGAGTTAGAGAGTTCCATATTAAATGTCATTTTATCTTTGACATGCCAGTGATGTTTTCAGATGAAAGGAAATATATCAAGTGACAAATAGAAGAGATCTTTTTATTTGCCCTGATTGCTTTATTGAAATTTATGGAACTTAAGCCCCCCCATCCCCAATTTCTTTCCTTTTTTTTTTTATTTTTTAAGGCTATGAAAATGATTCTGTGGAAGACTTGAAGGAGATGACTTCAATATCCTCTCGGAAGAGAGGTAAAAGAAGGTACTTCTGGGAGTATAGTGAACAGCTCACCCCGTCACAGCAAGAGAGGATGCTAAGGCCATCTGAATGGAACCGAGACACCTTGCCAAGTAATATGTATCAGAAAAATGGCTTACATCATGGTAAGAGGGAATTGTGGTCAAACATTTCGTGTCATTTTTAAATAGAGATCGTAAACCATAATGTTTACTCAGTGTACCTACATATTCAGCCCTTACTAGCGAAGTGGAGAGAGGAACAGTAGAGCTGCTATATTTGTTATCACTGCAGAGATACTCACAAATAGCATTTACCGGTGGTGAGAGCCATCACCTAAACAGAGAGGAAGCTCTGTGCAGAAACGAGTGACGAGGAGACTGCTGATTGATTCTTGACCTGCCACAGTTGCAGTAAACCAGAAGGGTTGGGGAGAAAGGGAATGGGCTCCAGCATCTTTCTCTTCCATTCTTGTCTAGTCTCCAGGCTGAAATGTAAATAGGGAGATTGGAATCAAATGGAGGTGGGAAGAAAAGAGGAGGGAGAGGAAAGGGAATAATTGTAGAAAAAAGAAATGGAGAGAGGAGTTGAATGATAGGAGTTGGGAGAAGCTTATAATCTTAGGCAGGCGAAGTTTACAGTTGTGAACCTAGGAAGATGTAATTAAGTAGAATTTCTTTTATTTTGTATGATCCAAAATCTGTACTGAAAAGGGGGAGGGCGCTAGTAATTTTGGCACTCAGTGAACAGTTTTAGTAATCTCTCGTGCTACAGATGTAAGTTGCTAAGCAATTTTGTTTTGACACAGGAATTATATCAGAAGTATATTTGTACCTCAATTTGCCTTTCCACTGGCACTCAGTCTGTACTCTACTGTTTCTTAGTGAATAGACAGTTTTTGCCTTCAGATCAGTTTTCTACAAGAAATGAAAAGACAGGTCCAATAAATAGCTTTAGGTAGCACATGGCGAGTACTAGGAAAATTGTTTGGTATATTGTAGTTAAGAGGACCAGGCTATCCCTCTTGCCTGCAGTGATAGGGCAAGATCCCCGAGTCTTCTGTAATGTTATTTATCAAACTAACCAAAGAAGAGCTTTCAAAAAAGACAGTCCTTATTTGTTGGCCTTTTGAGTCCAGCACCAGAGTATATGTCTGAGAAATTTTCAATCATAGCATCAAAACATCATGGTTTGAGTAAAATCTCCTATTTCTTTTCTGAGTGTGTATTCTACCCTACCCCTGATTTTTGGGTGCAGTGAACGTGCACTCCAGTCCTGAAGTTTGCGATGCTTATTACCACCATGCATATAATTAAGATTCTGTTATACCAGGGCTAGAAACTTTAAGGTGGAGAAGGACTTGGCAAAAACTGGAGCTGTGACATATTTCCCCAATTTCTTGCCAGGCACAAGGTGAGAAGGAGAGGAGGCTAGCCCTTTTAGCATATCGTGCTGAGACTTCTGAAACATGCCAAGACTTCTAAAAAAGAAAAAAGAGGGAAGGGAGAAATGTGGTTTTAAAATATGCCTGTAGAATGTATCTTTGGTGAAATAAAACGATCTAACTTAAATTTCTTTTAAACCATCTGTAGGAAAATACGCAGTAAAGAAGTCACGGAGAACTGATGTAGAAGACCTGACTCCAAATCCTAAAAAACTACTCCAGATAGGCAATGAACTACGGAAACTGAATAAGGTGATTAGTGATCTGACTCCAGTCAGTGAGCTTCCCTTAACAGCCCGGCCAAGGTCAAGGAAGGAAAAAAATAAGCTGGCTTCCAGGTAAATGCTACTCGTGTTCACCTGTGTAAATAAAGTCTAGGTGATGAGGTTAGACTTTCAGTGAGCTTTTAAAGATAACCGTCAACCATTTATTCAGAAATATGCTTTTATAAATATTATAATGAGAGTATTGTAATTTTTCTTTTGAAAATAAAAGACAGTATTTACGCTTTGTTTACGCTTGATAATACCAAAAGATGGTGTTATGCTTTTAAAGGGGAGAGATGAATGGACTCAAGTGCATTATATTATAAAAATGAAAAAATTTATCATACTTTAATTTTTTCTTTGTTTTGTGGTAAGTCAGTTTTTTTATTTTTTATTTTTTTATTTTTTTAAAGATTTTATTTATTTATTTGAGAGAGAGAGAGAGTGAGAGAGAGCATGAGAGGGGAGAGGGTCAGAGGGAGAAGCAGACTCCCCACTGAGCGGGGAGCCTGATGTGGGACTTAATCCTGGGACTCCAGGATCATGACCTGAGCTGAAGGCAGTTGCTTAACCAACGGAGCCACCCAGGCGCCCAAGTCAGTTTTTTTATTGCGGTATGATTTACTTGAGGTAAAATGTATGCCTTTTAATGTACACTTTTATGGGGTTTTTAAAAAAGATTTGTTTATTTGAGAGAGAGAGAGGAAGAGAGAGTGCGTGCAAGCAGGAGGGGCAGAGGGAGAGAGAGAATCCCAAGTCGACTCTGAGTTGAGCATTGGAGCCCGATGTGGGGCCCGATCTCACAACCCTGAAATCACGACCTAAGCTGAAACCAAGAGTCTGTTGCTTAACCAACTGAGCCACCCAGGCTCCTCTATGGTACACTTTTATGGGTTTTGACAAACATATCCAATCATATAAACACCACCACAATCAAGATATTTTCCATCATCCATTAAAAAAATTTCCTCATGCCTCCTTGTAAAGGGAACCCCTTCTGTCACTCCTAATCCCTCCAACCACTGATCTGTTTTCTGTCCCCACAGTTTTGCCTTTTCTAGAATGTCATATAGATGGAATCATATGATATGTAGCCTTTTGAGTCTGGCTTCTTTGATTTAACATGATGCATTTGAGATTCATGTTGATCCATGTTGAGTGGAGTAGTAGTATGTTCCTTTTTATTGCTGAATGGTATTCCTTTGTAGGGATATACTACAGTTTATCCATTCACCAAATGAGGACATTGGGGCTGCTTCCACTTTTTGCCAATTATGAATAAAGCCACCATAAATATTCACTTACAGGTGTTTGTGTGAACATAAGTTTGCATTTCTCTTGGGTAAATACCCAGGAGCATATGTTTAACTTTATAAGAAATTACCAAAGTAGCTATTTCTGAAGTAATAAAGTAAATTTTTAAAAAAATTACTGTTTTTTCAAAGTAGCAGTATGTAGTATTTCATATCCCAGTTAGCAACATATGATGGTTCCACTTACTTTACATTTTCTTGGTATTGTCCGTTTTTGTCTATTTTAGTGTATTCGTCATAACTTTATTTTTGGACGTGTGCTAAAATTTTCAAAAATCAGTTTGGATTAATGATTATATTGTGTGTTTTTTGGATACTGAGTACCTTGATATAAACATCAATAGGCAGTGATTTTTGGTTGCAATTAGAAAATGTTTGACAGCAGCAAAAAGAAGTATATTCTGAATGTTCACTTAAAAAAAGAAGTAGACTAATCGCTCCTTCCTTTCACAGGGCTTGTCGATTAAAGAAAAAAGCCCAGTATGAAGCTAATAAAGTGAAATTATGGGGCCTCAACACAGAATATGGTAAACCTAAACTTTTAAGAATTTGATTAATCTCCTATACTTTGCCAACCACTCTCTTTTTCTTTGGTTTTGTTATTTGCTTTCCCTGTATCCTGCCAAGTTTTAGGCCAGCCTCCTTTTTGTTCATTCATTCAGTAAGCTACATACTCACTCTTATTCATTCATGTTCTCCTTTTAATGAGTGTCTGTATCTGTGGCTCCCCATGCCAGATCTCTCTACCCTAAAGAGCTTGTCTACTTGTGACCACAATAATCTCCTACTTCATTTTACAATTGTGTTGCTGCGTTAGCCAGTTTTAGTGACTAGTGTTTATTTTAATCTCTGAGTGGATAATTTAGATCTGTGTTTTACAAATTTGACTGCTCATTAGAATCATCTGTGTACATGGCAAAGTACAGATTTCTAGGCTTCTCACAGGTTCCCAGACCCGATGAATTGGAATCTGTTCAAGTAGAACAGAGAACTCAAGAGTCCATATTTTTAACACTGCCCTATATTACTCTTAGGCAACTATCTTAGCACTTGTTTGGGAACTGTTGGTTTAGATCGGTACCTCCCAGTCTTTCACAGCATGGCACATGTAAAAATTATCATCTCTGAGGCATCCTGGAATTTATCAGAGTAGGCTGCTCATGGGAGGGGAGGCCCCTATGGGCTGAGAGGATTAGTATCTCAAACACCTGGAACCCTTTTACAGCACACTAGAGTTTGGAAAGCTCTGGTTTTGATCTTCTGTAGCAAGAACTACCTTTCCTTTCCTCCTTGCTCTCTTACTATCCTTTAAGCCTGGTATCATAAGAGTTCATATGTTCTTTTGCCTCTAAAATTGTCTTCTTCACTGTACAGCTCTTGGACTAAGTTGTATCTGAAAGTCGATGAGTGGCATAATGATCAGTTATTATTTGTTTCCAAAAATTTTTTGAAATCCAACATGACATCTGGCACATAGGTGCTCAGTAAACTTTGTGCAGTTTTCTTAATTCTTTATCTTGATTATCTTGTTTCCATTTGTGAGGGCAGAAAGAGGATTTCCTATTGTGAAGTTTACAACTTGTAAAATGAGCTGATGGTTTTATATATTAATGGCCACTCAGGAACTGTCAGCAGGTAAATGAATTAGGTAAAACAATAGTTGACTTGTTGGAAAGGAAATCTACCCATTTTCCTATTATTCTTTCTTGCTGTTGAAGCATTCTGACCTTGAGCTCTGTGAGTATATATACACATAATGATTACAATATCATAGGCATTCATACTCCATTTTAGAACCAGATGACTTGGGCTGCAAGGAGATGTGGTGGACCATTGGGAGCCTTCTGGGTCTCTGTTTCCTTGGACAGTTGTAGGCATCTATCTGTGTGTTGTACAGTTAATGTATTTATCCATAATTATGTATATATGTATATCCATAATTATGTATAGCCAGATATTTTTGCATTTGTATATGTGCTAATGCACAGCCCCCCACACATGCTTTGGTCTGTGATGTAAATATATTCTGGGGTAGGGAACACCTGGGGAGGTGGTAAGGGCCAGGAGTATATGTGTTTTGGGATGTGTTGTTCTATCTCAAATTGAGTTATGATAGCTCTCTTAAATTTTTCCTGTTTCTAAAGCTGACTTAAAGCGTCTTATATTTTCATGTAGGAAAAGGCCTGTCTTTAAAAAGGTACCATTTTCTTCTCAATTAGCATGAAGGAAGAGGATCTTCTCATTCATTTATTTCTCTTCCACTTCTTACTACCTTCTCTTCTCCAGTTTCTGGGAAAGAACGACCAGACTTAACTATTGGTTTAGAAGTCATTTCAGAACCCATGAGAGGCTCTCGTGCAGTTTGCCACATGTAGTTTGAAAATTCTTCCTAGAGTTTCTGGTACATTTCTCAAGAGAATGGTGCCCTCGATTCCTCAAAATATCTGTCAGTCGATCTGTTACTGTTTTGTGGAACACTTATTATCCACTACCCACCTATTAATCCAATAGTTTCTGGAATTTGTAATTCACAAGTCAGTGACATTTGAAAAAGAATTTGGGATTTGGGAACTGTAGGGTTGTGAACTTTATATTTTGCCATGTGAAGACATTAAAAAGAACATCATCTACAACTGTAATTTCATACAAGGAAGGATATTTAGCATTAAAAAATTGAGAAAGAAAGAATCTCAAAGTGAAATAAACCTTATGAAAAATTTACTCCATTATCCTTATTCTTTTATATTCTGAAGGTCTTAGTTATTCTGCATTATATGTTTTGTACTACATAGAATTAAGCACAGCACAATACCCTGCCTTTCTAACTCCTTTATTTTAGAATTAAACAATTTATACCACTTAAGGTATTAAAACGGAATTTACTTGGAAGTTAGAGGGAGAAGGATTAACAATGTGTAAACACAGGACTTAATGAATTCATCATTGTTTCTGCTAAAGATCAAGTGCCCAAGTAAATATAAAAGACGACACTGAGAAGGGACATCCCTACGACATCTCCAGTTGGAAAATGAACCAAGTCATAGAGAAGTGGGGTAACCCCAAGAGCTACAAAAGAGCAAAAATTTTTAATTCTGATGGACTCCAATTTGCCTGTTTTTCCTTTTATAGTTTATATTTTTAGTGTTTGTAAAAACTTTGCCAACTCCAAAGTACAAATATTTTCTTGTATGTTTTCTCCTAGAATTCATACAGTTTTAGGTTTTGCATTTAGGTTTATGATCCATTTTAAGTTAATTTTTATTTACGGTGTGGGGTGAGAGTTGATGTTTGTTTTTTTCCATATGAATATCCAGTTGATCAATCACCATTCATTAAAAAGACCTTCCTTAGAATGAAGGGGGGGAATCGGAGGGGGGGATGAACCATGAGAGACTATGGACTCTGAGAAACAAACTGAGCATTCTAGAGGGGAGGGGGATGGAGGGATGGGTTAGCCTGGTGATGGGTATTAAAGAGGGCACGTACTGTATGGAGCACTGGGTGTTACACGCAATGAATCATGGAACACTACATCAAAAACTAATGATGTATGGTGATTAACATAACATAATAATAAAAATAAATAAATAAAAATAAAAAACCCTTCCTTTTCCTGTTCACTTGTTTTCTCACCTTTGTCAAATCAGTTGACCCTATACGTATGAGTCTACTTTTGGACTCTGTATTCTGTTCCATTGATCATTTGTCTACCTTTATGCGGATACAAACTATTTTGATTACTGTAGTTTTATAGTAAATCTTAAGTCGGGTAAGTATAAGTTCTTGTTAACTCTACAATTTTGTTTTTTCAAAGTTGCATTGGCTATTCTAGGTCATTTACATGACCATATAAATTTTGGAATCACTTTTTACAAAACTAACTGAAATTTTGATTGGGACTGTTTCAATCTGTAGATCAATTTGGAGAGAATTATCATTTTAACAAAATGGAGTCTTCTAATCCATGAACTTGGTATCTCTTTCCATTTGTTAAGTCTCCTTTAATTTCTCTGTGCCTTTTTTTATAGTTTTCAGTGTAGAATGCTTAACATCTTTTGTTAGATCTGTTACTGGGTATTTTATATTTTTTGGCGCTCTGTAAACGGAATCATTTTTCAAATTTTATTTTTAAACTTTGCTGTTAATATATAAAATGGATTTTTGCATATTCTTGTATCTTGTTATCTTGCTAAATTTGTTTATTAGTTCCAGTGGTAGGTATATAGATGCCCTATGATTTTCTATGAAAGCAATCATCATCTGCAAATAGGGATGGCTTTATTTCTTCTTTTCTGATATTTATGCCTTTGCAAACAAGGCAATCACCATGTCTATCCAATGTCCTAGGTATTGCAATAAGGCAAGAAAAATAAATCAATCTCGGGGGTGAGGAGCCTTTCACCTTAAAGTATGATGTTGGCAGTAGGCTTTTTTGTAAGATGAGATGCCCTCTATCACTTTAATTTCTCTTTTTTTTTGTAGTTTCATTTATCACAGATGGGTGTTGAATATTGTCATATGGTCTTTTTTGCATCTGTTGGAGCAATCATGTTGTGTTCTCCCTTATTCTGGTAATATATCACATATTTACCTCTTAATATGGTAAATTACAGTAACTGATTTTTGAATATTAAACCAACCTTGCATTCTTGGAATAAACTCTACTTGGTTGTAATATATTGTCCAAAAAGGACAATATTTATATTAAGAGTCTTTTATAGATATTCTGTAAGATTCTGTTCTAAAACTAAGTTGGATTCTGTTGTTAATATTCTGTTAAGGATTTGTGTGTCTATATTCAAGAGGGATATTGGTCTGTGATTTTCTTTTTTTGTAATGTCTTTGTCAGGTTTTGGTATTTGGGCTATTTTGGCCTTATAGAGTGAATTGGGCCATGATCTATCTTCCTCTTTTTTGAAAAGTTTAATAAGATCAATTTTATTTCTTCATTGTATATTTGATATAATTTTCCATTAAAACCCCTTATATTTTTGGATAAATTAATTCCTTTGCTTGAAATAAGCTGTTCAGATTTTTCATTTCTTCTTGTGTCAATTTTTTTAAGTTGCATTTTCAAGAAATGTGACCATTTTTACCAAGTTGTTAAATTTGTTGGCATAGCGTTTTCTTTTTTTTTTGTAAAGATTTTATTTATTTATTTGACAGAGAGAGCAGGAACATAAGCAGGGGGAGTGGGAGAGGGAGAAGCAGGCTTCCCGCCGAGCAGGGAGCCCGATATGGGGCTCGATCCCAGGACCCTGGGATCATGACCTGAGCTGAAGGCAGAAGCTTAACGACTGAGCGCCCAGGTGCCCCAGCATAGCATTTTCTTCTTATCCTTTCAATAGCTCCAGATTCTTAAGTGATAACCGCTTTTTCATATAGGTGATCAATCTGTTTAGCTGGGAATGGAGGGTGGGAGTGGATATCAATTTTGTTGATCTTTTTTTAGGGAACCACTTTTGGCTTTTTCTCTGTTGTATGTTTCTGCTGTTTTATTGATTTCTGCTCTTTATTATTTACCTCCTTCTATTTACTTTTGGTTAACTCTCTTTGTAAACTGCGGATAGTTTTTAAAGTTTTGTCTTTGGAGGACTTGAAGGACTTCATTTGATTTATTTAATAAACATTTACTAAGATCCTATGATTCAATCCATGAAGACAATTAGGTCAAGTTGCTTACAGGATAGTAGACATTGATATGTGTCTGCAGTGTGTCATCAAAACTGGCACATCATTTGAAATTAGTTTCTTTGGATAAAAAAAGCTTATAACTGAACTCTGCATCTGAAACTAATGACGTACTATATGTTGGCTAATTGAATTTAAATTTTAAAAAAGGCTTATAACCCATCACTACTTAATATTTTCTTACAAATTCTCCATTTTTTAACTGAATAACTGTTATTACACAATAAAAAGCAAATTCTTCCATGTTAGTGACATGTTCCAAGTATCTTGTTCTGTCTTCCAGATAATTTATTGTTTGTAATCAACTCCATCAAGCAAGAGATTGTAAACCGAGTACAGAATCCAAGAGAGGAGAGAGGACCCAACATGGGGCAGAAGCTTGAAATGCTCATTAAAGATACTCTTGGTAAGAAGAATATTGGATAAATTCATAACAGTAACATGTAGTGTAAGATATATGATTTAAGGAGATATTAAACATTCTTTTAAGGAAAAACTCAAATGTTCTTATTGTAGTTACTCTTGTTTACAAATTGTTTTGTCTTTTGAGATTTTGCATTCATAAACATGTATTGCTGGTTACCACAATTTACTATTTAGACTTCATCACTGAACTGTTTTAATACTTAGGAAAGATGAACTTCTAGCAACTTTAACCTTTAATGGGAAAAATAAAGATTGAGCTGTCAAGCCTGCAATTTATACTTTGGTAGAGGTTCTTACCTATATGTTTTACTCTGTAATACAGTTCACAGGATTCTAATAAACTTAATTATCTGTTTTTTCCCTGAACAGAATGTATATCATGGGGAGGAACAGAGGCAGAGCACTACGTGACAGGGACGGGAGAGGTAGCTCATGTAGACATGAGAACTCTAGAGGTGTAAGAGCTTAGCTGCCATAGGAGCAGATCACCTTACAGATGAGTAGCATCCCAAGGACATTGCAGCATAGTGCAATCCATGAAGACCCTGAAGCTCATAAAATTGGCTCAGCTGTTTTATATATTCTTTGTTTTGCAATATTTATTCTAGGACTGTCTTTAAAAACTAGTTCTTATGTAGTCATTGTGTAGAGTGGCAAACTTCGGTTACCTGAGAATTTTCCTCCAGTTCATTTTTCCCCAGGATGCTGACTGTGTATTGAATCAGGTCACTTAAAGGAATTAGAACTTACTTTTTAAATAATTATTTAGTTACTTACCTGAATTTTAGGGTAACAAACACTATAAATTGTTCTAATTTTTTAAAATTGTAAATATTTTGGAATTTTTTTGCATTTCTGTTAAAACCATTTTTCTTACTTCCAGTTACTATATATTCATTCATCAAAGTTTCTTGAATGCCTACTATATATGCCAGGTGTTGGGGGATACAGGGATGAATAATAGAGATTTGGTCACTACTCTTAGGAAGCTTGTAGTCTAAAAATGGAAGACAAAGAATAAACGGGAAAGAATAACAAATTGTGGCAATTGCTGTGAGGAAATCAAGATGTTTAGATGGAGTAGAGTGAGCAACAGTTTATTTCTGTTTACATAGAAATAACTTCTCACAGCTACCAAAATGATTGCATTTTCTTTAATTAAAAATAAATACACATTGAATGCTTCCATGCACTTAGTAAGTTTCTCATGTCTTTGCAATTACTAGTTTCTCTTGTCAGCATTGTGTTCATACCGGATGTGAAATATTCTAGTGTTTTTGAAGGGCAATTTGGAATCATTAATAAAATTAGCAATGCACATAGATTTTGACAAAAGTTTCATGAATTGACAACATTCATGTTTGAAGGCCAAAGGAGAAGATTTAAAGGAGAGATCAAAAGCCTGGAAAGGATTCCTTAGGTGTTAGGAAGGGATAAACAGCTAACATTTATGGGTACTTACTATGATCCAGTACCTGTCTGTTAAGGTTGGTTAGTTATCTACTTTCACAGTTCTGTGAAGGAGGTATTATTGTGATTTTACAAATGAGGAATTAGAAACACAGCAAGGTATTAAAGTAACTTGTCATAAGTCATACAATCAATAAATGGCTGAACCAGGCATAGAAGTAAGTTCTTTGAGTTCCTGTGCTCACAGTACCCCCACATAACATCACTTAGCCCTGTCATCTAACACCCATCTCTGTGGTATTTGACCTGAGTAGTTCACATGTGGCCCGCTAATCGCTTCATCCAGTAGGCTTACTTGAGAATTTCCTTTTCTTGACATTATTTGTAACATTTGACACTTTTGAGCATTTATCTTCATTCTTGAAACATTTTCTTTATTTTAAGGTACCTTAGATCTGCATGCCTTGTTTCCTATCTTTTTACCAAAAAAGGCTAGGTTTCTCTGTGGCTCTAGCAATAGCCACTGGTCTAAAAATTAAAATCATGTTTTCAAAAAACAAAAGCTTGTTTATTATAGTGGTTAAAATCAGAGTATTTGAAATCCGTTTTAGATTGAACTCCTGGCCCTGCCACTTATGAGGACCCTAGGGAAATGACTTCACTTCCCTCAACCTAATTTTACTCATCTGTAAAATATGGACAATGGGTGTATTAAATGGGAAGAGTGCATATAAAGCACTTAGCACCCTGCTGAGCACATAAATTCTCAATACTCAATAAATATTAGTTGTTGATGTTACCATATTACATCTTCACCATTTAGATTTTTTTTTTTTTTTAAGATTTTATTCATTTGACAGAGACACAGTGAGAGAGGAAACACAAGCAGGGGGAGTGGGAGAGGGAGAAGCAGGCTTCCCGCGGAGCAGGGAGCCCGATGCGGGGCTCGATCCCAGGACCCTGGGATCATGACCTGAGCCGAAGGCAGACGCTTAACGACTGAGCCACCCAGGCACCCCACCATTTAGATTTTTTTTAAAGAGTTTTATTTCCACCTTGTTCCTGTAATCCATCATTCATATTTTAGAAAATTGAAGATTTTGTTCATGACAAAGCCAATTAAAATTAGCCAAATGCTTAAGCTGTATGTTCACAACATAGTATTAACTTGACGATTATTTGTGATATAATTGACTAACAAAATAGATACAATTTTTCTATTTCAGTATTCCAAATGGTATGGTATTTCAGTGATTATGTCTTATCAGTAGTTAATTCTTTTTGCTAAGCGTTGGGAAATGACTTATAAATAGTGACCAGGTAAGTTCATAGAATACTAAAATGAATTGAATATGCAATTATTATATATACAGAATAACTTTTTCAAAAGTAGAGTTGTAAATACATATCAAAGTAGAGTACATACAAAGTGAAACAAAACTAAGGACAGTATATTTATACAAAAAATTAACACTATGAAAGGTCAAGTCTATTTTGAACAAAACTGTATTTATATGGAGAATAATCTTAGGCAAAGAGTAGTTCCTAAATATCAGTACTTTTCCTAAACAACCAGTTACTTTTTACCTCTACATAGATTAATTCAGTACCCAGATATGGGAAGTCCTGGTGAATTTGCTTGACTTTTTCTTCAAATGGATTGATGCTATTTTAATATTGTATTTTTTCAGTGCATTTCTGTCTTTCATGTTCTTTAAACATTTCAGTTCCTTTATTAGGTAGAGGGAAGAACTTAACACTACAAGTAAAGATTCTTTTTACCTTTTCAGTTTTAAATGTAAAGACCTTGTAATTTGATAAGTTTGTATATTCTCTTTACATCCAAAAAGTCAGTTTTACCAGATCCAAAATCCTTGACTCATATTTTCTTTCCTTATTTTAAATATGTTTCTCCGTTTTTCTTTTGGCATGAAATGTTGCTATTAAAAAGCTAATAATTGCCCCCCACCAAAAAAAGCTAATTGTTGCCTAACTTTTTTGCTTTATAACTCATTTGCTGTTTTTGTCAGTGTCAACAGGATTTTTTCTTTTTCTTTAATTCCCAGTAATTTCACTAAACTTTATCTTGGGGTTGGTCATTTTAGGTTGATAGTCTCATGTGTGCACTTCGCTCTTTCAATATGTAGTTCAGATCTTTTTAGTATTTGACCTGTTTCCTTGCTTTGGTTTTGTTTTTTTAAGCTGGGCATGGACCCCAGTGCAGGGCTTGAACTCATGACCCTGAGATCAAGACCTGAGCTGAGATCAAGAGTTGGACGCTTAACTGACTGACCCACCGGGGCACCCCCTTGCTTTGTTTTTTGTTGTTGTTGTTCAGGGACTTACTATTTGTGGGTTGGATCTTCTTTGCCTATCTTTACTATTTTCTGAGGTAAATTCACTTTTGATCAATTTTTTTCTCTCAACTTCCTTTTTCTTTCATTTTATTTTTTTAAAGATTTTATTTATTTATTTGACAGAGAGAGACACAGCGAGAGAGGGAACACAAGCAGGGGGAGTGGGAGAGGGAGAAGCAGGCTTCCCGCAGAGCAGGCTCGATCCCAGGACCCTGGGATCATGACCTGAGCCGAAGGCAGACGCTTAAGGACTGAGCCACCCAGCACCTCTCTTTTTTATTTTAAAGTTCTTTCTCCTTTGCACCTCTGTGTCTTTTTTTTTTTTTTAAGACTTTATTTATTTATTTGACAGAGACACAGCGAGAGAGGGAACACAAGCAGGGGGAGTGGGAGAGGGAGAAGCAGGCTTCCCGCTGAGCAGGGAGCCTGATGCGGGGCTCGATCCAGGACCCTTGGGATCATGACCTGAGCCAAAGGCAGGTGCTTAACGACTGAGCCACCCAGGCGCCCCACACCTCTGTTTCTCTTAAAAGCATTATTGTTGTGTTTATTTGCTGTTCTTATAGTTCTTTTGGTTTTTTTTTTTTTTAAATTCTTTATTTAAATTCAATTTAGTTAACATATACTGTATTATCAGTTTCAGGCATAGAATTTAGTGATACAACTGATGCATCAAGTGTCCTTCTTAATGCCCATCACCCAATTACCCCATCCCCCCACCTACCTCCCCTCCAGCAACCCTCACTTTGTTTCCTAGAGTTCACGTCTCTTATGGTTTGCCTCCCTCTCTATTTTCATCTTACTTTTTTTTCTTCCCTTCCCCTATGTTCATCTGTTTTGTTTCTTAAATTCCACATATGAGTTGAAATCATATGGTATTTGTCTTTCTCTGACTGACATTTCGCTTAGCATAATACCCTCTAGTTCCAGCTATATCATTGCAAATGGCAAGATTTCATTCTTTTTGATGGCTGAGTAATATTCCATTGTGTATATGTGTGTGGGTACACACACACACACACACACATACATCTTCTTTATCTATTCATCTGTCGATGGACATCTGGGCTCTTTCCATATTTTGGCTATTATGGACATGGCTGCTATAAACATTGGGGGGTGTATGTGCCACTTGGAATCACTATGTGTGTATCCTTTGGATAAATACCTAGTAGTGCAATTGCTGAGTGGTGGCATAGCTCTATTTTTAACTTTCTGAAGAACCTCCATGCTGTTTTCCAGAGTGGCTGCACCATTTTGCATTCCCACCAACAGTGTAAGAGGGTTCCCCTTTCTCTACATCCTCACCAACATCTGTTGTTTCCTGAGTTGTTCATTTTAGCCATTTTGACCGGTGTGAAGTGATATCTTATTGTGGTTTTGATTTGTAGTTCCCTGATGCCAAGTGATGTTGAGCATTTTTTCATGTGTGTGTTGGCCATTTGTATGTCTTCTGCGCATTTCTTGACTGGGTTGTTTTTTGGGTGTTGAGTGTGATAAATTCTTTACAGATTTTGGATACTAGCCCTTTATCTGATAAGATATTTACAAATATCTTCTCCCATTCCATAGGTTGCCATTTTCTTTTAGTTTTGTCTTACTTTCAGGAATTAATTTTTTCTTACAATTCTTTTCTGAGTTTTTCTATTTCTGATTTTTGTTCTTTCATGTAACATTTTCTTTAATGTCTTTTTGTTCATTTTGGAAATCATTGAGTTCATTCTGAAATAATAGTGGGTTGTGACCATTTGGGATAATAATAGTGGGATATGGTCATTTGTGGTCATATCTTTCAGGCACACTTTCATTGTAGGAATCTTCTCTTTTATCTTACAGTAACTTTTTTTTAAAAGATTTTTTTCATCCATTCGAAAGAGAGAGAACACGAGCAGGGTGTGGGGCAGAGGGAAAAGGAGAAGCAGACTCCCTGCTGAGCAGGGAACCCAACATGGGCTCCCAGGACCCTGAGATCATGACCAGAGCTGAAGGTAGACGTTTAATAGACTGAGCCACCCAGGCACCCCATTTACAATAACTTCATGGGATTTTTGACTTTAATACACATAAAACTGTTTTTTCTAAACCTTGAAAAGAAAGTTTAGTTCAGGATTGCTTTCCTAACTTCAAATTTTAGAGTCAGAATATGTTTTGTATTAATTGAAAACAGAGGACCCTAAAACTATGTTTTGTATTCATTTATGAGATGGTCATTCAATCCAGCCTAAGAAGGGGACACAGGAGAGGAGCAGGAAGAAAGTTTACCCTAGAGAAACAAAGTCACCACATGCCACGAGGGAGCCACATGGAGGGAGCAATAAGGGAGAGGGTTCAACAAAGCAAGTTAGGGAGGGGACAGAGAGAGCGAGTGGGAGAAAAACAAAGGAACCTGTGGACAAGTGCCTTTATTGGAGTTAGTGGTGATGTTCCAAAGCAGAAGGTGTGAGGGGATTTCTTTGGTACATTTGTATGTCACTAGCCCACAGTCAAGCGAGGACGAGAAGAGGAACTTGCGGCAGGCAGGTGCACGTGGCAACTTGCTTTCTGAAATTTCTTGGTCTGTGCTCCTCTCCCATTTTATCTGGACCATCTTTCTTTCATATCTGTTGTTCCTGTCTTGCCCAGTTTTGATTCTTACCAGTCCTGCCTCCTGTCCTTCAAGGGAGTCCTGGTTGGTCAGTTTTTAGTTCACAGAGCTAGACTGCTCTAGCCCCTCAACATCTTACTGTGGGCTTCTCACATTCACCTGTTCTCATGTTGGTCTCTTGTGGCTTCCGGTGAGTAACCTGTTGGCTGTTCTTGACTTCTTTTGTTCTCAGGTACATTAATTCCCTTGACTCATCCTGCACAAATACTGGTAATGTTAATGCCATACGGGTCTTGTAGCTTTTGGTAGTTTGTTTCCACCCTTTTGAATTTTGGAGTTTGTGGAGATACGTTGTCATTTGTTAATGTTTTCTGTGGGTTTATGGTTTTTCTATTTAATCTCTGTTTTTATATGGGGCATTGAGGAGATTAAAAATCTATGCTGCCATACAATAATCTTTCCAGAATTCCTTTCTGGAGGACTTTAAGTAAATTGGAGTTTCTTTTTCTTAAAGATTTGATAGAACACTCTTTGAAACTATCTGGTCCAATGTGTTTTTGTGATTAACTCTTTGAAAACTTTCTCTGTATCTCTATGATAATTTGTATGTCAGATTACAAGCTCTTCTGGAGTCAGTTTGATTTGTATATTCCTAGAAAATTATCCACTTCCTCCATGTCCTCAAATTTATTAAAATTCTTTGTTTTTTTAATAGCCTCTGTATCAGTGGCTAGTACTTCATTTTCATTTCTTACTTTGTCTGCTGTGTTTGCCTTCACTTCTTGCATTGGTTAATTATAGGTGGTTCTTTCTCCCCCAAAGAACCAGCTCTTGAATTGATCAGTTCTTCTGATTTCTTCAGTTAGATGCTTAATTCACTTCTTTTTTTATTTTTTCTTGTTCATTAATATAATTAAAAACCTTTGAAATTTCTCCTGAGAACTGCTTTAGCTATATGTCATAAATTCTGATATGTCTTATTTGTTTTCTGAATACTTTGAAATTTTAGGTTTGATTTACTCTCTGGCCCAAGAATTGTTTGAGAGAGATTTAAAATTTTCCAGAAGGTAGACATTATTATTTTCTAGTTTTGTTATTAACTTCTCTTTTTTTTGTTATTTATTAAGATTTTTTTAGCAACCCGGGGTGCTGGGTGGCTCAGTTGTTGGGCGTCTGCCTTCGGCTCGGGTCATGATCCCAAGGTCCTGGGATCGAGCCCCGCATCAGGCTCCCTGCTCAGCGGGAAGCCTGCTTCTCCCTTTCCCACTCCCCCTGCTTGTGTTCCCTCTCTTGCTGTGTCTCTCTCTGTCAAATAAATAAAATCTTAAAAAAAAAAAAAAAAAGATTTTTTTTTTAGCGACCCAACATGGTTACATTTATTTACATTTGTTATGTTTATTACAGCCTAATTAAATGTTCTGTGGACATTGAGAAGTAGATATATTTTCTGTTTTATGTTAAAACTCCATTATATGTTGATTAGGTAATCTTAATTAGGTCCTTTCTTCCTTTTTATTTTTGTAGAAGGTGTCCATTTACTCTATGTAAAACTGAGAAAGTCCCTGCTAATGTGTTTCAGTTTTTTTCTCATATTTTCTGTGGTTTTGCTTGAATGCTGGAGTGCTTGAATAGGATTCCTTACTGCTAGATCTTCATTATGGATCAAAATCTTTATTATTATGAAGCATACTTCTTTGGTCTTCTTTGTAACATTTTCTCTGAATTCAGTCCTGTCTGATATTGCAATCATGAATGCAGCTTTCTTATTTATATTTGCTTAGTATACCTTTGCCTACCCTTTAATTTTCAGTCTTTCTGAATCACTTTATACTAGATACATCTCTTTTAAAAACATTTAAGTCGGGGCGCCTGGGTGGCTCAGTTGGTTAAGCGACTGCCTTCGGCTCAGGTCATGATCCTGGAGTCCCTGGATCGAGTCCCGCATCGGGCTCCCTGCTTGGCAGGGAGTCTGCTTCTCCCTCTGACCCTCCCCCCTCTCATGTGCTTGCTCTCTCTCTCAAATAAATAAATAAAAAATCTTTAAAAAAAAAAAAAACATTTAAGTCAAAATTTAATTTTGATAAGTAGAGCATAAAATTAACTTTTAGATTTTTATACATAGCATAAAGTTGGATTTTATTTATTAGACAGACTGGGGTTTTTCTTTAATAGGTAAGTTTAGGTCATTTTTTATTTACTGATACATGTTTGATTTTAATTTTGTCATCAGAAGATGTTAGGCTTTGTTCATGTGGCTTTTTCCTTTTTTATATCATTCATTGTATGATCCATTATTATAGTTGCAGTTTTGTATGTGTTCTCTGATTATTTGTAAGCTCTTCATTTTTTACTTGTGCGTTGAATTTTTAACTAGAACGTAACATGTTTAATTTTTTTCCCTTAACTTCTCATTTAAGATTTAGTCCTATAGGAAGAATAGAAATGGTACCTGAACATCTGCTTATCATTCAACTAGATTCACCAGTTGTTAATATTTTGCTGCATTTGCTTTATTTTTGTCTGTATCTACATATTTTTATTCCTGAGTATTTGAAGGTAACTTCTAAACAAATCCTTCATCCCTAACTACTTCAGCATGTGTTTCTCAAGAACAAGGACATTTTCTTACTTAGGCACAATACCAGTATCACACCCAAGTACTTCAACACTGTTAAAATATCTATATGGAGTCCATATTTAAACTTCCCCAGTTGTCTCAATAATGTCCTTTTATAGCCTTTTTGTTTGTTTGTTAAGGATCAATCTTTTTGCCCCCTTTAATCTAGATCAGTCTGCCAGCCTTTTCTTTTTCCCCATGAAAAATTCAGGTAGTTGATCTTGTAAAATGTCCCAACATCTGGAGTTAGACGTCTGTTTCCTCCTGACTAGATGCAGTTAAATTTTCTTGGCAAGAATCATCATAGGTGATTATCCTTCTCATTCCATCACTCAAGAGGTACATATTATCAGTTTGTCCCATTATTGGTCATGCTACATTTAATCACATGGCTGAGGTAGCATCAGTTCTGTGTTTGTTATAGTATCTTTTGACTTCTTCCTATGGGCAATGACTAGATATTTTTCTATTTCCATCTCATTTTAATCATTTATTTTCTCATTTTAAAACATGCTTATACTTCTGTTATTTGACTTACTGATTTGAAGTATCTTTTGACCTCAGCTGTAGAAGATGAGGAAGATGAAAAATTCAAATTACACTATCTCCCACCTTTTTTCCCTCTTCTCTTCCAACTTTGTTTATTCATTCACTTCTCTTTAAAATGAAGAAAAGGAAACATAAACTTAATACAGTAGTTATAAAAATGACTGAAAACATCCTTCAGGTCAGTGTTTTCAGTTGTGTGGGTAAAGCCCACCCATGGGACGCACTGTGGCTGGAGCAGTTGGAAGAGACTGGCTGGGAAAACAGGGAGAGCTTGTTGACAGGTGTGGGGTTTGGATTTGGACCATTATTTGGACTGTTGCTACTTGTCATCTACCACACTTTAAAATGTTGATTAACCATTCTTTATTCTTGGTTTGACCTTTCTAATCTAAAAATTGTAAGCTCTAATCTGAGGAGTAGAATTAATTTCTGGATTGCAGTAGTAAGCAGCTGAGTACTTGGCTGGGACCAGTATCAAGCAGGAGGCCACCCCTGATCCTCAGATCTGCTTACTCCTCACCTTCGTTTTATGCCTTCTCCATTTCTGTGCCTAAGTGTGCCTTATTTCTTTTTCCTCAGGTCTCCCAGTTGCTGGGCAAACCTCAGAATTTGTTAACCAAGTGTTAGAGAAGACTGCAGAAGGCAATCCCACTGGAGGCCTTGTAGGACTAAGGATACCAACATCAAAAGTGTAATCAGCCTCATTGGACCACTGGTCAGAAATGTCTGTGTTTGTCACGTTATTCATTGTAAATTTTCATTCTGTTTTGCATGTCAGTTTAGCATTATGTAAACATTTACGATTAGGTTACATTGTTTTAAGAACTAAGTAGCATAAGTGAAGCATGATCCAAAATACTTGATTATTGCATTTTCAGAGCATAAACCATGGTTAAAACTGCTACTGGCATCAGAATTGAAACTCACACATTTAAGTAAATGTTCAGATACAGATTGCAAAAATCTGTTGAAGTAAAACATTCGGGAGGAGCGAAATTAGTAAATGCCAAATATTGTGGCAGGTTTATGCTCTGAACCACACAAAAAAAATTGAGGAAGCATTTTTTTAAACAGTCAGTTTAGATTGTTTTTAGAATTATTCCTTTTGTTCTAATTTTCCACAACCATTAATCTCACTTGTACATGGCACAACCCAGCACTCATGCCCATGTGCCATATTAGAAGTTCATTTTCCGAGCTCAATATGGTATATATAAATATATATATAAATATATATATAATGTCTGTGCAAGTAAGAAAAAAAAGCATATTCTTTGTGCCTTGTATTTTGGGGAAACTATAAAACTGGTAATATTTTGTATGATGAAAACCCTAATGAGGAAACACAAGATACATAGATGGAAAAATTATGGGGTTTAAATGTTTTTTTGTTCCAACTCTTTTTCAGATTTTTTGAATGTATATAGGACTATGTTGAAATGTAGATATATGCCACAGAGTCTGTGTATTGTATAAAAAACAAAACAAAAAACAAACAAAAAAAAGATGGCTCTAGAAAACTCATATTTCGGTACTTGACCGGAAGAAGACAAATACTTGCACATTATTGCGATTGTTTTATTTTTTGTACCAAAGACAAATGCAACTGATATGGCAAACTGCCAGTCTAAGTAAAGTTTTGCACAGCTTACATGATACTGTATGAATGTATGAAAAAAAAGGAGAAAAAAAAAGAAAAATGAAAAGGTCAGGGTTAGGGATCTTACTGAACTGTGAATTTTATTTCTGTTTGGGTCCAATTATCTACAGAAGGAGCATCCACACACACAAATATTATTTTGCTGTTCCTCTAGTTCGCTTCCATAGTAGATAAGTTGGTGGCCATTTAGATGTCTGTAAGTCTTTTTATTTCTGCACTTATTGTAGGAAATTTTAATATATTTCATTTTAGTAAGCTATTGGTAAAATAGTTTTTGACCTTGAAAATTAAAGTTTATTTAGCTTATTGTAGTATACTTCCACCAAACAACCAAAATACAGATTATTTTTATTGTATTATGTATATATATATATGTAAAGAAAGAAAAAAGCTAAAAATATCTAATTCTTTAGTTGCCACTTTTCCAATTGATGTATTATTGTGCATGTAATATTTTCAAAGATCAACACAAGCTTAAAACAAAAAAACAATTTATAGATTTTTATATTTTTGTACAGGTATTTTCAAACTAGCTTCTTCAGACTTACATGTGACTTCTTCTATAGTTTCTAGAACTGAGAAATATTAACACATTTAGTTTTTAGGTGCTCTTTTTTGCTCACATAAAACAGCTTCATTAGTCAGTGTTTTAACTGTGTTAAAGCTTTACCTCTTGATGAGAAATTTCTTGTGTCAAGGCAGCATTATAAACCTTCCCCACAGTTCTTTCCATTCTGTCTCTCTTACTGTTTGATTCTCAAATCTTGTATTTTGAACTCTGAAGACTGGTGGCATAAAAACTATACTTTTAAAAAGATCCTATCTAGCCAGAAAAAAATACCAAAAATTTCAGACCTAGCTGCTGGGAAATTATCTATTTCTCCAACCGTTTCTCCATTATCCCCTGGAGAATTTATTCCTTAATTATATTTTGTCCTAATAGTGTTTCTTTTTCTTCTACTTTATCCCCTCTCCCTCCCACCCCCGCCACTTGTAAGCCATAGCATCTGAAGCTATAGCTTATAAAGTTTGATTCTAAAACACACAGTAACAACTGAACAATGTTGCTTATATGCTTCTTTGACATCATGAAAAGGAAACTCCTAGAAGGATTGTCTTAACACCTTAGCTGAACTGTGATGCACAAGATTTTCCTGTGTGCTTGGTGGAAACATACCTGGTTAGTGCATTCATGCTACACAGATGATAAGCTCAGAGCTAATGGTTTAAAAGAATGTAAGCTCGTTGTTTAAAGTTTTTCCTTTTTAGATGGAGAAGGCAAAGCACAGGCTTATAACTTAGAAGTATATGAAGTTTTGACAGAGTGTGTTTAGTAAATTGAAACATGTTCCAAAATGTGGCAGTTTTGCAATCAGGTGAAAATCACTTCATGATAGAGATTCAGCTGATGAGGTTTATAAAATTGCCCCTTTCTAGCTGCTCTGTTCGGAATTCTGGTTTTTGATACTTTTTTCCTGTCTGCAAACCAGAATTTGATTTTTTGGTCTTGCATTTCAAAAAAAAAAAAAAAAAAAAAGACTTTGAATCTGTTTAGTAGATTCCATATCCTTGCATTTCAGTGTTTTATATGTACTACTTAAGTTAAATAGTTAAAAGCTTTTAAATAGTTGAGCTTTTTAATGTTGACACTTTATTTTGTACCTATTTATATATGTATGTATATCTTAGAAAAGCACTTTGTTAAAAAAAAAAATTGCATTTTATATGATTCCTGCCATTTGCTGCTAAATCTGGGCTGGTCAGAATGCTGCAGCGATACTTGATCTAAATAAAAACCTGGCAGTAAAATGTAGAGTGAAAGTTAAATCCTCTTGCTGTTTTAACTTTATCATAAAGATGACATAGGCAAGCTGTGCAGCTTTACATTTTAACCAGGGGACTCTGTGGCATTTAAAACCGTCTAGAAATGGTTGTACTTTAATGCCAGTAATAATCTGCTTCCTCTATTGTCATTAAAATATATGCGTTTAGTGTATCACACAAACAAATCTTAAAAGGGTAACGTAAAAACCCCAACAATTGTACATGTTCTGTTTTTGAAAATTGTGGCATGTATTTTTGGGTGAAGATCATTAGAGAAGAGCTCTCTAAAGGTTTTCTGTGTTCATACATGGTATACAGATAGCTCATAATGAAGTCCAGAATCTTACTTTAAGTGAAGGCATTGTGAATTCACCTCAAATAAACCCATTGTTCCAAAAGCAATTATAAACTTTGACTCTAGTACTACTATGATTTAAAAAAAATACAAAAAACGTTCTTCCTCGTTTCAGATACACTGGATTCTTTATAGAGTTTGTCTCCATATGAAAGCATGCTGTCCAGTTGTTCTTGTTAAGATCTTGTCTGAGTTTTGAATTGGGTGCCACACTTTTTCAGTCAATATGATTGCTTGTTCTACTGTACCATGTATGATTCTTGTCCTTTCCTATATCCTTCATGACAGATTATGATGTGGCTTTATATTGTGCCTTACTTGTACATTTAAACTTAACGTCTTCATTCCCTTCCACTTCCTAAATCTTTCACTTTGACCTTTTTGGTAAGAGAATCAGAGCAATTATAAAAACATCATGAAGGATTTCAGATGGGTATGGTTTCCAATTCCCTCTCTTTATAGTTATTTTATATTTGTATGAAAGACCAGTTTTGAATGGTCTTTAAATACGAGAGGGAAAGACTAGCAGTAATTTCACTACATCCCTTGTTTCTGACTTTCATGAATTTGTCCTACATCTTCTTTCTGATGCTTGACTTGATTTGCTCCTTAGCAATAGTCTGCATTTAAAGAAAGGTGTGTTCAGTTCATCAGCTTGAAATTGACTATTTCATCTTTCCAGAATTTTTTAGGAGAAGAATACTCGTTTTGTTTGTTTTATAAAACAGATGACAAGTCTCTTTAAAAGAAACAGAAGTACAGTACTTTTGAAATACAATGCTGTTAGTTTGGATTTCTTTTTTTTTATATATAATATTCATACAATTATCTGATGTTTGCCTTCATTAATAAAGCTGTTAGTTTATTCACCAAAATGTCAAGAATGGATGTGCTTTTCTTTATTCCATACATTTAAAAATATTTTAGCTGCTAAGATTTAGTTAACTTTCTAAGAAACAAATTCAAGTTGCCTTCAGCAGGAATTAACAAAAGCTTATGTTCCCTTTCTTTATATAGTCTTCCTACAATTCTGTTCAAGTATTTTCTAATTAATTATGTAAGAGAATGTTAGCATCTCTCCAAATCTTGAAACTTGAATTTTGAGAATGCATTGAATTATGCTTTCAGTGTTAAAGTAAAAGGTTTCAATTATCCTTCTAGTGAAGTCTATTGTGGAATACCATTTCCCATGGAACTGAGGCCATTTCCACAACTTTGCACAGAATTGCAGTCTTGTTCTTCCCTTGGATCATGACAAATAAGTCTCACACAGTGCCGTAATACTTGTGGATTCTTTTGTAATCTTTGTAATCTTAATAAGGGCATTATGAGAAGATGACTCCATGTTTTTTTAATATTTCAAACACATTGGGATGTAACAATGAATGTCAACTGTAGGAATGGTTGTTTCGTTTTAAGGAATAAGCATGTTGGGGAAAGATGATGAAAATGTACTACTGACAGTTTTACACTTCCATAGGCAAGTGGGATTATGTGTTGAAGCATAATCCTCATGCTTAGTAAACTGACCGAAAATTGTAGAAATTACACCTAGGAACTGAATTATGCCAAATTGCCATTTTTCTTCAGAAAAGAGAGGTTAGGGTGTAGTAGTGAGGGAGTAGAACCTTAAAACTACTTCCAAATAGTATTTTGGAATTGAAGACTTGGTGACTAGAGAAGAACATCAGAGTTGGGTATTTCAGTGTGCCAAGTTTGGGTGAACTAGGTTTGCCTCTTTCATAACAATGTAAACACAATGGTGTAGTTAATTAAATTCTGGGTGGATGGGAGCGGGACTGATTACTGTGTCTTGCCCTTCGCCCTTTGTTTTTTTCGGAACCAAATAACAGAAGTGTGTATGTGTGTACTGTATCTGCCTTTCCACCACATTTTTATGACACTGTATTCCACTGCCTGCTTTTTTTTACCTTCTTTCCCTAGGATTTGTCCTATAACTTAGCATTTGTGATTAACAGTGATACTAGGGCTGACCGCACATAAGAAGTCACAAGAGAAGAGCGGAAGGGCAAGAATTCAGAGCATTTGTTCATACGATGTGGCAACCTCTTTTGCATAGTGGCGTAGGATCCTGTTTGTAATGCTATCATAAATATTCTGTAGTTTTGTTTCCCCATTACCCCAACTGGAGCTATGAAACTTTTTATTGGATTCAGTCTTGTCTTTTGTCTAGAAAGAATTTTATCTTGTTGACGCATGAGCTGTTTAAAAATTATTCTATTAAATGTTGGTTAATAGTTGTGCAGTTTTTCTTTTCAGAAGAAAAGGCAATTCAAATGTTGCCTTTGTTTTCTGTCACCTTCCAACCCCTCAGCACTTCTAGTCAGATACAGATTCATCAGTGTATGCAACATCCTTTGTAATTTAAAATAAAAAAAGATGAAAAGGTTTTGAATTGTTTGCCTCATGTTTTCGCCCCTTCTCTGTTGCTTTTCTTTTGCTTACCAAGGTAACCATCTGCGCCTCTGCAAGATAACCCACTGCAAAGAAATTCCAGACTAAAGACAGCCGTGAACCGTGAATTGTGCTGCCTCCCTCTTGGTGCAGGACATAAAGAGCTAACATTTTGGACACTTTGGGCTGATTTTTCAGTACTCTAGTGAAATGTATTATGGAGAATTATTTATTGATGAAAACATTTGCATTCTTCATAGTTTGGAGCACAGTTTAGTTTACACGTATTTTTTCCTCTTTGATTCTTCGGTTAAGCAAGGGAAATAAACTGTTTTGAGTCTCTCCTGACTTAAACATTTGTATGTGTTTAATAATTCAAAGCAAGTCTCTGAGATAGGCTGGACATATACACAATCTTCTTCTTTTTTTTTTTTTAAAGATTTTATTTATTTGAGAGCGAGAGAGAGCACTAGCAGGGGGAGGGGCAGAGGGCGAAGCACTCTCCTCTGCTGAGCAGGGAGCCCAGGAACCTGGGATCATGATCTGAGCTGAAGGCAGATGCTTAACCAACGGAGCTACCCAGGTGCCCCCATATACAGAGAGTCTTACTTCAGGGGACCTGAGTGAACACCGCTGAAGCAGTGTGTTCCTTCAAATGCTGAACATTTGTTTAGCATATTATTTTGCCAAGATTTGTGCTAGGTAGAGATATCCAGGACCTCACAATTTGCTGAGGGGAGGCAGCATGTGAATAAGACAAGAGCTGTTACACATGCAAAGGGTTCCGGGTACATTATTGCTGAGATACTTGCAAGGACACAGGTACCACATCCAGTAGGGTATGCTAGAGAAGAATCAACAGGCTTGTGTTCATGACATCCCAGGATTCTTGAAGTTCTTTTTGCTTCATTTGAGTGACATTGGGGCTGAAGTGGAGATAGCCTCTCATGGACTTGACCTCCATCCAAACCACCTCTCACAGGAGCCTCCATCATGGTCTGGGAACTTTTAAGGAGCTGGGTGAGCCTGGGTGGCTCAGATGGTTGAGCGTCTGCCTTCGGCTTGGGTCATGGTCTTGGGGTCCTGGGATCGAGCCCCGCATCGGGCTCCCTGGTTGGCGGGGAACCTGATTCTCCCTCTCCCTCCACTGCTCCCCCTGCTTGTGCTCTCTCTTTCTGTCAAATAAATAAAATCTTTGAAAAACAGGAAACATTTTGTGGGTAGCACCTAGTTAAATGGGTCATTCAGTTGCCACTCCTCACCCACAGTGGTTCAGAACCAGGAGAGCTCTTCAGCCAGAAAGACATAAAGTTGGGAAATGCTTTAATATCCCAGCTGAAGGGTTTAGAATAAGAAAAGGGTGTTAGGAAGTCTAGAAGGCAGGGGTGGCTGGCATTCATTAAACCCCTGCTAGGTGCTTTCCTTTCAAGTAACTCAGCTCTCAGTGGTGCAGTGAGGTGGGTGGTCATGTCCATTTTACAAAAGAGAATAGACTCAGATAAGGGGACTCACTTGAGACCCAGCGTATATGATACCCCCAATTGAAACTCCAGTCTGCTCCTGCACTCAGAGACAATTCATACTCCTAAAGGACCAGGCCAGGTCACAGGCAATATTTGAATGGATATCTGTGTAGGAGGGAGATAATGGGCTTAGAATCTGAAAACCAGAACTAAAGCCAAAAACTATGAGGCGCCTGGGTGGCTCAGTTGTTAAGCGTCTGCCTTCAGCTCAGGTCATGATCCCAGGGTCCTGGGATCGAGCCCAGCATCGCACCCAGCATCGGGCTCCCTGCTCAGCAGGAAGCCTGCTTCTTCCTCTCCCACTCCCCCTGCTTGTGTTCCCTCTCTCGCTGTGTCTCTCTCTGTCAAATATAAATAAATAGATAAATAATAAATAAATAAAATAAAATAAAATAAATAAATAAATAATAAAGTCAAAAACTAGCAGATGTAATAACCAAAAGCTAATCTCAGGATCTGTGGGTAAAGGTGATAGAAGCAAAAGAACATTGGCAGTAGTCAGTGATTGAGAGCGTGGGTCACTGCATTGTACATCTATCCCTCAAAGATGGCCTCTAGCTTAAGGGCTTAGAATTGGGTTTCTTTGTTAGAAGGGAGCATGCTGGAGGGATGTTTTCTTCTTCAACTGTTGCAGAAAGACTGCGTGGAGACTCAGTTACATAGGAATTTCCAGCAAGAAGCCAGATGTGAAAGGGGCCCAAGGTCATGTGTCCTAAATAGGGAGCTTCTATCTGAGGATCCAAAACTTTTGAGTGACCTGAAAAACGTCAGTTTCTTTAAAAGATATTAGTCTTAAAACATCACCAGGAATGAACTTAAAATGTACAGGGTCTAGATAAAGAAAACTTTAAAATAACATGAAGGACACAGAAGAAGACTTGAACAAATGGAAAGACCCAAATTCTTAAACCAGAGCAGCCAACAACATGAAGCTGTCAGTCCTCAAAATTAAATTAAAAATTAATGCTCTCTCAAAACATACCCTCATTGTTAAAAAAAAAAAACAAAAAAACAAAGTTCATAGGGGAAAAAAATAATAGCTGGAAGATCCTGGGGGAAAAAAAAGACCGGGCATTTAATCCAAACACATGAAAACACATAAAACTATAAATAAAACTGTCATTTTGGTGCATAAATAGGCTAATAGAACAGAATGGAAGGTCTAGAAATAGATTCAAACATAAGAATTTATTAAGGTAAATGTAGCATCCAGAACCAGTGAAAAAAAGATGGATTCTTCAGAAAACAGGATTGGAACAACTGGGAAACTCTGGAGAAAGAAAAGTTGGCTCTGTATCTCATACAATAAGCCAGTATATATCTCAAAATGTATAAATGAACAAATAACAGAAGAAATATGGGCAATTCCTTTAAAACCTGTGGGGTGAGGGTAGGGAGGGTTTTCTAACTTGGATCCCAAATCCAGGAGTCATAAATGAAGATTGATAAATTCTATGTAAAATAAAAATTAAAAAAAACCTTTAAGGCCAAAACCATCATAAGGGAAGTCAAAATTCTATAGCCTATGCAAAAAGCTCATCTCTAAGGGCTAATCCTCCTAATATATAAAGAGCTCCTGGAAACTGGTATGATAAAGAACCACCACCTAATAGAGAAATGAGCAAAGTAAATACAAATAGCACTCAATCTCATTCATGATAAGAGAAATGCAAATTAAAAGATGGCATTTTTCACTTAATCAAATTGGCAAAAGTCCTAGTATTTGTTAACACAGCACGTTGGCGAGGCCATGGGAAAGCAAGCATTTGTACCGCATTTCTAGGAGTATAGATTCATATAACCTCTCTGAAGAGCAATCTGGTAGTATGTACCTAAATTTTAAAAATGCACATATCCTTTGACTAGCCCTTCCGTTTGCACTGGGCAAGTCATTCTCTCTGTGCCTATTTCTTTACGTGTAAAGTGTGGATAATTCTACCTCATAGGGTTGTCGTGAGAGTCAAGTTACATGACACACATTAAGAACTTAGTACAAAGTGCCGGGCACATAGAAGTGCTCCAAAAATGTCAGTCATGTCCTAGCAGCTAATGCCCATCGAGATCTTAAACACATGCCACATTACTGCACTGCGCTTGGTGCTTTTCATGTACTACCTCATTTAATCCTCCAGCCAACCCTGTGATTACCACCAGTTAGCCTCAGGATTCTGAGGCACAGAGGTGTGAAGTGGGTTGTCCTGCAGGATTTAAGCAGGGTCGGCTCCCAAGCCTGCAGTACACTCCCTATTAGGTGCAGTGGGATGATAAACACCTTAACGGGCGGTGTGTGGAGCACTGGAGAAACGCAGATGGGCAAGCTACATAGCCCCAAGTGTACAACACTACCCAAGGGGCCATATTTGGTTTTTGAGGGAAGACATGGCTTTCAGTGAAGGCTCTGCCACTTTCAAGTTGGGTAACCTTGGGGCAGGGTTGTTCAGTTTGGGTTTGTTTCGCTTTGATCTACTCTTAGTCCATCTACTGATCTGTAAAACTGGGGTATTGCCTATTTCAAGTGTGGTTGAAGGGTTAAGAGATACACAGCTAAGCATTCAGGTCTTCATAATTTATGCTTGCTGATGTGAACAAAAGTACATGGGGCGGGAGCAAGAGGGGGGAAGCATTCTAAGAAAAGGGAACAGCACATTCCAAAGCTACAGATCCAAAAAGAACTTGAGGAATCCAGGAGAGGGACAGGGTGAGGTGGCTGATGGCCTTGAAGACCAGCTAAGAAACTTTGACTATTTAATAATAAAAATAAAAGAGCCACCATTTGTTGAGGGTCTGCTCTTAATTATTTCCATCAAAACTACTCCAGCGAGGTAGATTTAATAAATCCAACTGTACACAAAAGGAAACTTCCAGGAGCCACAGAAGAGGTGTAGGCAGGGAGGTGACTTGATCAGTTGCGATTTTAGAACCCTTGGACCATGTGTTGAACTGACAGGGGGTGCTCTAAGAGACCTGCCTTGAATTCCATACATTAAAAGTAGTAATAACATTTTTCATTTTTTCATTTGCTCCACAGTTTATATTCACTGTACAACATATGAAAAATATAAGAAAATTTAAAGAAATATAAAAAATTGTTAACTCCACCTTCCAGAGACATCCTAATTGATACTTTCCTTCCAGTCTTTTTTTTTTCTCTATGCAAAAAAATATGTAGTCATTAGAATGGCTCTTAGATAGAAGATGGGGAGAAGCCACTGCAAAAACGCCCTTGATACTCCCTCTCTCTTTCTTCTTCGTTTTCTTAGGACCACACCAAGAAGCGAGGCTGAGTCCAGCGGAATTTTCAGAAGTCCCTAGGACTTGCCGCCTCTACCCTCGCTCGCCTCAGGCCGGTCTCTAGAGGGCGCTGCCGAAAGCCCAGCGCGGAAGGAACGCGACGCGGAAACGCGCTTAAATTTGGGCACCCCCCCTTCCCGTAGCCTGCGTCCTCAACATGGCGGCTTCCCAGGATGTCCACGTCCGTATCTGTAACCAAGAGATTATCAAATTCGACCTGGAGGTGAAGGCGCTTATCCAGGTACTAATTCCCGGGACCCCTGCCGGGCTCCAGCAGCCTTAAACCCAGGTTCCGCTGGCTTCCTGTGAGCTTGGCGGTCTCACTCCCGAGCTTTCCCCACTTGGTCAAGTCCCTGAGGTCGTTGGTCCCGCCCCATGGCCGGCTACCCCGTTGTGGTCCCCCTTTGGTCCCGTTTCCTTGACCGTTGGCCCTGATCCTCCATCCACTTGCTGTCGTCTTGCCCTCTTCTGGACACTCCCATGTTCCCCGGTCCCTGACCAGGCTGCCCCTTTATGGCCCCCATTGGCCCCTCCCGGGCACACTTCTCGACTGGGACCGCCACACAACATACCTGTCACCCTGGTTGGCCCCGCCTTCTGACACCGCCCTCCCCACCATTTGGTGGCGCCCTGGGGGGCATTAGCCCCGCCCCCTCCTGGCCAGCTGGGCTGGGTGCGGTGTCCCGTGGTACCAAAGGCCGCCTGACACGGGAGGCACCCGGTGAAATGAACTTAACTTAGACTGTAGTTGTGACTTTGTAAGTGAGGAAATCGGGTAAAGTGCCAAGGCCTGAATCAGAGGGCAGACGGTGGCAAAACTGCGACCTGACGGGGAAGGTCAGCCTAGAGAGGGACTTACGGAGTATCTACAACTTCGTTTAACAGATGGGGTAATTGAGATGCTTTGCCTTAAGCCATTTAAGGGCAGAAGGCAGCAGAGCAATAACCAATTGACATAGGCAAGAGTTAGGAATGTAGAAATGGTTCCTTGAATTTAGCAAAAAGAAACTAGGAGTTTTAAACCTTGGTTTTAGGCAAGTCATTTCCCTTTCCAACAAATGTTAGTAGACATTAGATGTAGACTGAGAGTTTGCAACTAGCTGTGGCAAAAAGTGAAGGAAAGTAGGACTTCCCATAGAAACCAGATGCAGAATAAACCAAAGTAGTGCCTTATCGTGGTGCAAGGGGGTGTGATTTAGCGAGTAAGCCAGAGAACAAGTGAGGAAACTTGATGCAAGCATTTAAACTTCTTCAACTTCACTTCTTCTCCATACACATTGCAAAACTTCTGGGATGAGTCTAGAAAAACAAATTTAGAATTCATACAAATAAAATTGCCTATTTATATAATCTAAATTGCTTAAGTCCCCTTTTGTACTCTCTAATATTTGGGTTCTCATGGCTGCTAATGAGAAAGATTGATTATATCTAGATTTACTGCACTCTTACTGTGTTGCAACCCCTCTGCAATATGCTTTACATACATATATGGTCTATGTGGTAGGCAGTGTGATGAGGAAACTGAGGCACAGAGAACTCAAGTGACTTTTTGTTACACAGTCAATAAATTGCTACAGCCAGAATTTGAATCCACATACTCTGGCTCTAGGGCCTGCTCTAAAACCTGACCCCAGTAATTTTGAATGTCCAGAAACAAATTCTAAATTGACTCTTGGACATGTCTATAAACAGTGTGATTTATAACAGATGGTTTGTAAAATCAGATTGAAGTTAACCTTGTCCTTTTCCTATGATGCCAGGAATTGAGTTTGCAAGTTGGAAAGATCTAAAGTTAAAGTATCACTTTTGGATGTCCATTCTTGTTGGTCATACAAGCTGCTTTAAGCCTTTTTATACCGACCAGGTGGCGTTTTGTTAAACTTTAGGAACTAGTAAGTCAAGACAGTTGTGTTTCTTTTTATGCTTTTATATTACATGCTCAAAATTAAAGAGGTATGAGAGAAATGTAAATGATAATGTTTTTGCTTGTGTTGCAGAGGTAAGCCGCAAAGATCAGGATGAATTATAGTCAGTAGGCCAGCCTTAGTTGTGGTCTAAGCCAATTCTGTCATTGTACAGATGGTATCATTTCATTTCATTGCCTCGAGAAAGGCCCTCTCACCTCTTCGATGTCTCCTAGGATATTCGAGATTGTTCGGGACCATTAAGTGCACTTACTGAACTGAATACTAAAGTGAAAGAGAAGTTTCAGCAGTTGCGGCACAGGATACAGGTGAGTAGCTGCAGAGCTGAGGTGTGGGGAGATTGGGTAACAATGAGGAGGCTCCGTCTTGGGAGTAACCTCCGCTTGAGAGCTGTCCAGGTTTTTTTGTTTTGTTTTTTTTAGTAAACGTTTGGACAGTGAGGGTAACTGTACTACCATGCTCTCAAGGTAAAAGTAAGGAACTTTTGAATGCATTGTCAGTGTCTCCTGGGGTTTTTTTCATGCTCTGCTTTGCCTAGCATCTTCCTCCCTGTTTCTGAGGTCTCCAATCACTTCATATGCACATATAGCACTCCTGAATCCAACTAAGGTGTATGTGCTCTCTCAAAAACCACCGGAGTGAGAAGTATCCATTTGCATAGCCTGCTTCTGCTGCTGTGCCCTAGTGAGAATAAGATGGGTGCGTGGATCTGCCCATCCCCGAGTGGGTCTGGGGGCACCCGGTCTCACTGCTTGTGGTCCTGGGATTTAAAGACCTGTGCTTTTCCTGTGATGTGGCCCCAGATGCCAGCCAACAACCTTGTTGTTTAACAGAAGACAGTCTGTTTCCAAAGCTAGAAGAAAAACTGGCTATTCGGAAATAGTATGTCTGGGTCCTGTGTGTTGCCTTCCTAAGGGATTTTCAAGGCAGTTGTGAAAATAAGCAGTTTTTGTCATAAAAATTCACTTTAGAATTTTAACAATGTCACTGAACCTAGCTGATCTTTTTGCCTCCATCTCTAGCACTGATTTAATCATTTAATTTTTTATTTTTGAAAGGCTATTACTTTCATATATATATATATATATATATATATATATATATATATATGAATGTATGTTTGTAAATATGGGCACATAGTGGGGCGCCTGGGTGGCTCAGTCGTTAAGCACCTGCCTTTGGCGAGCCCCTCATTGGGCTCCCTGCTCAGCGGGAAGCCTGCTTCTCCCTCTCCCACTCCCCCTGCTTGTGTTCCTGCTCTCACTATCTCTCTCTGTTAAATAAATAAAATCTTTAAAAAAAAAAATATGGGCACACAGTGAAACCTTCAAATTGTTTGCTACCAGTCAATAATGAAATAGGTACAGGGATTGAGAGTGAGCATTTAGACGTGTAGCAGTTTGATATTTCCATGATATCTCCAAGTGGGACCAGGGGGCTCCTCTTTAGTAATTTTTTATTCCCTTTCATTCCAGGCGTGCCCTAGATTATAGGAGTGAATCTCCCATTCCAGGGCAGCCATGCATCACTCACAGGTTGACCGCTCTGGCTCTTAGTTCCCTTCTCTCCTTGGGGCCCTGGGGATTATCTCTACTTTCTTGCAAGTCAGTTATATATTTATAAGGATGTTTGTTCTCTGTTACCTGGCATTCCTAAGTGTTCTCTTTTAGGAGGGTTTTCAAGTGCTATTGTATAACCTGCCTAGAAAGAGAAGTGCTCTTTGGTTTTTATATTGGCTTTTAAAATCATTTTAATATAGCGCTCTTTTCCCCCAAAGGAGCTTGAGCAGTCAGCTAAAGAGCAAGACAAAGAGTCGGAGAAGCAAGCTCTGCTCCAGGAAGTGGAGAATCACAAAAAGCAGATGCTCAGGTAGGTGGGGCCTGTGCTGGGTCACTTGCTCCCTGGGAGGCTTGTACAAGGGTTTGCTTAACAAACCTGGCTTAATGATTTAATTGTGTCATTTATACACAGACTGAATGTCCTCTCTAGATCAGTAGTTCTCAAAGCAGGGGCCAGCAGGGGTTGTTGGTAGGTCAAATTGTGTATAGTTTACAAAAGCATATTTACCATTATACTGTATTTTATATTTTTAAGACAAAACCAAAAAATGGTTGCTTTTATAATACAGGGTCCTTTTTCTTTAAGGGTAATTGTTACCAGAGAAAGTCCTACTTAAGATGGACCAAAATTTAGAAAGCTTTGAATGGGATTTTATCTTAAAAAACAAAACCCCCCAAAATGTAAATAAGGTTATGTTATGTTAAATAAAATGGTGGTTATCGTTGTAGCTGTGTGCTAACCTTTGATTATATAATTGAAGTATGTGCTATTTCTGGGTATTGAGTTGGGGGACTTGCCAACAAAATTGTCTGATGGCATGAAACAGTACCTGTCCCTTCACATTTGACTTTTGTATCATAATCATAAAGAGGTTTGTCGTGGCAAAAATATTTGAGGGCTCCATCAACTCTGCCAATCCTCTGGTAGCCAGGTCATTCTCTTTCGAAGCCCCTGCTAGTCATCATCCTCCTGGGTGTTCCCTTCATCCTTGTTAATTGCTCTAATTCTGCCACACCTGTATTTGTCTGTGGTTTTGCTTCTGATTTGAATAATTCTCCAGCGTCATCCTTGCTGACAGCAGCTGTGTTTATAACACCCAGCAACAGGAGGAGACTGACAAAGATGTGGGCATGGTGGAGGCTAGTTAGTGTAAGTAGGGAGGGATGTGTGAGTGGTGACCAGTGTTAAAGTGCGTGGCTCAGTCATAATATTTTGTGTCGTGATGGCGTTTGCTTCCCTCGGCCACCAAGGATACTCAGATTATGAACACTGAGTCAGGAGGACCCCTTGTATAAAGTATAGTAAGTTACACCAGATAAGGTGGGCTTAGCATGGGTTTAAAGTTGAGAATGGCCATTCATGATGTGGAGTTACAGGGGAGAGAGAGAAAGCAATAAATGAATACTTCGGCAGTTGTGTGTGAAAGCTGGTTGTGCTTGCCTGGGTTATCGTGCTTATCACACCGTTCAGCAAATATTTGTTTGCTTGTCTTTCTCCCCAATAAATGTGAGCCCCTTGAGGGCAGCCACTGTGGCTCACTTATCTCTGTGTCACAAGGCCCAGCAGAACCCCCTTGCAAATAGTTCGAAAATGTAATTGATTTTTTTTAAATATCAGGTGCGAAGTGGCATAGTAAATGCTGTTCCGGTGGCAGCACAGAGGTGCTCTTAGAAAAACACCCTATCAGTTCATGTGCCCTGTGTTTGACTTCGTAAATACCTCAGGGGTTAGCACAGTTGATGTGACCCAGCTGCCTAAGAGTTCTAGTGCTTGAGCTTGCTTCTCTGAGGGGCCCAATTAACATTTGTTTTTGTTTTTTTTAAAAGATTTTATTTATTTATTTGACAGAGAGATAGAAGAGCACAAGCAGAAGGAATGGCAGAGGGAGAAGGAGAAGCAGGCTCTGCACTGAGCAGGGAGCCCGATGCGGGACTCGATCCCAGGACCCTGGGATCATGACCTGAGCTGAAGGCAGACGCTTAACCATCTGAGCCACCCAGGCACCCTAACATTTGTATAGTCTATCGACAAAAGCTGCACTGCCAACCCCAGGGAGCTGTTCACCAAATTTGAGGTGTCTCTCATAAGGGAGATCGGGTAAAGAATGTAAATAAATCACATCAAACTGGGCCCTGCTAATACATTGTGTTTATCTTGTTCATGATTGTTCTGGGTGTGTAAAGAACAGCAAATCTTAAAGAAATATTGAGCAAAACCAAAGTACTGAATCACTATATTGTACACCTGAAACTAATATTACACTGTATGTTATCCGACTGGAATTTAAATAAAAACTTAGGGGCGCCTGGTTGGCTCAGTCGGTTGAGCGTCCAAATCTTGATTTTGGCTCAGGTCATGATCTCAGGGTCCTGGGATCAAGCCCTGTGTCAGGCTCTGCACTGAGCATGGAGCCTGCTTGAGATTTTTTTCTCTCTCTCCCTTTGCCTCTCCCCCTGCTCTCTCACTCTCAGGCGTGCTCTCAAAAAAACAAACAAAAAACTTAAATGAAACTTTAAAAAGAAAAGAAATATTGAGGAAAACTGCCTTTCTATGATTTTTCTACTTCTCATAATACCTATTGATTGGCTAATGGGCCAGAAACTGTTGTTCTAGGTACTGGTGATCCAGGAATGAGTAAGACATGGTTCTCAAGAAATGGAACCAACCAGTACACAAGGCAAAGAGCAGGAAAATGTTAGAGATAACTTGACAGAACAAGGCCTCGTGCGCCCACAGCGAGTTTGAAGTCTGAAGCTGTTGTGGGCTGTCAACACAGAAGTGCTGTGGCCAGACTGCTCCCTCTGGCTGCCCTAGAGGGAGAGGGACAGCTACAGGCAGTAGGGCAGTAGGAGAACGTCCCAGAGGCAGCCTCCAGGGTCCAGACCAGAGGTGTTGTGGCCTGAGCTGGAACAGTTGCTGGGGCAACCAAGAGGTGGAAATGGCGGGTGGTGGAGGTGGACTCTGTGGGCCACTCCTGGGTGGCCTTCCCCATCACTCCCGTGCCAGAAGGAAGAACTGCTGTGACTTGATTTGACAGAAACTCATGCAAGACGCTTTTGATTCCAGCAATCAGACCTCATGGAGGAAGGCTAATCTCACTTGCAAAATTGCTATCGACAATCTAGAGAAAGCAGAACTTCTCCAGGGAGGAGACCTCTTAAGGCAAAGGTATCTGTCTTTTTGTCTTTCTGGGCCCTGATGTTAGAACAGATAGCAATTGGCAAGGTGCAAAACCCACGTAAGGAACCCCTTCTTGTTTTCAATGTAAAACTGGTACTTAATTTTATTATATAGGTAATATTTTTTAAAGTATGAAAGAAAATACATGCTTATTTGTAATAAATTGGTAAAATAAAGAAAAATATTAATGACAAAATGAAACCATACTGTCATTGTGTTGTACACATTTGGATACATTGCCTCCTCCTACCATTTTTTTTCACGAAGTCTGAGTCATACTGTATATAAAACTTAGTGCCCTGCTGTTCTTCACATAGCATTATAGCACAAATACTTGCTTGTTGCTTTAGAAACTCTTTAAACAAAGGTTTAAGAGTACATAGTATTCCCCTGTATTAGCTAATCCCCTGTTTGTGGGTGTTTACATTTCTAGTTTGTCCATACTGTAAATAATACACAAGGCCACATCTTAGGACATAAGGCTTTGTCCACATTTTGGATATTTCCTTTGGAGAGTTTCCCAGGGATGAGATTATTGGGCCAAAAGCCTAAATGTTTCTAAGGCTCCTAATACGTATTTGCCAAATTGCTTTACAGAAGGTAGCAGCAGTTTGCGTTCCTACTAGGAGTCTTCAGGAGTGTGGTGTCAGCATACCCTTGCTGGTGTTGACTATGATCATTGATATTTAAATAGATTTTATTTTGATAGATTAAAAAAATGGGATCTCATTTGAAGATGGGATTTTCTTGCAGCCAGGCTTTTGTTGACATGCCTCCTCCCACTCTGGACTTTTAGGAAAACCACCAAAGAGAGCCTGGCCCAGACGTCCAGTGCCATCACAGAGAGCCTCATGGGGATCAGCAGGATGATGTCCCAGCAGGTCCAGCAGAGCGAGGAAGCCATGCAGACTCTAGGTAAAGCCGGACCTGGAGTTAGAAGCTTCTCCCAGAGACACCAGCCCCAGAGCCCTTGCCCTGGCACCTGCCACCAGGCTCTTCCACCTTTGCCCCCTCTCCCTACCCTCATCTCCAAGCTTACTGACTTGTGTGGCTTCTCAATTCTTCGACAGTGTGGTGTTGCCTAGAGTGGGATGTGTCGCTCTTACTTCTCTTTTTGGTTTTTATTGTTGTACTAAGAAGATCTGCACACCCCTGTCAAAATGTTTCCCCAGCAGAAGCACTCCCAGGGTCTCCTGTGAAAAGTAGAGATCCCCAGGCCTTCTCCTGGAGAGTGGGTGCCAGTAGGGCTGGGGGAGGGGCCTGGCAGTCTGTTTTTTTCTCTGGAGTTCTGTGGACCCATGTGGCCAGGCAGGTTGGGGAATCATTGCTTGAGGAGATGTTTAGTATATTGGCAGCTGGTTGGTCTGCTAGGGCCTCAGCTTACGATTATACTCTCCAGTGTTATTTTTACCATGAGCTCCTTTTAAAAGATACCATCAGAGGCCACAAAAGAAGCCACTTGAGCATCTGGTTTCTCTAGCAGCTTTCCCATGGTGTCTCCCTTGTAATGTAGAAGAGAATTGGCCCTCTTCAGGGTCCTTTGTATAGGAAAACAAGGAGAGAGTTTACTGTTTGAGACAGTTTTAGAAGATTTCACAGAGACTAAAGCAGAGAGTGTGGTATGCACTTGTCAGCTCATGGCCAGTCTCGTTTCAGCTCCACCCTTCCTGGGCCTCCATCTGGATTATTTCAAAGCAAATCACAGACATCATCTAAAAATATCTCAATATGTCTCTCTAAAAGATAAGAGACTCTTGAAACAAAAAACAAACGAAACCAAACCACAATACTATTATCACTCTTAAAAAGTATGTATAATTTTGAGCCACTCTTTTTTCAGTGCACTATTCAAACAGGAGGAAGGAAAAGCAAAGCAAGCAACTTGTCCCCCAGGTCAGTCCCTGTGTTTGAAACTTATCTGGGCGTTTAGGCTCAGAACCAGCCAGTCACATCCGCTACATGCATGCTGGGGGCGGGGCTCAAGCCTTGGGAGAGACCTGGGAGAGTGTGCAAAATAGGAAGCCACCTGGCCTTTGAGTGGAGGGCTTTTCTGCTTTGATGCACGTGACAGGACGCCTCCCCCTACACACAGTTTATAGACACATCAGAAACAGATGAGATCGTTAAGTGGTGAGGAGGGTGCACAGATGCTGCTGGCTTCTGGGGTGTTGAGGGCAGTTCTTAGGGCCCGTTAGAGAAAACTGTTGAAGAAAGAAGAATGCAATTCTTAATCCTTTCCTTACAGCTCACAAATTCAGCTTGATTTAAGAGCCTAATAGGGCTACAATTTTTTTTAAAAAAAGCATATAAGGGATATAATGTCTGGAATTTGCTGGAATTGGGTGGGGTAGTATGGGAACAGGAGCGCCAGGGTGTTGGTGGTTCTTGGGTATGGGTGATGGGCATAGGGCATTTCATGATACTATTCTGTCTACTTTGGTGATGCTTTAAAATTCTCTATCACATGAAGTTTAAAAAGAAAGGCCTGTTAGATTTTTTTGAACTGACTCTTACTTAGGTTTTTGGGATGGAGGTAGGCATGGAGAAAGGGCCAAGAGAGGGATTTTTGTTGTCTGAGTGTTTATTTTTCCCCTTCATCTGTCTTTATATAAATGCTGCTCTGTTTCCTCTGGTAATTTCTTTTACTTACTTATTGACTTTTAATTTTATGAAAAAGTAATATGCATTACATGGTTAAAAAAACCTCTAGGCCTGCATTGTCCAATAGAAATAGAATGTGAGCCACATATTTAACTTTAAATTTTCCAGTAGGCACATTAAAAAAGGTAAAAAGAAACCTATGAATCTGTTTAACCCAATACATATAAAATATTTCCATTTCAATATGTAATATCAAAAACTATTGAGATATTTTACCTTCCTTTTTCTCATACTAAGTCTTGGAAATCATGTGTGTATTTTACACCTAGGGACATCTCAGTTTGGTTTAGCCGCATATGCATGCTCAAGTGCCACCTGTGTCTAGGGGCTGCCATATTGGACAGTACAGGAGAGACGTAAAAAGATAGCTCTCTCTTCTGACCTCCCTCTGACCTCTGGCCATCAGGTCTACTCCCCAAGGGCAACCACTGTTACCAGTTTCTTTTATATCCTCCTGAGCTCCTCTAAGCACATATAGCACAAGCAAATTAAATATTGTTTATCCCCCTCTCTCTTACATAAATGGAAATTTTCACATACGCTCTTTCACACCTCACTTTTCCACTTAACAGCACGTTTTATTCTTTGGATGTTCTGATGATGTTAGGCTTTGGGGGAGAATCTTGCCAGGCAGACCTTCTTACCCAAGTGTCAGGCTCAAATACCCATACTCAGAAGTACATTTGACTCCTAGGCACAGGTACCTCCCCTTAGAGTTCATACAGTGGTCAGAGCACGGTGTGACATCTTTAAAGCTACAGCAGTGTCCCAGGACTGAAGAACTGACATGTGTGGGGGCTGGTGGCAGGGCCAGCCCAACTTGTTAGGATCCCACCAAGAGCAGATCTGACTCTCAGGGGTCTGGGCAGGGTGCACCTCAGGTGGAAAGTCTTGGTAACTCCTAGCTTCTGCCCCCCAAAAGACCTCATAGTGCCTGGTCACAATCACCCGGGTTCGTTTTGGGGCTGGTGGTTCTTCTCACCAGCACTTGCCTGCTTTGGAAAACTGAGATCGATGGTCAGGAAAGGAACTCTATTCTTTTTTCCCTGGTGATATTCACATTGGAGAACGCCTAGTTGTGGCCCTGTGACATTGTATATAAACAAACCACATCACTCTGAGCTGAATAGGACCTAGGGAGGTACTTTCCTTATAATATCCTTGTTCGTTGCTCCTCTGGTTGTCTCTGCTCACATCTTTGCTTATGGCCGAGGGGAACTTGCTGCAAAGTGCAGTGTTATTTGCTGGTAACCCAGCCAGCAGAGCAAAGTCTTTGGATTTGGTGCTCTACAGTCTCTGAGTCAGGCTCCCTCCCTCTTCTGTTTCAGCCAATTCTTCCCGGACTATCCTGGATGCAAATGAAGAGTTTAAGTCCATGTCAGGGACCATCCAGTTGGGACGGAAGCTTATCACAAAATATAATCGCCGAGAGCTGACGGACAAGCTTCTCATTTTCCTTGCCCTGGCCCTTTTCCTTGCTACGGTCCTCTATATTGTAAAAAAGCGGCTCTTTCCATTTTTGTAAGATCTGGAATTACCAGCTTTTGCCCTTTAAGCTCGTGTCAGGATCTGTCCATGCTCCTGAGGTCTGGCCCCGGCTGCCAAACCAATGCACACCTCTGCAGCCTGTTCCACTTGCTCAGCAGGTGGATTGCAGACCCAGCCCCCCAGCTTTCTGTAGGCAGCTGGTTGGCCTATAAAGGGCAAGTAGAGCAAGGGGAGGCCTGTCATCAGGACACCTGCAGGACACAGGGACTCCAGGAGCCATCACACAGTGCGTGTGGCTGTCACATGGGGCATGCAGAGGCCAGCCTTCAGGATTGGATCCTCCTCTCTCCCCTTCTCCTGCTGTAGCCTTAATGCCAGATCTGGTGGAAGGAAGAGAGAAGTGGGGAGAAGAAGGATAAGGAAAACTCAGGCCCATTCCTTGAATAAACTTGACTCTATTTAATAGAATGAAATGCATGTGGATTTATAAGGTATCCTTCTGGGAATTTGTGACCTGTTTTTGATGTCCAGATTTCTAGAACATCAACTTAGATCATTTATTTGTTCATTCAACAAAGGATTATTAAGCAACAGCCACATGCAATGTCTTAGAGACGTTGCTGCCCGTTACAAATACTTGGTAAAGCAGCTGTGGTTCCTCCCTCCGGGAGCAAGAAGAACAAGATCTCATAGGCTCTAAAAAAGCAAGTTACAAAAAGCCCCCACGGGAGGTGGCTGACACCACATCTGAAAAGGCTCAGGCAGACATCCTTCTCTTTTTATGTACAGTGGTGGGCCTGGCCTGGGGGTGTGCTGTGTCTTGGGGGCTGGCCCACGTCTTTCTCTTTGAGGTCCAGAGCTAAATATAACCATGAGAGCGAGCCTAGTGATAAGCTGAGGCCTGTCTGGGCCTGAGTTCTGTTGAGGCCTGGGGGATACTGGGGCTCAGGCTGGGAGATGTTAGTGTCTCCTTGTGCTGTAGGCCTGGCTGGCCTCATGAAATCCCAGCCTCCCCACTATTTATAGCCCCAGAGGCCCTGGGAGGTGTAATGTGGAGGCAGAGGGGAAAGTGGAAAGAACATGGACTTTGAACCTTGGTTTTGAGTCTTGGCTCTACTACTAAGGGACCATGTGACCATGGGCAAGTTACCTTTTGTCACTGAGCCTCAGTTTCCCCACCTGTAAAGTGGGGGTGATAGTCCATATAGTCATTTGTAGAGTCAATATGAGAATCAAACAAGAATGTACAGTAACAAGTGCAGCTTCTGTCTGACTGGACAGTGGGCTTCCCAAATGGGGCCCCCTCCAGGACTCTGCGCCCTGAGGTTTCCTGCAGCGAACAGGCTTTAGTGAAAGCTGGCCTGGGCATCGGAAGTTCTGTTAGATCAGCTTGAGCAGAGGGAGGGTGTGAACAGTTACGGCTTCAGTTACAAAGTCCGGATTGTCACGGGACCAAGTGTGTAAGAGATTGGCTGCACATCTCAGACTGAGTAGTTTAATGAGCAGGTTCTAAGTTAAAGTGTGTGTGTGTGTACTTGTACACACACACTTCCATATATATATCATTCTTAAACAATTTCTGGACTCAAGACACTCAGTGCAAAATGTGTATGCATGTGTCTTATTTATAGTCAAGTTAAAGCTGAGAATAAAGCACAGATGGGAAATTCCCACTCAGATTCCAGCTGTAAGTGCAGCAGATGGATGTTATCAATTTAGGATTTTCTTGTCTTAACATTTTTCTTTACTACTTCCCACTAATTGTCAACATCCTCCTTACAATATGGGAATGTGTGGGCTCTGTACTCCTTAAAAAAATCTCCCTTTGACTTTATTCTTCTTTAACTTGTTTCCTTCTGCAAATAGGTTGAATTTGAAGTGTCATCAATAGCATTATATCTTGCAGCCCCAGTCAGCCAGCCACCGGGATTCAAAATGATCCCGGTGGGCTGGCTGGGCAGAAGCAGCCAGCGCCATGTTCATCCGTGAGGGGGCAGTGTTCACATTTGTTCTATGATCTTGCTGTGTTTGGGACTCTCCATCAGTCCACGTGGAATGTTCTTATGGATTTTTTTTTTTTTTCGGATACCAGACACTTTAAAAAAAAAAGCCATACAAATGTACAAAGTCCACCTATATAGTTTTTGGGAGATGTTTCATAAATGATTTTAATTCTCACTGTTAACAGTAACGTAAACTTGTATTCTACATTTTGCTTAGATGAAGGTCAAGGAGCTAAAAGGACAGAGCATCTGTCAAGAGGTCGTTCATTCAAGTATTTACTGAGGACCTACTTTGTACCAGGCACTGTGTTAGGTACACTCAGTGAACAAAACAAAGATTCCCTGTCGTCATGGAACTTATAATATGTGGGGGAGGGTGGGCAGATGATAAACAATTAAGATACTAAATAAGTCATTCATTCTGTTAGGAAATAAGCGTCTTAGGGAAAAGTGAAGCTGGCTAAGGGAGATCTGGAATATAGGTGAGGGGATAGGTTTGCGGTATTAAGTAGGGTGGTCAGAGCTGGCCTCATTGAGGAGATAAGATCTGAGCAAAGGCCTGTTGAGGATGGAGACACCATAGCCATGTGGACTGCTGAGGGAGGAGGGTTCCACACAGGGGCCAGCTAGAGCTAGTGCAAAGGCCTACAGTGGGAGCATCTGCGATACTGTGATTTATCGTCAGAAATATATATTTGGTGTCCCCGGTCCTGGCACAGAGCTGCTAAAGCCCTTGGACTTTCCTACAATGAGAGTGATAAAGGTTTCTTTTGTTATCTTCATGAGGCAACTTTTGGAAAGCACTAAGGATGGGGCTGGTTGCCAGTGGGCCTCAGAGGAGGGGAGGGGGCTGGAGATTGAGTTCTGTCACCAGTGGCCAGTGATTTAATCAGTCATGCCTGTGTAATGAAGCCTCCACAAAACCCAAAAGGAGGGGCGCCTGGGTGGCTCAGTCGTTAAGCGTCTGCCTTCGGCTCAGGTCATGATCCCAGGGTCCTGGGATTGAGCCCCACATCGGGCTCCCTGCTCGGCGGGAAGCCTGCTTCTCCCTCTCCCACTCCCCCTACTTGTGTTCCCTCTCTCGCTGTGTCTCTCTCTATCAAATAAATAAATAAAATCTTTAAAACAAAAAACCAGAAGGACTGGGTTCAGAGATCTGGGTTGGTGAGCATGTGGAGATTGAGGGAGGGTGGTGCACTTGGAGAGGGCATGGAAGCTCTGCGTTCTTTCCTCATGCCTTTCCCTGGCATCTCTTTCATCTGTCTGTTCCTGAATTATATCCTCTTGTAATAAATTGGCAATCTAGTAAGTAAAATGTTTCCTTCATTTCTGTGAACCTCTCTAGCGAATTAATCAAACCTGAGGAGGAGGTGCTCATGGGAACCTCCCATCTGTGGCCTGCTAGTCAGAAGCCCCTGTGACAATCTAGACTTGTGATGGGCAGCTGAAATGGGGGTGGGGGTGGGGTCGCAGTTTTGTGGGATTGAGCCTTTAACCTGTGGGATCTGATGACCATGTGGGTAGTGTCCGAATTGAGTTGAATTATAGGACACCCAGCTAGAACTGATCGTTGGTGTGGGGAAAAAACCCATACATCAGAAATGCATCCATGCATGCACTGGAGCATGACTGATGGGGGAATAGCAAGGAAGCTAGTGTGGTTAGAGCAGAGTGTGAGGAGTGGTAGAGAAGTAGCACAGGACATCAGAGTGGGAACAAAATCATGAGAAGCCTTGTAGGTCATTGGAATGATTGAGCTTGTACTTTGAGGAATATGGGGAGCCACTGGAGCAGAGGAGTGACTTGATATGACCTACGTGTTGATAACAAAGTGAACAAGACAAGTACAGAGCAGGGTGGCCAGTTGGGAGGACCACTGCAGATGTCCAGGTAGCAGATTGACGGTGGCTTATACCTGGCTGAGCAGTAGAGGTGGTGAGAAGTAGTCATATTCTGGATATATTTTGAAGATAGAACCAATAAGATAAGGTTTCTTGAAGGAATGGGTATCATTCTTGAAGGAATGAGAGCCAAAACTAGGAAATTCCTTTTTTTAAAATGTCCTTTTATTTTTAAGTAATCTGTACACCCAACATGGGGCTTGAACTCACAACCCTGCGATCAAGAGCCGCATGCTCTACCAAGTGAGCCAGCCAGGCAATCCAAAACTATGAAATTCTTGGCCTACGTAACTAAAGGAGGAAAAGATCAGGAGTTGGGTTTTGGACATGTTGGACTTGAGATGTCTAATTAGACCCCCTAGTCAAGATGCAGGTACACAGGTGGTTATGTGTGAGTCTGGGGTTTGGGAGAGCAATCAGGGCTCATGGTATAAATTTGGAAGAGGGCACATAGATGGGATTTAAAGCCATGAGGTTGGATGAGCTCGCCCAGAGATTTGAGTATAGATAAAGAAGAACTCACGACAAAAAAGAGGAGCCAGCACATGAGACTAAGGAGGAATGCTCAGAGACAGAGCCACGGTTACCAGTGAGACTTTTGAGGGAGTCTGTTCTTTTAATCCCCCAAATAGGAGACTTTCTGATCTACAAGAGTCTGTGTTTTTCATCCTTGTCTTCATCGTTGTCATCGTCACTCTCATCATCAAAAGCATCTACTGTTTGTTGAGTTCCGGCTGTGTGCGAGATCCCTGAGGACTGCACATAAATGCAGTTCCCCCTTGCCTTTTAGGACAGCACAGAATGACAGTGGTGCCTGTGCACTGGCTGCCGTAGGGGACCTGTGGAGGGAGGGAGCTTTCCTCTGTGACAGGACGGGGAAGGTTGAGCCTTCCCCCTTGAGCCCTGCTCTGTCTTCTCCCCGTTACTGCTCAGCTTCTGGGACACGGTCTGTGTCCTCATCACCCACTTCCCGGCCCACTTAAGTCTCATTGCTGCGACGGTCCCACTCTCTCATAAACAAGCCTCCCTGGGGTCATCAGTTACCTCCGGGCTGTTCATCTGAAGGATGTCTGCCCCCACCTACCTCTTCCTTAGCAGTTGTTGACCATGGTGGGCATTGTTCCTCCCAGAAACCTGTTTCTGTGATACCACACTCTAGGTTTTCCTCTTGTTCTCTGGCAGCTCCTGCTCACTCTTCTTTCTTCATCTTCTCTTCAGCCTTAAGTGCTGGCTTACCAGAGCTTCTTCCCTCTGCTCCTTCTATGTATTCCGTCACAGGCAAGGTCATCCTATCCACCCCCCCCCCCAGTTTAACAATCATCTAGAGAATAACTTCTCAATAATTTCAAAGTTCTATCTCCATGACAGACGCTCAGGTGAGCTCCAGATCTCTATCATCTCCAACCTTCTAGCATTTCCATTCACATGTCTCTGTCTCTGAGACTCTGAGACTCCTCCACTTCAGGAGGGACCTCTCCCTCCCAGGCGCGGCCTGGCTCTTCTCCAGCTTCCCTGTCTTCCCTGACACACCTCATTTCCCCTCCTGGGCTTCCTTTTCCCTTCACCAGGCCCATCTGCTTCACACCTCTTGCCACCAGCCCAAGAGATGAGACTTCATTCAACGGTCAATATTGTTCTGAAGGAAGGCAGATACATTGTGTTAGTGAATTTAGGAGGTCAGAAGGCTCTGCTGGAGGCAATTTGGCAGGGTGACCCAATTTGGATGTTTTTCTAAGGAAAAAAAGATAGTTAAAAAAAAAAAAGATAGTTAAAATGTAAAATAAGCTTCCTTTTCTTCCTTGACTAATGGTGGTCTCCCCTGGGGCCCTGCCTGAGGGTTTGCCCAACCTGTGTTTCTTCCCTAAACAAGGGCAGAATAAAAATAGCTGGGGGCTAATCTAAGAGATACCAGCCAGGAGTCTCAGCAGTTGTCAGGAATGAAGGGCTGCAGGCTGGGATGAGGGGAGGGGATGGGTGTTATCTACCCCACCAACCACCCCCCCACCCCAGTCCCCAACAGCAGAGCCCCAGGGCCCGTGGTATTGGTCAACTTGCATTTTCAATGGCCCTACAGTGCACAGGGCCCCAAATCTGCCCTTTGGTGACAGAGGGGCCTGGGTTCTAACTGTAGTCTTCCTGGCCACATGCCCCTGGGCTGGGATTGCCCCTCTGTTGTTTCCTCATCTGGAACACAGGGATACCCAACAGCATTGACCTCTTAGGGGTGCTGGGAGATTAAAGGACAAAAGTCACCCAAGAACTCACACAGTGGAGCTCACAGTCACCCTGATGGCCATTGCATTCATTCCCAGAAAAACGTGGAATGACCTCATTCCCTTTTCTCTTTGGAGCTTTATTTTGGGGGAATGGTGGTTAGGTGAAGAGGATGCTGGCATTGGCAAGGAATCAGGCCCAAGGATGGAGCAGAGTTTCTCGGATGGTAGAGAGCTGAATGGGACAAAGCAGGTGGTGGAAAATTGGCCATCTTTCTCAAAACATCCAAAAAAAAAAAAGTTAATGGGAAGAATTAGCTCAATGTAAAATGTTCTGTTTATTATTATTAAATCTTTGCTCTTCTCTCTCTGCCCCTGCAATCTTGTTCACTGGCAAAGAATGCTCCTGGGTAAAATGAATCCATAAAGTAACAAATGAATATGGACTGGAAAATGAAAAAATGGTCACTCAGTTTTAATCTGACAGCTTGACTGGTATGAACGACAGGAGGGCTCCTAACAGAAATGTCACAGTTTCTGAGAAAGGAGTTCTTAGTTTGCAAGAGATGGCTCTGCCATTGCATTCTCTGCCACTACCTGACCAGGTTTGCAGACCAGTGGATTCAGGGACCGAGGGGAGGTGCGTTCTTAGGCTCTGCAATCTCCTGGCTGCCTTGCTGAAATGACCTCAACCCACTCCACCCCCAGTCCATTCCAGAATCGTACTGCATGTGTTCTTTGGCTACACTCTGCTGGGCACTAAGGACAGAAGAGGAGGATTCTCCCTGCCTTGCGGAGCCCACAGCCTATTGGAGACAGAGCCGGAGCTAGATAGTTACCCCAGAGGGTGGTAAGTGTCCTAAAGGGAGCCACAGGGGCCCTGGGGAGCACAAAGTGACAACTCCTTTAGACTGCTTAGAAGCAGCAAATGGTAGTCAAAATAAAATTAATGATAAGCAATTATAATGAGGTCCAAAAGCAGTGCTTGGTGAGGTGTTCAGGAGGTGATGATGTTAATAAATTTATTGAGTGCTTACTATGTGCCAGGCACTGTGCATTAATTCACTTAATCCAGGAATTCTACCAATAGTTAATGTTACTCCAGCTGAGGCAGCTGAGACCCAGAAAGGTCCAGAAACATACCCATGGTCACACAGTTAGCTAGTAACTGGTAGAACTAGGGTTCAAACCCAGACAGTTAGGCTCAAGAGTCTCTGGACTGCTCCCAACAATAGGAATAAGAGAGGCCAACAAAGTTCTGGGGGCAGAGGCATCCTCCATGCAGACCCCACCCAGCAACCCATAATGATCCAAAGGGGAGGGTAGAGATGGAGGAGTTGAGGGTGCAGGGTTAGCAGATCCCTTTGTGAGGGTGCCTGCTGAGCTTGGTCAGCACTGGAGGTTCAGGAACGGGAAGTCACATAAGCAAAAGAAAGAATTCACTGGCTTGTGTAATGGTAAGTGGCTTTAGACACAGCTGGATCCAGGTGCTCTAACAAAGATGTTAGAAACTGGTCTCCTTTGGTCTCTCCCCTGTTTCCCTCCACTTGGCTTTCTTCTGAGGTGGACTCTGACCAGGTAGCAGGTTTCCCCCTTCCCCATGGGCAGCTTCAGACTTACATCCACCTAGCTTGGAGTTTCTGAAGAAAGAGCCTTTTCTTAAGAGTTCCTGAAAATCCCTCGCTGAGTCCCTGTGGCCAGGGGGCCAGGATGTCCTGACTGGTGAGGCCCTGGTCACACGGCCAGCATGGGCGTGGAATCAGCCCCGCTTGGACCAACTGCAGAGTGGAAAGTGGGAGGAGGTGGTTCCTTGAAGGAAATAAGAGCAGCTGGGCTGTGTTTTTGCCAGTGTAGTGGTGGTCACGGCGCGGCTTATTTCCTTTGTAGGAAGAAGCATACTTTTAACAGTGGATTCTCTTATTAGGAAAGATCTGTTCATTGTAGGAAAATTAGAAAACATATTTAAGCCACACAAACTCCTCCTTCCAAAGATACTAATTTATAGTCTCATCTAGAGAGAATTGCTGGAAACATTTGGGAGTGGATGCTGTATCTTTTTTTCTTTCTTCTTTTCTACCTCCAACATATATGGGATCATGTTGTATATCCTGGTTTGTTTGTTTTTACTTTAAAAAATAGTTGATCAAGATATAATTTATAATAAACTGTACATAATTAAACTGTATAATTTGATGATGTTTGTCATGTGTACCACGCAATCAGGGTAATGAGCATATTCATCACCCCCCAAAATGTTCTGGTGACCCTTCGTAATCTTTAGTATATGTGCTGCAGAAGTGAGCACATGCTCCCTTGTAGTCTGTTTGCCGCCACCGCTCCCGTACTTTCTCCAGATGACCACTGATCTGCTTTCTATCACTATAGACTAGATTGTACTTTTCATCACATTTTATAAATGGGTCATATCATATATACTATTTGGGGGGTGTGGCTTTTTTCACTCGGTATGATTATGGACCTTTTACCTCAGTATAGTTATTTTGAGGTTCATTTGTGTTGCTAAATGTGTCGATAGTTCCTTTTTGTTGTTGAGTACTACTTTATTATATGGACATATCACAGTTTGTTTATCCGAACTGGATAGTGGACTTGCACACCCATGTTCATAGCAGCATTATTCACAGAAGCCTAAATGTGGAAGTAACCCAAGTGTCCCATCAATGGATGAATGGGTAAACCAAATATGGTTATACATACAATGGAATATTACTAAGCCTTTAAAAGGAATGAAATTCTGCCACATACTACATGGATGACATACTTTGACGACATTATACTAGGTGAAATAAGCCACACACGAGAGGACAAATATTGTATGATCTCACTTATACAAGGTACCTTTTATAGTCAAATTCATAGTGACAAAGTAGAAGGGTGCTGCTGTTGGGGGAGGGGAGAATGAGAAGGGACAATGGGGAGTTACAGTTTAGTGTTTAATGGGGACAGAGTTTCCATTTAGGGTGATTCAGTTTAGGAAAAGTTCTGGAGATGGATGGTGGTGATGATCATACAATAGTGTGAATGTGCTTAATGCCACTGAATTGTATACTCAACAGGGGTTAAAATGATAAATTTTGTGTTATGTATATTTTACCACAAAAAAAAATTGTTTTAAAGGAGAGGGTGGATTTCCCGGCAACTCACTGGAGTGGCTCCAGATCTGAAGGAGAGCTGTCGGAGCCTGGGCAGCTCTGGGACTGAGTCCTGAACAAGTCCTGACTCCAAGCACTCGTGGTCCTAGCACTGTGCCCATGCTGCCTCCCATCTCTGCTCTTCTTTGCAAGGCTTCATCCTCTCAGCCTCTTCTCGGTGGGACATGTGACCACTCGCTGCTCTGGGATTTAAGAAGACAGAACTTTCCCACATTTAGTAAGAAGGATACTAGGGAAGGATTCATGGAACGCAGACACTGGAAACCTCAAAGTCATGTTCAAAACTCCCTTTTTCATCCCCATATTATCACCTCCAAGGGTGTGGCCATTCTTTTCCATAGTGAACTTTCCTATGGTTCTCCCTTTTCCTACTGCCCCAATTGGACTTGGGCTGGCTTATTGCAATAACTTTTTTTTTTTTTTTTTTGAGGGGGGTCAGGGGCAGAGAGAGAGAGAGAATCTTAAGTAGGCTCCAGGCCAGTGCAGAGCCTGACCCGGGGTTCGATCTCCATCTCACGATCCTGAGATCATGACCTGAGCTGCAATCAAGAGTCAGATGCTTAATTGACTGAGCCACCCAGGCACCCCACGCAATAACTTTCTGAATGGTCTCCCTACCCTAGGCTCTGAGGGATGGGCTTATTTAAGGTGAAGAAACTTAGCACATTTCAAGAATGTGAGGGTGAATGGAGAGGAAGGTAGGCAAGGTCATGGGGGAGGTGAGGGGAGAGGGTTCACCTTGGGAAGGGGTTTCGTGTTCCACTGTAAGAACATTTGGAGAAAGTGTGTGTATGTGTGGAGACCTCTGCTGTCTTTGGTTTCTCTTTCCTGAGGGTTCAAGGTGGGGTTAACGGTGCTGAGAAGATGGACAAGACAGAGACTCATGGGGTGGTAGGTAGGATCGCTGGTAGTGTTGGAGCTTTGCGGAGGTTCTGGGAACTTTGGGTCAGGAAACCGCTGTGCAATCACTTTAAAAGATGTTTGCAAATTTCTTGACATTCTTTCCATCAAAAGGTGTAATCTAAGTCCTCTCCCCTTGACTATGGGCTGACTTTCATGATGTGCTTCTAATAACAGACTGTAGTGGAAGTGACGCTGTGTGACATCTGAGACTAGATCATAAAACAATATAGCATCCATCTGGCTCTCTCTCGGGACACTCACCCTTAGAACCCAGCCACCATGCTGTGAAGATGCCCAGGCCAAACAGGGAGGCCACTTGCTAGTGTTGGAGCCCAGCTGAGGTCTCTGCTGACAACCAGCGTCAAACACCAGGCGTGGGAATGATGGGGACTTCAAAATGACTCCGGCACCAGCTACCATCTGACTGCAACTGCATGAGCATGAGAGGCCCCAAGGAAGAAACGTCGGGCTGAACCCCACGATCCCCAGAACCATGAGACAAAATAACAATGGCCACGTGTTGTCGTTTTGCGCCCCCGTGTATTGTGATTTGTTACACAGCAGTAGATAGCTGGAACATGCTGCCAGACTGCCCTCAGAACATCAGTTCCTGTGGTTGACATTGTCCTTATAGAATGAACATTCATTTTTTGATGGTAAAGTGATTCATTTGATGGTAAAAGCGATACAGGGTCATGTGAGAAAATTTGGAAAACACTGACAAATTCAAAGAAGAAAAAATTACCTGAAAACCTACTACCCAAGATAATCCCTAGCACACAACAGGCACTCAATAAATACTTACTGAGGAAGTGAATGACCTGATGACTTGCCCCCCTGCCCCCGCATCCATTTTTGGGCATTTAGGTTGTTTGCAGGTTTTTGGAATGGTAGGTTTTTGATCTCTGGAGTTCACTGTGCTGAGCAAGATGGAAGCAGGACATGGTGAATCAGTTGGGCAAGCCATTTTAAGGTTTGCAACCTTAACATTTGTCTTTCCCAGGTAGAAAAGCATTTCCTGGAGCCTTCAGGAACCTTCCCCCCATCTGGGGCATTGACTCACCCCAGCTCAGAAAAGAGATCGCAAACATCTTCCTTCTGGAAAATGGATTTACATAGGAAGGTGAGCTTTCAGGATAATATTTATATCCATCTTTCAGTCGTGCTGCTCATGTTACTCAGTGTCACACTGACTTCAAACACTTCTCCCCAGTAAGTACAGGCATTGCCATCAGCTATTCTCAGGAACAAATGTGGTCATGTAATCCCAGGGCCTACAAAGAATGTGGCAGCAACTGAAACCAAATTAACCATTTTCTGAACCAAAAACTGGAAAGCAAATAGCAGAGGTACTTTTGAGCAGATAATATTAGTGACCCAAAATTTTCTCAATCCTCTGACCAAAATACATCCCGTTCCTTCTGACTTGAAAGAGTCCACTCACAAGGTTAATGTTTTTCCTTATATATTTTAACACGCTCAACATGGCTTTCTTCCCTAGTGTCTTGAAGTGATGTAACTGGTAGAAGCAGAGCAGAGTTTAAGGGGGAGGCCTCCCCGGATAACCAGGCGTACTTTCCTCCTTTCTTTAGGGACGGGAAGTAGGTATAGCTAAGCACAGATGAGGTTATTTTAGGAAATCGTCTGGGAGAAAGACCCATACTCCTTTCCCTTGGGCAGGGAAAGGATGTCCCTCTCCCCCAGCCTCAGGGTTGAGAGTCAACTGCCCCGTGGTGGGCGTCTGCTGTGTCTGTTTGTCCTACATCTATTCCCCTTTATCTGAGAATACCCCACCTCTGCCAGTTTTTCTTTGGGGAGCCACCCTTTCCCACTCTCAGTCCACATGGTTAGAGTGGAGTTCACCCAACCCTTGATACCAGGATTGGAGATGTGACCTGGACAATCAGGGTCAGATTAGCTCAGTGATTGGCTCATATAACCAAAGCCAGGCCCCCAAGCATCAGTCCTGGGATGTTTGCTGGAATTCTCCAGAAAGAAGCATTCTCTTTTTCTGGGATTGCTAAGCTCATAGGAAGGGACCCTGGAACTACTGTCTTTGGGGGAGCCTGTCTAGAAGAGAGCTGAGAGACGGACAGAGAGACAGCGTCCTCCTGACATAATTTAAGCCCTGGGATCCAGCTATGCCTGAAACCAGCTGTATTTCTGGTCTTCCTATTTAGATCATCCAAAAATTAACTTATTTTACTTTGGCTTCTGTCACTTGCAACTCAAAGCGTCCTTAATCATACAGCCCCTGTGTATTGGAGGAGGGAGAAATTAAAGAGGGAGAGAACTGGCAGGCAAACCCCCTTCAAAAGGCTTCCAGACAAGGGCCCTCCACATTAGTATGGCCTAAAGCATAACAGTTTCTGTCCAGACTTTCCCTACAAAGACTTCAGGCCCTGTTGGCTTTCTGGTTTACTTTGACCACCAGTTGTTCAGTTGACTGTGAACTGGTCTTAACCTAGAGCTGGGATGTTAATTAACCCAAAGTCTGGGATTTGGCCCTTGTTGACATTAAGCCTGACCCTTGGCTTACCACAGTTTTCTGCCCCAAGACCAGGCCCTACTTGACCACAGAGATGAGTATGGGATGCCTGCTTAAATCTGACCACTGACCAAGAATAAAGAAACTGGGTGTCAAAAGCTTTACCAGCCCCAGTGTGTTCCCTATTTGGGTTGCAACCTCATTACCATCATGCAGCTTCCCCACCCTGTCACTGGCCCCCAGTGCCCAAGCCAGAAACTCAACCTCCTTCCCATCTCCTTTGTCTTTTATAACTCTTCTGACTCGTCACAAGCCCCCCTCCACTTCCACAGAAATACTTATATGAAGAAATGTGACCAGATTCAAAATCCCAAGAAGTTCCTATATTATAATTGCCAAGTGAAAGAAAAGAGAGGTTCTTTAAATGTAGTTTTGACCATTATAAATTTTTTGAGATGACAAGACAAAATTTTCTAAACCTTTTCTTTTTTTTTTTTTTTTTTTTTAACTACTTGTGTTGTGAAAACAAAACCTCTTGGCAGTTCTGACTCTGAAGAATTTGAAGCACTCGTCATTAAAACAGGGATTGCAGGTGGCCATGAGCCTGAAGCCTGACACAAAAGTTACATTCATGGAAGGAAATTCTCAGTCAGATTTTTGACAATATTTCATTCCAGTTTCCTATTAAGTTTCCTCCTCTTTGTAATTTATTTTAAAATCAGAGTTATGTCATATGAAAGTGTGATGAGTTTTTTCACGAAGCCCCAGAGAGACCAGGTCTAAAACCCCTCTTGTCTGCTGCACCTGCCATAACAACATTACCATTTTGGTAAAACTACTTTCTACCCTTTGGTGTGTCTGATGTATCTCTTTAAAAAGTCTGACAATTAGGAATCCAGAGCTCGGATCATCCTTACTGCCATTATCTTTCTAATCCAGACCCAGCACAGTCTGCGTTTTCTCCCCTGTACCCATCTCAGGATCCTACTGAAAGCCCGCAGCTAGTCCACTAGGAGAGTGAAAAACAAAACCATGTCAACCACGGAGTTTAATGTCATTGCATGTGGAATGGAGGTGCAATGCCTCTTTTCAAATTGGAAAGGAGAATAGCCTGATTATCTCTTGAATCATACTGACATATAGATATTCTCTCATATGCAAATTCTATATGGAAGAAGCCCCATTTCCAAAACCCATGTGAGAACAAGATGATTTCCCTTTAGAAAAGTGACTATGGCATGTCAAAACACAAAATCTGAAGTTTTTGCAGATTGTAACTGCTTGGCAGATGTGTGCCAGATAACAGGGACGCGTAAAACTACTACATGTTCACTTGGGCATTTATCCCAGAGAAATGGAAGTTTATATCCTCACAGAAATCCGTCGATGAGTATTCAGAGTGCCTTTAATAGCCCCAAACCAGAAACAACTCAAATGTCCTCCAACGGGTGAATGGCTAATCAAATTCTAGTACATCCTTACAGTAGAACACTACTCAACAACATTAGGGTTCAAACTGTCCATCTGTGCAACAACTTGGATGGGTGTCATGGGAATGATGCTTCGTGAAGAAAGCCAGTCTCAAAGGTCTGCATGCCCTGTGAGTCCATTGATAGAACATTCTCAAAATGACAAAACTAAGGAGAAGGAGAACAGATTAGAGACAGCCAGGGGACGGGTGTAGGGGGCTCTGGCTGTGAAGAGGTAGCATGAGGGAATTCCTATGTGGGGATGGAATGGGTCCATGTCTTGATTACAGTAGTGGTTACACCAGTCTATCCATGGGATAATGTAACACAGAAACACACACACACACAAATGAACACGTAAAAACTGGTGCAGAATAGGGTTGGTGGTCTAGTCAACCATACTGTATCCACATCAGTCTCCTTTGATGTTGGACTACTGCTCTAGAAGATGTTACCATTGGGGGAGGCTGGGTGAAGGGTCCATGGAATCCTGTGTACTATTTTTGCAATTTCCTGGGAGTCTATAATGATTTCCAAATACAAAGTTTTTAAAAGCCCTAAACATTAGGGATTACTGCGGATGAATATAAATCAGAAAAGAAGACTTCTCGCTAGACTCTGGGGTTCAGGTTACTTGTACTTGACTCACTAAGTACTGTTCAGGGGCACAAGTCCGAGCGCAAAGTGTCATGTGCCTTATGTGCTTGTGAATTTGAGTTGTCTGTTCCCCCTAGAAAGGATCAGGCTGCAGCTCGTCAACTGAAATGAGACGTGGCTTTAATTCCTGGACTCTCAGTCCCCTCCAGCCCCACAGTCATCCATTTGGTTGGGGACCAGAGGTCACTGATGGCGGAAGTGCATCCCTCCTGTCTCACTTCTCACCCTCCTGGTGGGGCCATGGCTCCTTGTAACAGACTGGCCCTTCCAGGTGTGGCCCCCTGTGACCCCTGTCTTCTCCTCGCTGGGTGTGGTGCTCACTCAGGAGGCCATCCAGTGCCCCCATCACTGGCTTCAAAGGCGGCCTTTTCAAGGAAGCAGACAGAGCTCAGCTGTCTGTGCCCTGTGAATGGTTATGAATTGGGGCGGGAACTCTAGAGAATCACAAGCAGCTCCGATTCCCATGCTTAGGGCCACTCAAACCACCTGGCTTTGAAGCCCCAGCTGGGGTGTCTGTGCAGCTTCCAGCAGAGCAGAGTTCAGGGAAGGAAAACAGATGGCTTAGTCATTAGCGGAGGACAGAAGACAACATCCTCAGGCCAAGAATCCAGAGCTCCGGATGGGTTTCAGCATCCCCTGGGGAAACTCTGAGCCTCTGGAGGAATAATCCAGGGATGCTGCCAACCTCAGTGGCACCTTTGGGGAGTTAGAAAAGTGTGCCCCTTTGGGGGGGGTCATGGGTCCTTGGCCCACAGCTGGCCAGCGAGTGGCACCTTGTGTGAGAATATTCAGCCAGTTCAGGGAAAGGCAGATGGCCAGAGGAGAAGGCTGGAATACAGGCTGGGACAGGCTGTGAAGAACTTTGATTTTCATGCCAAGGGGTTTGGACCTCATTCCATGCTTGAGCAGAGGGCCAGGTTTTGTCAGTCAAGTGAGGCGTACCCCAAAACCTAGACCTGAGGGAAATCTGGTTTTCTACCTAGTGGACGTAATTGATTGTGGTGGTTTTGAAACACAGCCATGGGTCCACTGACACTTCTCTGTTGGAGGAGGAGTCTCTGTCTACGTCTATAGGCTCCATGTCCTTCCTCTTGAAACTCTGAGGGCTTGGGACTGTTTTGATGAATGGAGTACAGTGGAGGTGATTCTATATGACTTCTCAGGATAAGTGATGAAAGGCTGTACAGTTTCCACCTGGTTCTCCTGAGCCCTTGCCCTTGGAAAACTGAGCTGCCATGTAAGAAGTTCAACTGTCCTGAGGCCACCATGCTGTGAGGATCCTAATCCACGTGGAGAAGCCAGTGTAGATGCTTGAGCTGTCAGTTCCCACTAGGGCCAATCTTTGGGTCTTCCCAGCCCAGGCACCAGACAAATGAGTGAAGAAGGCTGCAGGTGGTCCCAGCCCCTGGCCATTGCAGTCTTCCCAGCTGGGGGCCCAGACATCATGGAGTAGAGATAAGTCATCCACACTGTGCCTCATCTGAATTCTTGGCCCACAGAAGAGATAAATGGTTGTTGTTGTCTTATGGCACTAAGTTTGGGGTGGTTTATTACACAGCAATAGACAACTGGAACATTACCAATAATCTGAGTAAGACAGACATCTTAACCTCAGATACTTTCACTTGGGCAAGGCATGAAGTAAGAATGTGAGAATGGGGCCTAGTGAGGAAGTGGTGGGGCCAGCAAAAACACTACCTGGCAGGGAGCACCCACCTGATGGCCCTGGGGTGAAGCCTTTGTGGCATCTGGATTAAACCAGTATCACCTTGGTAAATGTGAATGAAGAGTTGGGGCACACCCCAAACTCCAACCAACGTCATCTGGGGCGATCTCAGGGAGGCCCAACTATTGGATTGGACTGTAGTTTGTGACGCAGAAGCCTCATCAGTTGTGTTGTACCCATCTAGAGAAACAAGCTGGTGATCGTTTCAGCCACAAGGATAGGAAAAAGCAGCCCCCACCCCAAAGCCTCACCTCACAGTACCCCTCAACTCTGTCCATCAGGGAGGAGTGGGTCCTCACCTCCCTTGCCTCTGGTTCCAGTCTCACCCACAAATGCCTCTTCATGATGGTAGTGCCCTTGTCCTCTCACCTCTGGACCAGGTTCTTCACCAGCCTACCTACTACCCCCACCTCTGGGCCTACAGGCCTCCACATGTGTCACCAGGGTCTAGCACAGTGTCTACACATAGTAGTTGCTCACTAAGTACTTGGTACATGACTAGATGCCTTAAAACAACAGAAAATTACTGTTGTACAATTCTATAGGCTAGAAGTCCAAAAGCAAGGTGTTGACAGGGCCGTGCTCCCTCTGATAGCTTGAGGGGAGAATCCTTCCTTGCTTCCTGTAGCTTCTAGTAGTGCCAGCAATCTCTGACATTCCTTGTCTTGTAGATGCATCACTCCAATCTTGGCCTACACCACCACATGGCCATATTCTCCCTCTGTGTCTTCACATAGTCTTCCCCCTGTGCCCATCTATCTCTGTGTCCAATTTACCCTTTTAATAAGGAGACCAGTCATACTGGATTAGGGCCTACCCTAATAACTCCATCTTCATTAATTACATGAGCAATGGCCCTATTTTCAAATAAGGTTACATTCTGAGGTGCTGTGTGTCAGGACTTCACATATATTTCGGGGGGGGCAAATTTTAACCTATAACAGCTTAGATAACATAAGTCCAGCCCTGAGATAAGGATCTGCTCCCAGGATGCTGATCAAAAGCCTTCTGAGCCAGCAGGATGAGAATGAGAACCCAGTCTGGGGGGTTCACCCACCCAGGGTGCTCAGGCACGCCAATGCATGAGCTTATCACACCATGTAAAGGGGCCCCCTTTTATTGCCTTTTGGCACATCTCTTCATAGGGCAGCACTCACTACAACATGTCATTATTTTGTTCACTATAAGCTTGAGAGGGGCAGGGTCCTTATGTATCATATTAACACTTATATCCCCGGTTCCCACCACAGTGTCACAATAAATACTGATTGAGTGCACACATGAATGAATAAATGAATAGTGACTTGTTGGAGGGAAAAAATATTTCAGAAAGCTCCCTTGGAACCACTGTGGAGGGGCAGAGACTGAAATTGAGGGGACCAAGGAGGTGGGTGCAGCCATAGGCTGGTGCATGGAAGGCATCTGAAAATTGATTTGTGGAGGTTTCAACCTGAAAGCAGAATTGCTGCGCATACGTCCCAGGAGATGAGGCATGCTTATGCAGTGATAATGGCACCCCTGGGAGCCAGGGTGGGGCTGGGCAGGGGTCAGCACACACCTAGTGCCACCAACAGACCAGTGGGTGGGAAATACAGAACAGCATGAAAGCAGGCAGTGGCCTGCCCCTGGCTCCCTCCTTTCCAACTGTGTGATGATCAAAGATGACCCAGTGAGGCTTGTTAACTCACCCCTTTCCAGACCTTTCTGGCCCATTATACCCTTCCTTTCTGGTTTGCAGCCAAGGTGACCAAGGACAGGGATAGCAGAGCAGGCACATTCACTCAGCAAACCCTCCTGCAAGAAACAGTCATACCAGCCAACTGCTAGCCCATGAACAGACAGAAAACATTATAGTATCTTCCTGTTCAAACTACAGAATACAAACTCCACTCAGTGGTTTCCAAACCCTTTAACTAGGCCTGTTCAGCAAGCGCTTCCATGTCCCCGTGTGCGCACCCAGCAGCTCTGTGAGGCAGCACGTCATGACCCCAGTGACGCACGAGGGCACACAGCTGGCAAGCAGCCCCTAGGCTGTGCGTGTCCAAAGCCTGTCCTCCACCCACACCGCAACGCGACCTCCAGTTCCACCCACTTGAGATCGTCTGTGAGGAATCTCCACTTTGGGGCCTCACACTGAAACTACCTTAGGCCCAGTCTCCTGCTTGAGAGAGCGACCTATGGAAAGTGGGGAAGGGAAGTCACGTTTGTTGAACTGACATCTGTTCAACAACATGGTGTGGGGGGCTTTAATAGCCCCATTTAACAATCAGGGAAATCAAGTCTCAGGTTGTTTCATGATGCTAGAGCTAGGATAATAACATGGGCCAGTGGGTACTAAAACCAGTGGTTTTGCCACTACCCCATGGTCCTTTCCAGAAGAAGACCTCCCCGCACCTCCCTGTGTACTCCCCCAGACAACAGATCCTTGTCCATCCCACAGGCCCTGCTTGCCTGTGGCTGTAGGATGTGGCCAGTCCTCCCACCCAGGACTGGAGTGGAGATAAGAGGATAGGGACTGTTGGGCCGGGTTGGGCTAGGTGGCATTTAAGGATGGGAACGGCCCTTATGCTGGCCAAGGCCCAGCTGGAGAGAGACCCCAGGTGACCATAGCCCTCAGGAGCCTTTCTTGTAGATTCAGAGTGAGGATACTCTGCAGACGTCCAGTGAAGGTTGACAAGGCCCTCGGGTGAGACCGCCTTAGAGATGGCCCCTGAGCCCCAGTGGCCTACCTTGTCACCAGATGTTTACCCAGCCCTGGGCAGAGGGGAGCGGGTAGGGGAGGAAGGGAAGATTGAGGAGAGGACAGGTACAGAGGCTGAACACTTAGGTTCTTAAGTCAGACTGCCTGGGCTCACATTCTAGCTCTCATTGTGACGCTGCCATCACCACATTTGCCGTGTCCTCTAATGCTGGCTATTTGCAATTCCTTCTTTCTGAATCAGTTGACTATGGCCACAATAATGTGCATAACAACAACAACAAAACCACTGAACCTTAGTGGCACTCAACAATAAGCATTAAATTAACTCTATGGCTCTTATGGACCAGCTGGGTCTGGCGGGGGTGGGGGGATGGTGGACTGTTGTAGGCTGGCTGACCCCACTCCATGTGTCTCTCCCCTCCTTCAGCAGCCAGCAGGCCAGCCTGGGCTTGCTGTTCTCATGGAGAAGCCAGAAACAAGACCAACCATGCTAGCGTCCCTCCAGCCTCTGCTGCCATGTCATTTGCTAACATCCTATTAGCCAAGCAAGTCACATGACCAAGTACAGAGTCAGGAGCTAGGGATGTCCGCTCTGCCCATGGAAGTAGGGGGATGAGGCAAATATATGGGAATAATAAGCAGATCCAGCACACGTCCCCTCTACACTATGAGTTCCAGTGGGATGCTTATTGATAGCTGGATTTCTAATCCCTGGCATAGGGCTGGACACAGACTAGGTTCTCAGCAGATGATAATAATGAGAGCTAATATTTAGGAGCCCTTAAAAGTGAGATAAGAGGACCTATTCTATGTCAGGCACTGTGCTAACAGCTTTACTTCTTTGTTCTCATTTAAATGCCTTACTGTGATGTAGGTCCTAATAGCCCCATTTTACAAAGGAGAGCCCTGAGGTCAAGGGAAGCTAAGTGAATGGCCCCAGGTCACATGGCTGTGTAAGTGAGAATCAGAACACAGCCTAAGCAGCCTGGCATCAGAGTCTGAGCTCCTGCAAACTATAAAGCGAGCCCAGGGAGAGAGTGCTGAGCTGAGCTGCAGCGGGGGGGCAGTGGCATGGTAGAGGAGGCGTACTTTGCCCTGGATTTGACGAATGGAGTCAGTCTGGGGAGCGCATTCCCATACACAGGGAAGGGTGTATGCAAAGGCACAGGGGAGTGACAGTTTGTGGGAGAGCAAATTTCTGACACATACAGGTGGGAGATGAGGCTGGAGAGACGAGCAGGGTACTTAGATGACAGAAATGGCTCATTCTCTCTGTTTTGTTCTGTAAACATTTTTAGGTGGGCACAGGCATAGATACCAACTCACCTACATTTGTCAGCCTTCCTTGCAGCTGGGTGCGTAGGTAGGTGTGGTGAAGCAACTACTTTCAGATAATGGGGCAAGAGTGAAAGTTCTAAGTGAAACTTCTAGATTGTGTCCTTAAAGGAAGACGAGGGCCCCTCTCTACTCTTCCCTCATCCCCCTGACTAGAATGCAGCTGGGATGGTGCAGCCATCTCAGAGCATGAGGTGGTTGCTGCATGTTGAGAACAAATTGCAGAACAAGATAGAAAGAGCCCAGATTCCCAATACCATCAAAACATAAATTGGGACAAACTTGGCATGAAAGAGAAATAAACTTCTCATTTGCTTAAGCCATTCTAGTTTGCGGGTGCTTTGTTATAGCCACCCTTGATCCTAACTAGTGTATCATGCAACTTCATCATACCCTGCAGAGGAGTTTAGTTCTATCCCCAGATCGGGGAATACAAACTCAAAGGCTTATAGGCGCCAGGCCAGCCATGCAGATGAGTAAGGAAGACTAGGTACTTCTTTTCACCAAGAAATATCTGCTTTCCTGTTGGAAATACAGGATCCTCTTCACCTAGCTTTAATTTTTCCCATTTTGCAAGACAAGGACATAAGAAATCTTTCTCTGTTCTCAACTTTGCTATGAGAGGAACCACTGGTGCCACCTCATTGTCAGGGACAATAGGGAGTGGTGGGGACTGTGGCGAATTGGAGAGCAGATGCTACTCAGTCTACACAGGGGAACATGAGCCCCCATGGCCAGATAACTCCATTTTTCAAGTTCAATAGTCTGGATGTTTAAATCTAGCACCGTCTGTGTCGTGGAGGAACACAGAGCCCCCTGAGAGAGCAGCCAAACGCAGAGGCTTCTTCACACGGGAAGAGCGCGGGTCCCATGGACAGTCCTGAGGCTCCGCGGCTCCTCCAAATAGTAGCATGAGGCCAGTGCGCAGGAGGCGACCTGGGAGCAAAATGACGTGGGACAAATTACAGATAGTCTAGCCCAGCACTGTCTTGAGCTTCACCGTTACAATAAGGAGGAACCACAAGGCATTTATTTTCCAAGCTCCTGGCATAATCTTCACAGGTGTTACATAAATATTCAGGAAAATCACATACATTGTGTTCATTTAAAAAGAGAGAGAGAGAGAGAGAGAACCCTTCATGGGCTAAACATTCCAGTTTACAACCTCAACTCTAGTGACCGGAAAGCGTGATGGAATTTTGAATAAGGACCTTGTGCGGAGAGAATTGTGTGGAGAATGGACTGGAGAGTGAGACAGGGTCAGTGTCCCAGGCTGGTAGGAGGCCATGGAGCCTGAGTAAGGTGGTGACCGTGGGCACAGGGAGGACAGGCCAGAGCCTGCCAGCGGGGGAGTGCACTGGCCTCTTCCCTGGCGTGCAGCGGGCTGTGCTTCGGGAGGCACTCCGGCTGGCCCCGCAGTGCGGGCGTGGGAAGGTTCGGGGGGATGCTCCCTCAGGAGCCTCATCCCGATGCACCGCAGCACACCTAGAGGATCAGCAGCCTCATCTGGAAGCAACCCAGGAGCTCGGCGTGGGTAAGGCCGCAGTTCCCACGCCATGGTTCCCACGGGGCGAGGCACAGGTCCCTGGGGGCATGAAAGACAATTGTAAATGGTGCACAGGAAACATTTTCTTTTCAGTAGTTCTGTCCTTATTTTCCTGTACCTTTGGGAAATGTGATTGGCATATAAGAGCTGCAGTTTCATAGGTACTATTGTTCAGGATTAGGCAAGTAAAAGCAGTGAGTCACTTAAGGTGAACTTAGGGAAAATGTCAACAAATAACCCCCTGAGCGGGGGGCTGAGTGGACTTGGGAGAGATGGTGAAAGTGAGGCTTGAGGGATAGGGCTGGCCAGCCTTCCGGGTTCCAGTCCAGCCCACCATCTTTCCTTGCCTCTGGTTGTTTCGCGTAGGCTGGATACCAGCTCGGTGTTTGTGCACAGATCAGGTCACTTTTGCTCACAAGCCAGCCTGCTCAGTCTTTTTTGTCCTCGTCTGAGGATAAGAAAGCCTAAATGTCAAGTACTGGCCCGGACACGGACTCTAAGCCCGGTCGGTGTCTAGCTGTTTGGGACAGCATGACAGGGGCCATTCTTCTGTGAGCAGCTCTAAGAGGCTGGCCTGGAGTGGGGCTACCCTGGCTCAGGGGCTGACCTGGGCCCTCCAGGGAAGATCACTCACCAAATGCGGTGTTGGGCACTTAAGAGGGTTGTTCTGAGGACCCCTGGGGGGACAGCCAGACTTTGTTTTGCTTTTCAACATAAAATGTGCTTTTGTCAGTTTTTCAAGGAAATATATGATCATTCTAAAAATTCAGAAAGAAGGAAGAAAACCGACGCACATAATCCCACCAGACACTCACTGTTGATGATAGCCAGACATTTTGGTTCAGGTTCATAATCTTGGAATCTAGCAGAAAGCATCTTCTCTCCGTAAGAGAAATGTCTCCCCATATGCCCTGCTTTTCTGTACCGCATCAGGTTGCCTCCCAAACATCAACAAAATTTGACAGGTCCAAGGACGTTCCAGTTTCTACTCGTCGATTTCTGGTGTTCCCCCCACTGTCATGCTCTGTTGTCTCTCCTCCCTTCTGGCTATCCTTACCCCATTGGTCCACGCTGCAAGGCCACAGAGCTTGGGCTGACAGCTTTGGCATTGAAAACACCTGACTTTCCAGTGCCCTCTGAACAGGGTGATGCTTCTAGCCCAGCTCAGAACAAAATACGGAGTGTTTCTGGTAAAGAGATCAGGAACATAAAAAGGAGCAAGTATCTGGGCATGGGAGCTAATAGCTTTCGAGGCCCTGCCCGCTGCAGGCCCTGCGGCTCACCCCGCACTTGACTCCGGACCGCAGGTCCCAGAGGCTGCGGATGAAAGAGCAGAGAGGATGAATTCCAGCATCTTGATTTCAGCCCACAGCTTGGACAGCTGTGTGAAGCAGGCCCCTGACTCCACCAGGGGAAGGCAATCCAGCCATCTGGTTGGTGGGAGTCAGGGCTGCGATTAGCTGCTTCTAAATGCCATGCTTAAACCAAGTTCTCTGGCTTTGAAGATGATTCCTGCAGGACCAAATAGTTCATTTCCTTGAGGGGAAACACTGTCAGGTTTAAAAGCCATCATTCTCCAGGGAGGCCGGGTGGCTAAACACTGTTAAGGAGGGGCTTGGTTTCTGTTCTAACAGCTCCTTGAGCTTTACACTTAATGGGAGCAGGGTGGCACAGGGGGCAGATGAACAGTGGGGCCATCTATGGCCCCCAGACAATTTGGTCTCATCGTCTTTGGACTGTCATGTGTGTGGTTTATTTCAACCAAGGCAGCTGCGCTCTCTGCTTTCAATCAGGGCACGCCGTTCTCAGCCCCGGCACCGCACCCCCAGAGAACACCCATCCGTTTGCCTGGCATTCATTGGGCAGCTACTGTGTGCCAGGCGGTGTGAACCGGCCAGAGCAGTGGAGTCCAGAGGACAGAAGCATGGGCTCTGGACCAAGCCTGCCTGGGTCCTGAATTCAGTCCTGGCCCTGCCCTAATTTACTCTCCATGTCCTCTGCGCTAGGGACTTCGGTCCTGATCGGTAGCTGGAAGATAATGATGGTGTTTGTCTACAGGGTTAAGGTGAGGATTAAATGTGATGTTGCAAATGCAGCCTGACGCTTCATAATTGCTCCATGAGTATGGACTACGATGGCATAGTCCCCGCCCTCCATGGCACTTAGTCTAGAAGGGACGACAACAAACCAATGCACTTGCAAATGTGTGGAACAGACTCTAAGAAGGGCCACTAAAATAGAGGATGTGGAAGCACCCAACTTAGACGAGGGCTCAGGAAGGCCCTTTCTTAGAAAGCTGCATGCAGGAGTGGGTGATGCAGCCAGAGACGTGGACAGGCCATCCTGCCCAGGCAAGGAGTTCTGGATCGCCTACAAGCACTGTGGAACACTGGGGGGCCTTGTGCAGGGAAGTGACAACATCCGACTTCTGGATCCCTGCAGGCCGCGTGGACACTAGACTGTAGGGAATTGTGTTCATTTTCTATTACCACAAACTCAGTGGCTTCAAACGATACAAATGTATTCTCTTACAGTTCTGGAAGGTGGAAGTTCTGACATCAGTGTGTCAGCAGGGCCACATTCCTCCTGGAGGCTCTAGGGAGAACCTGTTCCTTGCCTTTTCTAGTTTCTAGAGGCTGCCTGCCTTCATCAGCTCCCAGGTGCGTTCCCTGCCACCTCTGCTCCCATTGTCACATTTCTTTCTCTGACTCCAAACCTCCTGTCTCTGACAGTGGGCCCACCTAGATAATCCAGGATAATCTGCCCATTTAACCTAATCACACATGCAAAGGTTTTGGTGTGTGCATGTCTGGTTTTGTTTTTGTTTTTGCCATATGAAGCAACATTTTCACAAGGTTCTGGGGATTAGGACATAAACATTACAGACATCATTGCGGGAGACTGTTATTCTGTCTAACACAGGGAGCAGGAATGGAAAAGAGGAGACTGGCTGGGAGGCCGCTGTGATCATACAGGCGAGAGAGAACAGTAGCCTGGACCAGGTTGGGAGCAGTGGAAGTGGAGAGAAGCAAATGGAATTAGAGAGATTTATTGTGCCTGGCAGACGGAAAATGGGAGATCGAGTAGTGTTCTGGCTCTTAAAGCTTTCATCCGGAATTGACATGTTAATATCACTTCTGCTCACAAGTGACATGGCCATGCTAACTTTACGGTGGTGGGGAAATGCAATCATGTTATGTGCCCCACAGGAACACAAACAGAGTATGTGTGACTGCTACATCTGGTGTAGAGACCCTGGAGCTAAGGGCCATCTAAAGCAGCATTCATCCAGCTGGCTTCTCTGCCCCTTGAAATAAAATCCCAGCTTCCTACAGTGGCTTCATATTAGTTAACGATAGCCAAAATAATGCCGTGAAACAATCCCTTCCCACCAATCCAGTGGCTTAAAACCATCAGGTTTTTTTTTTTTTTTTTTTTTTTCCTGTCATACATCTTTGGGTTAGCTGGAGTTTGGCTGAGGTTCGGCGGGCTTGGCCCAGGCTCTAGGTTAGGTTAGGTCCAGGGCTGCTCCAGGTGTCTCTCATCCTCCTTGAATGAGTGGGCTGGCAGAAGCCCAAGACAGCAAGCCCCTCCATGAAAGCATACGTCAAGCCTCTGCTATGTCCTATCTGTTAACATCTGATTCGTCAAAACAACTCCCCTGGGCAAGCCCAAAGTCAAGAGTCAGGGAAGTTCAGGGACAGGTGTAAATACCATACAGGGGAGTGAAGTCTTATGATCAATCTGCCCCATGTCTACAAGGCGGACTTCTCCAAACCCACATCTAGTCCTCCACCCATCCACTGACCCCACCATCCAAGTGCTCACTAAGTGCCGGCCACACTCGTTTCTTCAACATGCCAAAGTCATTCCCACCTCGGCCTTTGCACGAGCTGCTCCCTCTGCCTTGAACTCTCTTTCCCAGACCCTTCCATGGCTGCTACATCTAAAATCTCAGAACTAAACTAAAATGTTACTTCTAATATGTGGCCTTACCAGACTGCAATGCTTTAAACACCTCTCTCCCTCCCTTCCCTCATCCCACCCACTCCCAAGCACCCTCTATCATGTCACCCAGCTGAATTCTTTTTCTTAGTACTACAACCTCAAATGATCTCATATATGTTTGGTTTATTTGTTTATTGTCAGCCCCCTCCCCAGGACCGAAGATTCTTGATGGCAGAGATCTTGCTCACTGTTGGGTTCCCTAGTGCCCTACACATGTTTAATAAATGTTTATTGAAGGAATTTCAGCAATGCCAGGGAGGAGCGGGGCGGGCGGGGGGGGAAGTTTGAAAGGGTGATGAGTAAATTGCAGAAAGTCATATTTTTTTTTTATTCTGTCCCCAGAAGTGCATTTCTGTATCTTGAAAGTCAGAATTAATGAATGGACTCTTTCATTCAGACAGTACATATTTAGGACATGCTTACAATGATGCAGGCTCTGTACAGGGTGAGCATCTTTCCCCCAGGGAGCCCGCGATTTAGCAACAAGACAGAATGGCAACAAGATTTACAAATGCCATGAATGTTACAGAAAACAAGTACAGGAGATTATGAGTCTGCAGGCCTTGCTGCTTCCTACGTATAGGCTTCGTTCATTCACTTATTCACGCATTCAACATTGTGAGCGCCTACTACCACCGTAGTGTGTTCTGTATTAAGCACCGTGGGCATAGAGATGCATCAGATTTCCCATGGTAACCACCACATTACAAAGTCAACTTTCAAACAGTGGGGAATGCCTCTCAGAAAGGGTGGGCCACATGACACGGACCTTGATGGGTGAGTCAGAATTCACCAGGTAGAAAGGAGGAACGTCAGACACAAGAGAGCAAGTGTATATAAGAGAAAGTACTGGTTTTGAGACCAGGAGAACAGGGGGTCATTGGTTTTTAAGGAAAACTCATGCTAGAAAAAAGGGCTATTTAAAATAAATGGAGTCCAAAATGTGAAAACAAATTCTTAAAGCAAAAAAAATGAGATTAGTTTGGGACGTTGTCTTGAAGAAAAGAAATGAAAAATTAGGAAAATAAGTTCATCTAATAGTGAACAAAAGTTGTTAGATTGACAGTTATTTTAATTCTTTTTTTTAATTAAGATTTTATTTATTTATTTGAGAGAGAGAGTGAGCACAGAGGGAGAGTGAGAGGGAGAAGCAGACTCCCCGATGAGCAGAGAGCCTGATGTGGACTCGATCCCAGGACCCTGAGATCATGACCTGAGCTGAAGGTAGATGCTTAACCGACTGAGCCACCCAGGCGCCCCAACAGTTGTTTTAATTCTTAAAGGAAACCAAAATGGAATCCAGTGTTGATTTGGGGAAAGATGCAATTTTTCTGGCCAAGTTCACCACATTCTTCACTTTGCATTTGATTTCAGAGCACAGGCCACTGGGCAGGTGCGTTTCCCCAGGGCCTCTCTTTCCCCCTCTGATGTGTTGAAGCATTCCTGTTTGAAGCTGCCTGTCTCAGCATTTTCCTTATCATGTTTCTCTTTGTGGATGGTTGTCCACTCTCCTTCCTTCTCAGACCCCAATTATCCAGGACTGAGCTGGCATTTGTGAGGTTCCCTGATGCCACTGTCCTCAATGTCATGACCTCCTGCGTCCTTTGCAAGACTTGTCTTCTTATTTGGATCTTGATTTGCACCCCTCATCAGAATGCTTGTCAACCAACTCACAAAGATTAGCACGATGACCGGTGGCCTTGTTGGGGACCAGGGGATGGATCGAGGCAGGTAGGGCACTTGTGTTGGGGTGGATTTGATATCTGGTCTGCTTCCTGTGCCTCAGTGTAGGGACTTGCACATTGCAGACCCTCTGTAGTTGCTGTCTGGGGTTTAGGGCACGGGCTGAGGCTGGGAATGGACAGAGGCAAGCTCTGGCAGCTTCATATGCCTGCTTTTCCCTGAGGGCAACAGGAGCCCTGAAGAGTATAAATAGGGTGAGAACAGTTCAGATTGGGCTTCAGGAACCTCCTCCTCTGAGACAACCAATTGGCTTGGAGGGGGCAGGGATGGACATGGAGTCCCAGCCGGACTGGAACTCCCCAGAGCTGCCCTCCTCCATGGTGGCTGGTGGCCCAGGAGACCTCCCTTGTGCAGCCTCCGGTCATTCTTTTGTATGAGCTAGACCTGAAGGACAGATGCCCACCCTTGGCTGAGAAGGGGCTCTTCTGGAATCAGGGATTATCAAAGTAGGAGATACAGAGAAGTTGGAAAGGGGGTGGATTATTTTGGATAGGGTGGCCAGAGAAGCCTCTCTGAGGAGTACTCCTTAAACAGGAAACCAGAAGGTTGAGAAGGGGCCAGTCAAGCAATGGATATGTGGAAGGAGCTCACGGCAGAGAGAATAGCGTGGGCAAAGGTCCCGAGGCAGGAAGGGGCTTTGCTGGTTCAAGAGACAGACTGCAGATTGGTACACCTCATGCAAGAAGGGGATAGGCTAGGGTAAAGCTGGAGAAACAGACAGGAACTGAAGCAGCAGGCCCGAGAATTTGGTCCTAAGTTTAGGAAGTCATTGAAGGCCTTTAATTAGGGAAGTGACGTGATTCCATCTGATTTGTGTCTTTGCAGGATTCCACTGGCTAGAGGTGGGCAGGGGCGAGCAGGGAGCCTGGAGGCTGTGGCTAGACTCCCAGTGGGACCAGATAGTTGCTTAGCCCGGGGTGGTGGCAGTGGAAATGGAAAAAAACGAACAGATGTGAGATGTAGTTTAGAGGGTCACCCAGCTGGACCTTCTGACGTCTGCCCCCAAATCTGTCCACATCTCAGCTCTACCTCTCACCTCTGAGGCAACTGATTGTGCTGAACACAGCATGGGTTTCAGAGTGAGACAGGCCTGGGTTACACTTACTCCAGAGTATAGCCAATCCTTCCACCTTTCTGAAACTTTTTTTTTTTTAAGATTTTATTTATTTATTTATTTGAGAGATAGCAACAGAGATAGTGAGAGACAGCATATGTGGGGAGGAGAGAGAGGAGCAGGCTCCCTGCTGAGCAGGAAGCCCGATGTGGGGTTCGATCCCAGCACCCTGGGATCATGACCTGAGCCGAAGGCAAACGCTCAACCGACTGAGCCACCCAGGCGCCCCTGAGACTTCGTTTTCTTATCTATAAAATGCCAACGACATCCTCAAGAAGAATTACCATATGATCCAGCAATTCCACTCCTAGGTATATACCCAAAGGAGTTGAAAGCAGGGGCTCAGATACCTGTATACTCATGTTCATGGCTATATTATTCACAGTAGCCAAAAGGTGGAAACAACCTAAGTGTCCATTGACATGAGTGAGTAAACAAAATGTCGTGTATACACACAATGGGATCCTATTCAGTCATAGAAAGGCATGGCATTCTGACACATGCTACAACATGGATGGACCTTGCAAACCTTATGCTAAGTGAAGTAAACCAGATACAAAGACAAATACTGTATGATTCTCCTTATTTAAGGTATGTAGCAGAGGCAAATTCATAGAAACAGAAAGTAGAATAGAGGTCTACCAGGGCCCGGGGTAAGTGGGAATGAGGAATTATTGCTCAAGGGATTCAGAGTTCCTGTTTCTGATGATGAACAGTTCTACAAATGCATTGTGCTGATGGTTGTATGACCTTTTAGGTGTGCTTAGCGCGATTGAATCGTACACCTAAAAATGGTGAAAACGGTAAAATTTTCTTATGTATATTTTACCACAATAACAAAACAAAACAAAACAAAACATGGGGCGCCTGGCTGCCTCAGTCGTTAAGCATCTGCCTTCAGCTCAGGTCATGGTCCCAGGGTCCTGGGATCGAGCCCCGCATCGGGCTCCCTGCTCCGCGGGAAGCCTGCTTCTCCCTCTCCCACTCCCCCCTGCTTGTGTTCCCTCTCTCACTGTGTCTCTCTGTGTCAAATAAATAAATAAATAAATCTAAAAAACAAAACAAAACAGGGGGCACCTGGCTGGCTCGGTCAGAAGAGCACACAACTCTTGATCTCAGGGTCTTGAGTTCGAGCCCCGTGTTGGGTGGAGAGATTACTAAAAAAAAAAAAGAAAAAAAAATCTAAAGAGAAGGAAAGAGCAGCACCTGCCTGGAGGGCGTTTGTGAAGGGTCAGAGAGGCCCCAAGCCATCACCCGGTGCGCCCCGTGCAGGTGGAATGAATCAGGAGCGGCCTCCCTGTCCAGCATGCAGAGACCACGGGTACCCAGTGCAGGTGAGGCGGCCCTACTGGGAGCTTTTGTCAGAGCAGAAAAGAAACAACTGAGGCAGAACCCGTGGTAAAGATCGCATTAGTTATCAAAGCAGACAGTGGAGTAATCAAAACGGGAATTGTGGCAAGAGTGTGCTGGTTGGTTAGAGGATGGAAGAGGTAATCTTTGCTATCTGTCTTTTGGGAAAAGTTCTTAATGGGGCTCAGGTCTGGATCTAAAGGTCAGGGTTGGGTTAGGCTTTGACAGCTTGCTTGGAGCAGAGGGAAGGCGTTCCCCAGCCTCAGGTCAGGGGACCCCTCTACCTGCTGAGAAGATGAGTTTAAAACACTGAGATGCCATTTGCTGCTTGGGAGGTGGGCAAAGATGAAACCGGATCCATATACAGTAACACCTGGTGTGGGGCAGGACTCGCCACTCCCGGAGGAAGCGTCAACTGGGGCCACATTCTCCAGGGTGACTTGGCATCACACAGGCTCAAGCTTTAAAACTGTGTCTAGAGGTTCTACTTCAATGTATCTGTGAAGATGTTCATCACAGTGTTGGTTAGGAGAGAAACAAAAGGGCCCTACATATTTTAAGCTAAGAGGCTAGTTAAACAAATTATGCTATATCTGAACAACACAATTATTTATGCAGCCAATAAAAGCAGTGTCTTCATGTTGTGCAAAAATACTGAGTATCATGGAAGGATGATGATATGAGCGCTTACTACGTGCCAGGCACTGTTCTATGTGCTTTATGTAAACAACCGGTTTGATCCTCCCCACAGCTGAAGACATAGGTACTAGCATTATCCCCGTTGTACTCTTGAGGAAAATAAGGCACAGAGAGGCTAAGTAAGCTGCCCAAGGTGATACAGCTCTAAGTGGCAGAACTGGGATTTGAAATCAGGAATGCTGGGTCCAGACTCTCAAAAACCTTCATGATGTACTGTTAGGTGAAGGGACATGCCTGTTTTTTGTTTTTGTTTTTGTTTTTTTCTTAAAAAATTAAAGACAAAAGACATGCCTAGAAAAAAATCATTGGAAGGGAAAAATGACGTTGCCTGGTTCTCTCTGGGTGGCATCATGGGTAATTTTAATCTCTCTAGCATTTCTAAATTTGCTGCAATAAAATGTATTAATTTTATAGTAAGGAATACTTTTAAAAACAAAGATTTTGGTTTTTAGAGCAGTTTTAGTTTCACAGCAAAATTGAGGAGAAGGTACAGAGAGTTCCCAAATATTGCCTGCCCTTCCACCATATACGGCCTCCCGCACTATCAAGATATGGCACCAGAGTGGGACAGTTGTTACAACTGAGGAACCGACCCCGACACATCATGATCACCCACCCAAAGTCCATAGTTTATATTAGGGTTCAGTCTTGGTGTTGTACATTCTGTGGGTTTGGACAAATGTATGATGACATGTCTCCAGCATTATAGTATACAGAATAGTTTCACTGCCCTAAAAATCCTTTGTGCTCCACCTAATTGTCCCTCCCTTCCCAATCCCTGACAAACACTGATCTTTTTAATGTCTCCATAGTTTTGCTTTTTCCAGAATGTTCTAGAGTTGGAATCATATAGTGCGTAGCCTTTTCTGACTGGCTTCTTTTGCTTAGTAATATGCATTTAAGGTTCTCCGTGTCTTTTTATGCCTTGGTAGCTTATTTCTTTTTAGGGATGAGTAATATTCCATTGTCTGGATATACCACAGTTTACTTATCCATTCACCTACTGAAGGACATCTTGGTTGCTTTCAAGTTTTAGCAATTAGGAATAAAGCTGCTATAAATATCTTGTGCACTTTCTTACATGGATGTAAATTTTCCACTTATTTGGGCAAATACCAAGGGCACGATTGCTAGTATAATGAGTATGCTTAGTTTTGTAAGAAACTGCCACACTGTTCCAAAGTGGCGGTACCATTTTGCATTTCCAGCAATGAATGAGACTTCATGTTGTTCCACATCCTCGCCAGCATTTGGTACTATCAGTGTTTCGGATGTTGGCGCTTTCATTTTTTAAGAAAGAATAATGTCCTTGCCAGGCGCTCCTTGGCCACCCCAGGGTCCCTTTGAGGATTCCATGCTCCACTTGGTGGTAGGTGCTGGTTGCCAGGGCCGACTGGCCCATGATGCCCCCTTCTCTGGGAACAGTTGCAATGCCCAGGTGGGCCCTGCGTTCCCTCTGGCTCAGCTGATGGATCCGGGGAGAGAAATCGGACCTACCTAGGCCTGTCAGCTGCTGTCCCAGGTACCTGAGCATGGATGGAGCTTTCACAGGCTGCAGTCACCGGGGCTAAGTGGCTTTTTAACAACACCCTCTAAAGAGCAGGGCTGTGTTGTGAACTATTCCTCCATGTGGGCCTTTGGGCTGCACTGGTTCTGCACCTCCTGGACCTGTTGTTTAGATGCCCCTTCTTGGGTTAGACAAGCTGCTCTAAGATCTGTTCAATGAGGTCCTCTTTTGGGCTTGTTTAGCCAGAGCCGGCTTCTGTCATCTGCTCCCATAGAACCGTAAGCCAATACCGTTTCATTTCTTGTAACTGCAGCTAAATGACAAAAGATAGTACAGAAATTAAAAACCCTTAAAATGCAGCTGTAATTATAAAACATATGCCTTCTGTAGTTGTAACTTGAAAAACCCTATTAAAACACATGATCAAGAAACATTTTGTGTTAATAGAGCAGTTGCCAGAAGAAAAAAGAAAAGATCTTGCGGCGCCTGGGTGGCTCAGTCAGTTAAGCATCCGACTCTTGATTTTGGCTCAGGTCATGATATCAGGTTCGTGAGAGGGAGCCCTGTGTCGGGCTCTGTGCTTGGCGAGAGTCTGCCTGGGATTCTCTCCCTCTCCCTCTGCCCCTTCCCCACCCGCCACTCGCATGCATTCTCTCTCTCTTTCTCAAATAAATAAATAAATCTTTTAAAAAAGAAAAGATCTTGAGACGCTGTGGCAAAATGTCATCATTAAAAATCTCTGTCTTGTAGGGGCGCCTGTGTGGCTCAGATGGTTAAGCATCTGCCTTTGGCTCAGGTCATGATCCCAGGGCCCAGGGTCCTGGAATCGAGCCCCACATCGGGCTCCTGGCTCAGTGTGGAACCTGCTTCTTCTTCCCCCTCTGCCTCTCTCCCTGCTCATGCTCTCTCTGTATCCCGTGCCTCAAATGAATAAATAAAATCTTTAAAAAAAATCTCTATCTTATAGATATAATCATACAAAATGGCATATTAATAAAGTTATTCACTGTAGCATCATTTGCAAGACAAAAAAGCTGGAAACAACCTAAATATCCATCAATAAGTAACTAAATAAATGGTACGTCTATGCAGTGAGACAGTATGTAGTTATAATACACAGAATAAGGTCTTTATTAACTGATATGGAACAATCTCCAAAAATTATTCAGTAAAGAAGCAAGGCACAGAGCAGTGAGTCTAAAATCTGCCACGTATGTAAAAGGGGCCAAAAAAAAAAAAAAAAAAAAGAATCCCATGTATTTGCTTGTTTATGCATCAGGTATCTCTGCAAGGATACAGTTTGTCACCATATAACCTTTTGTGCTTTGTGAAATTTTTCTAAATATTTAAAAAATGATTAGATATAACATTCAGACAGAAAAGGCATAAAACACATATGTGCAGTTTTACTTATAGTAGAAAACAACACCCATGTAATTGCCACCCAGGTCAAGAAATATAATATTGTTGGAAACATCTACAATTGATCAAAACTTCTACCCTTTTTCTGGCGCTTAACACACTTTAACTCCATTTCATTGCTCCTGATGGATAAGTTACTGTTATCTGGTATTGTAATTCTCGCCCCTCCTTTTTCTTGGCCCCACGTCTTACATTCAGTGTTTGCTTATATTTGCCCACCTATTTACATATTTCTTTGCTTTTCACTTGTCTTCTATCTCAAACCCCATATGAGCTTATTGCAATTTTTAAATGAATTAATAAGTATCTTTAAAAATCATCACTCTCAGTTTCTAATATGCTAAATATCAATAAATATAACCAACCCAAACTAAAGCTCTTTGGGGCTTTGAATAATTTTTAAGAAGTGTAAAGTGAGGGGCGCCTGGGTGGCTCAGTCATTAAGTGTCTGCCTTCGGCTCAGGTCATGATCCCAGGGTCCTGGGATTGAGCCCCACATCGGGCTCCCTGCTCGACGGGAAACCTGCCTCTCCCTCTCCTACTCTCCCTGCTTGTGTTCCCTCTCTCGCTGTGTCTCTCTGTCAAATAAATAAATAAAATCTTAAAAAAAAAAAAGTGTAAAGTGTTCCTGGGACCAAAATGTTTGAGAACCGCTGGTCTAGTGGATTTTTACTATTTCACCGGTCATTCCTTGATTTTCTCTCTACAATGAATTGGGCTCACCTTGCCAGGTCTTCATCTACCTGTTGCCTTGGGTGTAAATGGAATAACACTTCAACACTTTCTTCAGCTTTCAGAAAGCTGACAACTTCTTCTTCTTTACTTTTGGGACTTACTATTTTTTTTTAAGATTTTATTTATTTATTTGAGAGAGAGAGAGAGAGCACGAGAGCGAGGGGAGGGGCAGAGGGAGAGGGAGAAGCAGACTCCCCGCTGAGGATCCTGACCTGAGCTGAAGGCAGACATTTAACAGAGTGAGCCACCCAGGCGCCCCAGAACTTAATTTTTTAATTGTGATAAAATATGCATGACATATAATTTAACATTTTAACTATTTTTAAGTGTATAGTGTAGTGGCATCAAGTACATTCATATTGCTGTGCAACCATCACTATTATCCATCTCCAGAACTTTTTCACCTTCCCAAACTAAAACTCTGTATCCATTAAACACTAACTCCCGGTTCCTCCCCTCCTCCAGCCCCTTGGCCACCACCATTCTACTTTCTGCCTCTATAAATCTGACTACTCTAGGTACTCATGTGAGTGGAACTATACAATATCTGTCCTTTTGTGTCTGGCTTATTTGACTTAGCATAATGTCTTCAAGTTTCATTCATGTTGTAGCATGCGTCAATATTCCCTTCCTTTTTAAGGCTCAATAATATTTCATTGTGTGTACAGATCACATTTTGTTCATTCGTTAATGAACACTGGGGTTGCTTCTCTTAGCTATTGTGAATAATGCTGCTATGAACACTGGTGTACAAATAGCTGTTGGAGTCGCTCCTTTTACTTCTTTTGGGTGTAGATCCTGATGTAGAATTATGCATCAAATGGATATTCCATGTTTCAGTTTTTGAAGAATTGACATACTGTTTTCCACAGGTGCTGTGCCATCTTACGTTGCCATATTTCTCCACATCCTTACCAACACTTGTTATTTTCTGTTCTTTTCATAGTAGCCACTTTCATGGGTGTGAAATCATTGTGATTTTGATTTGCATTTCCCTAATGATTAATGATATTGAGCATCTTTTCATGTGCTTATTGGCCATTTGTATGTCTTCTTTGGAGGAATGTCTATTCGAGTCTTTGAGCATTTTTGAATTGAAATTCTACAGCTTTTGTGGAATTTATTATTTCATTTTATAATTGAATAGCCTTATAGAGTTGCACAGTGCTGACTGACTGCCACTGGATGCTGCTTGGGACAAAGAAAGACCTTGACCGGGTGGCTGTGGTTCTCCTGGTACACATTTGCAAGTATTTCTCTAAACGCTGTTTAAATGAGGACTACCTTTTTTTTTTTTTTAAGATTTTATTTTTAAGTAATTTCTACACCCAATGTGGGGTTCGAACTCACAACCCTGAGATCAAGAATCACATGTTCCACCAACAGAGCCAGCCAGGTGCCCCAAATGAGGCCTTCTTTTTAAAGTGGTTAGTTCATTAGTCATTATTTTTATTTTCTGAGGACTTACGGTTTCTTATGAAAGTGATTTGAATAAGGAATACTTAATGAAGAGGACCCTGATACAGTGTTGTAGGGTATTTTTGTTTGTTTGAACTAGTTTTCTGAAACACAGATAATTTTCCCTTTCTCTTCAGACTTCTTTTTTATGAGATTTATTGAGCCCCTTCTTTTATACCAAGAACTTTCCTTACACAGAATCACCTCTTTAATCTTTATGAACCCCTAGCAAGTTCTTTTTCTTCTCTTTTTTTATTTTTTATTTATTTATTTTTTAAGATTTTATTTATTTATTTGACAGAGAGAGACACAGTGGGAGAGGGAACACACATAGGGGGTGTGGGAGAGGGAGAAGCAGGCTTCCCACGGAGCAGGGAGCCCGAGGCAGGGCTCGATCCCAGGACCCTGGGATCATGACCTGAGCTGAAGGCAGACGCTTAATGACTGAGCCACCCAGACGCCCCCTTTTCCTCTTTTTTAAAAATTTAATTTAATTTTTTTCCATTTTTTAAAATTTAAATTCAATTAATTAACATATAATGTATTATTGGTTTCAGAGGTAGAGGTCAGTGAGTCATCAGTCTTATCTAACACCCAGTGCTCATCACATCATGTGCCCTCCTTAATGTCCATCACCCAATTACCCCATCCCCCCACCCCTCTCCCCTCCAGCAACCCTTAGTTCGTTTCCTATGATTAAGGGTCTCTTATGGTTTGTCTCCCTCTCTGATTTCATCTTGTTTTATTTTTCCCTCCCTTCCCCTATGATCCCCTGTTTTGTTTCTTAAATTCCACATATGAGTGAGATCATATGATAATTGTTTCTCTGACTGACTTATTTCACTTAGCATAATACCCTCTAATTCCATCCATGTCATTGCAAATGGCAAGATTTCATTTTTTTGATGGCTGAGTAGTATTCCATTGTATATATATACCACATCTTTTTTATCCATTCGTCTGTTGATGGACATCTGGGCTCTTTCCATAGTTTGGCTATTGTGGACATTGCTGCTATAAATATTAGGGTGCAGGTGCCCCTAAGACTTTCTTTTAGACACTCCCAAGGCTGGGCATCTCCTGACTCCAGGAGAATTAAGGTTGAAGTCCTTGGAAGTAAGACTCACACCCCCAGATATTCTTCAGGTTTCATCACAGACCATGAACAGTTTGCTGGAACACTGGGATCAGCCTGATTTCCGGGGCCTTATCCTAGAAGTGGGGCTGAATCCGAATTTCTAGGGGGGAGGGGGGCTGGGCGTCTCAGCATGAAGGTCAAGTTTAGGAAACTGAGAATGAATGTAAAAGCACTTAGTGCTCAATTTGTAGTCCACGTTATGTGAGGAACTGTTCCAGACACTGAGAATTCCAAACCCCCTACCCTCATGGAACTTCTGCTGTAACGATGGAGACCATGAGTCAAAGCACGTCATTTCTGGGAGGGATAATGCCGCGGTTTCTCTGTCTGGCTTTGATCTCTAGCTCATAGTTTCCAGGCCTCTTGGTGAAAGGGCCTCCACATACTGCTGTCTCTCTCCCTACTTACATTTTTAAACTTTGATTTTGTTTCTGATGCTTATTGTAGTAGACTTAGAATATAGAGAAATCAGAGTTTGTGTCTTACATTGTATATAAATTTGAATCCTATGCTTTTGAGGTAGAACAATACCAAAAATAATCATTTCCCTTTAAGTGCAAAACTGGATACATGAATTGTACTTTCCATTTAATCCTATTGCAAACCAGGCTTGAATTATTTGAGGTCCTAAGAAAGCCTTCCGGGTATAAAATTTGAGATTACCCCTGGCCAGGCACATATTGGTGTATTCCCTTCCCTTCCCACTCCCCCCGCCACTGCCCGCCCTGGTTTGTTGTGATGGAGGGGGGAGGGTGGTAGCCTATGAGCTGAGTGACTTGCTTAGTTCACTTCAGCTCTGTCTCTTCTGTTGAAATAGTACCTGGATTCATTTCACAGAATTGTCTGGAGGCCTGAATGGGCATACGACTCTAAAGTGCTCAGTGCACAGCAGACTAAATAACATTTGACAGCTGGAAAACAGTGATCATTAAATAATATGAAATAATATATATGATAGTATGTAATATAAAATAATAAGTATATACTATTTTTTACATACTTGAGATCCTCCTGGAAGCACAGTTTTCATCTTTCTTTCTTTCTTTCTTTCTTTCTTTCTTTCTTTCTTTCTCTTTCTTTTTTAAAGATTTTATTTATTTGTCAGAGAGATAGAGAGAGTGCACAAGCAGGGGAGTGGCAGGCAGAGGGAGAAGCAGGCTTCTGCTGAGCAGGGAGCCAGATGCGGGGCTCAATCCCAGGACCCTGAGATCATGACCTGAGCTAAAGGCAGGCGCTTAACCAACTGAGCCACCCAGGCTTCGCTCATCTTGCTTTCTTTCACTTGGAAATATATCTTGGGCAGAGCCCCCTAATTCTAAGGGTAAGTGCTGAAATTCAGGACACCATGATTGATTTTGGGGGTGCACTTTAAAATTGTCAAATATAGTATTTTATATAAATACATACACAAAGGATTATTATAATTTGCAAAATTTAATTGACCATTTAAGATTTATGTGCTTCACTGTAAGTCATATCTCAATTGAAAAGTTAAATAATAATAAAATGAAAATAAAGAGCATATATATGTATAGTTTAAGGAATAATAAAATGAAATAATGAGTACCCATCACCCAGACCAAGAATACTTCACAGCCCCCACTGAAAGCTCCCCCTATTTGTATTCCTCTTTCTCTCCCCCAGAGGCAACCACTATCTGAATTTTGGGTTAATCATTCACTTGCTTTTCTTTTCTTTTCTTTTTTTTTTACGATTTCTTTATTTATTTGAAAGAGAGAGACAGCATGCACATATGCATGCAAGTGGCGGGGAGAGGCAGAGGGCAAGAATCTTCAAGCAGACTCCCTGCTGAGGGTGGACCCTGCTGGGTCAGGCTCTATCTCCCAACGCATGAGATCACAACCTGAACTGGAACTGGGGGTTGGAGGCTCAACTGACTGAGCTTCGCAGGTGCCCCACACTTGATTTTCTTTATAAGTTTTGACATCTAGGTACACATCCTAACTAATACATCATTTGTTTTGCCCATTTTCACCTTTATGTAAATGGAATCTCATTGTCTATATTCTTCAATGACTTGCTTCTTTTGTTCACCTTTGAGCATTGATTCATCTTTGAGATTGATTCATGTTGACAAGTGTGGTACCTTCATTTTTCACTGTTGTATAATATTCCACTGTGTCAATCTCCTACATTTTATTTATCCATCCAACTATTGATAAGCATTTAGGTTGTTTCTAGTCCATGCTATTACACACAAGTCTATTTTGAACTTAATTATATAATTACATATGTCTCCAGGTGCACATATATAAGAATATCCCGGGGATATGTGCCTAGAAATAGAATTACTGGTTCTAGGGTGGGCTCATATTCAACTTTACTAAGTTGTGCCAAACTGTCTTCTAAAGGCTTTCTGCTTGGTCACACCTCTTCCAGAGGAATGATTCCCATTGATGCTTACTCTCCCAATTTCTGGTACTCATGGCTAATTTTTGCCAGTCTCGTGGGTGAATTATAGTACCTCATCATGAGCTTTTGTTTGTCCCTGGGGGTGCAATTTTAAATAGAGCAGTCAGGGTCAGCCTCATGATAAGGACATTTGAGTAAAGACTTAAAACAGAAGAGGCGGGACACCTGGGTGGCTCAGTCAGTTAAGCATCTGCCTTTGGCTCAGGTCATGATCCCAGGGTCCTAGGATGGAGTCCCGAGGTGGGCTCCTTGCTCATCAGGGAGCCTGCTTCTCCCTCTGCCTGCCACTCCCCCAGCTTGTCTCTCTCTCTCTGTCAAATAAATAAATAAAATCTTTAAAAACAAAACAAAAAAACCCAAAACAGATGAGGCATTAGCCAGGAAAATATCTGGGAGAATGTCATTCCAAGCAAAGAGAACAGCCAATGTAAGGGCCCTGAGGCAGAAGTATGTGCCAGGTTTGTGTGACAAACAGCAAGGAAGCCAGAGAGGCCTGGAGTACAATGTTGAGGAAGAATTTTAGGATTTCATTATATATTCTGCATACTCATCTTTTGTTGGCTACATGCTTGCAAATATCTGATGTAGACAATCTTTTCCTTTAAGTTTATGCTTTTTGGTGTTATATTTAAGTAATCTTTTCCTATCATAAGGTCATAAAATATTTTCCTATATTGTCTTCTAAATGTTATATAGGTTTGCTTTTCATATTAACCCTGATTTAATTTTTGTGAATGGTGTGAGGTAGGGGTCTAATTTCATTTGTTTTTTTGTTTCATGAAGCAGCATTTTATAGAAAAGTCCACCCTTTACTTAATAATCTTCAAAAATAACTGTGCTATGAATCATGTATGTACAGATCTGATTCTAGGGACCCTCTTCTGTTCCATTAGTTTATTTGTCTGCCCTTGTGCCAATACCACACTGGGTTAACTACCATAGCTTTAAAAACCCTGTTATAGGGAAAGATCCTCCCTACCTTGTTTTCCTTATTGAAGAATATCTTGGATTTTCTTTACAATTCCATGTGAGTTTTCTAATCAGCTTGTCAAGCTACACTATACACATATGCACTGCTAGCATTTTGATTGGGATTACACTGAATCTATATATACTTAGGGACCTTTAAAACTGTCATTTCTTTTTTTTTTTTTTTTCCAGATTTCATTGATTTATTTGTCAGAGAGAGAGAGAGAATGAGCACAAGCAGGGGGAGCAACGGGCAGAGCAGGCAGGCAAGGGAGAAGCAGTCTCCCGGCTGAGCAAGGAACCCAATGTGGAACTTGATCCCAGGACCCTGGGATCATGACCTGAGCCGAAGGCAGACACTTAACTGACTGATCCACCCAGGCATCCCTAAACTGTCATTTCTTTATTTATATGTTTTAAACTTCAAGTCTTTCCAGGTGGTTCTTAAGATGCTTAGCTAGGTGGCTAGGAAATCTGGATCATGGAAATAAGTCAAATAACCACCAGTGACCACAAATATGGTGATAACTGAGCATCATATTTGACTGGAGTTCGAGAAAAGGGGGAACTATTTTTAATTTGTAAGGAGAGAGCTAAACTAAGGTCATCAGCAAGATATGTTTCCTATTGTTGCAACTGCACAAGAATTTATGAAGGGCCACAGAAGAATAGTAATGAATGATAACTGTTGCATTCATTGAAAATGAGAACTTCTTTCTATATAGCAGCTTTTATAAAAGACCTCCTCTAAAAAGTTGAGGACAGAGGAAACCAGTTTGGGATGGGGTGGAGTTAATGTGAGTCAATGCTGCAATTGAGATTTCTGTAAGCTGGAGTTTGGGGGGGGTGGGGATGGGTTGAGGGGGTACTGGAAAGAAGAGGGTTTGGTGTTAGAACTCAGCTTGGTTACTCCCTAACTATTGGGACAGGACAACTCACAAAACCTTTTAAAGTCTCACTTTCTTCACCTGTAAAATGGAGCCCATGAGGATCAATTAGTTGTGGGGCTTTGGTGGCCTCACACAGACAGAGGGCTGGCGGAAAGCCTGGCACACTTTAAACCCCTATTGAGGCTGGTTTCCCCTGATTCCCCTTCCTGTGGGACCTCAAGGTGGAGCTTAGAATCCAGACAGAACAGATGGACTGTTTCTGAATAGTCCCCCCAAATTTCTCTTCTCTCCTCTTGCCGTACTGGCAATCACTGCGGTGTGTAACCCACAGGCATGGCTTTGTGGTCTTCGCCCAGACAGGTGTGTCCCAGAGTACCTCTCCCAACTCTACCCCCTCGGTTTTACCTTTCTGCCCTCTTTCCTGCTCCCAGGAGCCCCAAGACTGCTTGGCTTGTGCGTAGCCACTGTATCAGAGCAAACACACAGAGACCCTGAGATGGACGAGCAGGGCCTAGACAGAGGAAATCTGACTCCACTTTCTCCCAGGCCCTCAAGAGCTGGACCCTGAAGGGTCTGGGGCCTCTGTGAGTTTCGGTTCTGCAACTTGCCAGATGATGAGAATCACCTGGTTATACATGCGGTTTTCTAGGCCCCCGTCCCTGGGAGTCCAATTCAGGGGAGACGGGGCAGGCAAGGATTTGGGTTTGCCCCAGCCTCCAGCAGCGTGTGCCTTTAGGCAAGTTGGAGAACTGCTGAGAATGGTTCAAAGCCAGGGCTCTACAAGCATCATCTGATTCAAGTACAGCCTCCCCGGTCCACACTGCCAGAGCGGCCTTAGTTAGGCAACGTCCTTAACCTCTTTGGGTTTCAATTTCCTCCTTGGGAAACAACAGAATGAGATTTGCAGGTTTAGCACTTAGCCCTAGGCCTGGCACAAAGCAAGCACGAACAGATGTTAGGCAATAATCTGTGTTGCTATCCTGTGCAGCTGTGAGTTGGGACAGGGTAGGGAACCTGTAGTGGCTCTGGGTGACCAGCCTGTGAGGGGTGTTCATTTTCCACCCTGTTCTGCAGTAAGGTCTCCTGAGATGCAGCAGAGTGGGGGGGCAATTGGCCCCCTGAAATCCCAGCCGCTATGCCTCCCCCACTGTGAGATCTTGGGTGGGTCACATCTCTCTGTGCCCGTTTCCTTTTCTGCCCAAAGTGAAGAATAATTGTGCCTATCTCATAGGTTTGTCATGCTTGGCACATAAAAGCCTTCAAAGAATTGTTAGCTAGTATTATTACTGTACTCTTTAATCAATTGACAAACACTTTTTGGTGCCTACTCTTTGAACCAGGGATGGGATGGCACTGGGCGCTCAGGCTTCAGAGCCAGCCTGCCTAGGTTTTTAACCAAGCTCTGGCACTGATCAGCTGTGAGACCTTGGGGGAGTTACTCCTCTTTTTTGTTTTGTTTTGTTTTTTTAATTTTAAGATTTTTATTTATTTGAGAGAGAGAGTGAGATCGAGAGAGCTCACAGAGGGAGAGGGAGAAGCAGAGTCGCCACTGAGCAAGGAGCCTGATGTGGGGCTCCATCCCAGGACCCTGAGATCATGACCTGAGCTGAAGGCAGACGCTTAACTGACTGAGCCACCCAGGCGCCCCTACTCCTCTTTTTTGAACGTAAGATTGAGTCTTCATCTATTTCCTCAGTAGAACTCAGAGGTGTGAAAGAGGATTAGATGGGTTCACTTTGTAAAGAGCTCAGGACAGTGCCTGACATGCGATAAGCTCCCGTGGTGATAACTTAATGAAATCCAAGCCATAGGCTCCCTTTTCCAGGAGCCCAGTGTAAGGAGCAAGTAGGCAAGACCTGGGGACTGCGCCTCCCACACAGGGGCATGGGCCGGAGAACCGGAGAACCAGAGGACGTGAGGGGCTCGGCTCAGGAAGGGCATGCTTTCCAAGGAGCAGAGCAGAGTTCCTGGCTGCTGTAAAGTTCGCGGGTCTGCTGTGAGCCCTAAGGGTTCTGTGCGTTCTTTTAAACACAGGTATTGGGGCGCCTGGGTGGCTCAGTCATTAAGCGTCTGCTTTCCGCTGGGGTCATGATCCGAGGGCTCTGGGATCAAGCCCCGCATCGGGCTCCCTGCTCAGCGGGAAGCCTGCTTCTCCTTCTCCCACTCCCCCTGCTTGTGTTCCCTCTCTCGCTCTGTCAAATAAATAAAATCTTTAAAAATAAAATAAGATAAACACAGGTATTGAGGGACGCCTGGGTGGCTCATTTGGTTAAGTGACTGCCTTAGGCTCAGGTCATGATCTCCCGGTTCTGGGATTAAGTCCGGTTCTGGGATTAAGTCCGCATCGGGCTCGCTGCTCAGTGGGAAGCCTGCTTCTCCCTCTGCCTGCCGCTCCCCCTGCCTGTACTCTGGAGCGCTCTCTCTCTAGCAAACAAATAAATAAAAATCTTAAAAAACACACACACACACACACACACACACAGGTATTGAGATACACAACATAGCCTTGATTTAAGGGGTATCTATACAAAATAAGAAGATGAGAGCTATTCTGATTTGGCAAAAGCTTTATCTGCTGGCTGGGAATAACGCAAGGAGGCGAGAGGACATCCGGGCCAGAGCAGGGGCTGACTGGGAGGGACGAGGTGTCCTGGCCTCTCTTTCGCGGGATGGGGGACTGGGGGGACGCCCAGCCAGGTCTCCCCTCCGCCAGCCTGCGCAGGGTGGCGCCGCGCTGCGGGAACCACTCCACCCCAGCCCGGGAAGCCAGCTTTTTTTCTATTTAATATCATGGTCTATCTCTCATTGTTTTTTAACCGTGGCGTCCTTGTTTGATTTTTTTTTTTTAAATTAAATATAACTAGTACCCTATGTGCTCCCCCTGGCATTCCGGGAATGCGGGGCCAGCCTGCATCACCCCAATTTCTGCGCTCTTTGACACCTCGGACGCGGCCCGCACTTGTCATCTATTTCTTACTTTTCTGTCCTGTTTGAATTTTCTCACTGCGCCCATCCTTTATGTAATAATTGAAAAACAAACACTACCGATTTAACTTGGGAAAGGATCGCTGTGTAAACGCGGGCATTGTTAGTCTGGGGTACTTCTGACCCTGCCGTCCCCTGCCCCCTGGCTCTTGGATCCGACACCCCCCACCAGGGAGAGCAGTCTGTGCAGTGAGGCTTCCCAAAGCTCCACGCACCAGTTTGCCCCATAATGAGCCTGAATATGAAGCCTGACACCCTCACCCTACTGGTGAGAGAGAGGGGTAGGCTCTGTGCCATGGCCAGAAGTAGGGTCCCGCTGCATCTTTCGGAGAGCAAGGCAACGTGGAAGGCTCTCGCTTCTTCAACACGCCACCCGCTCTGCCCTTCGGTAAAGGCTGATAGGTTTCCCAGCTCCACGCTAGGGGAATGTATGACCTTGACCATTACCTCCGGTTCTCAGTTTCATGGTTTGCAAATTAAGATGGATTAGAGAACTCCTATAAAGCATTTAGCCTGGAGTCCCCGCAGTTGGTGAGCCCGATGCCAGCCAGCCATTGTTATCCGTTTGTGAGAGACATTGGGGTCACTCAGCTGGTCCCTGAAGGGACATGATAGAGAGAGAGTCATCATAGAAAAGTCCTGGTGGGGCGGGGGGGAGGCGGTCAGCAGGCTGGCTCAGTCAGTAGAGCATGCGGCTCTTGATCTCCCTCTGTGAGTTCAAGCCCCACGCTGGGGATAGAGTTTACTTAAAATAAATAATTAATTTAAAAAAAGAAAAAATCCTTGTGGTATGTTAAGTGAAAGAAATACTTTCTCTAGGGGCGCCTGGGTGGCTCAGTCGTTAAGCGTCTGCCTTTGGCTCAGGTCACGAACCCAGGGTCCTGGGATTGAGCCCCACGTCAGGCTCCCTGCTCTGCGGGAAGCCTGCTTCTCCCTCTCCCACTCCCCCTGCTTGTGTTCCCTCTCTCGCTGTGTCTCTCTCTGTCAAACAAATAAATAAAATCTTAAAAAAAAAAAAAAAAGAAAGAAATACTTTCTCTAATGTTACTGTGGATGTGTATAAGATGAAAAAGGCCAACGGATATGCAGGACCCCAGGGGGCTGTGGGCTAATACACTGTTCTGATTAACAGCGCGGAAGGTGGGTGAGCTCCAGATAGAAGGAGTTCCGCGGGTGTATGAGTTAGGCCGCCTGCAGGCCAGGGATGCATGGTAGGAGAGCGCCTTCTGTTTTCAGAGCTGGTCTGATGGCCTGGTGGAGCCGCAATGTACCCCTCTGTGAGAGGGGACCAAGGCGCAAATCACCAAGAGGGATAGGGAGCGCTGAGTGCGCTGGAGGTAAAGGCTGGAAGCAGGGTCATAAGCCCAGAACATGAAATGCTGAGACTGAACTGAACACATCCTCCCCGGGGCGCTCACCAGCTGGGCTTGGACCTTACAGCAGAGGGAATAAATCTTGGGGCCCAGAGTCAAGCCCTGAGCTCAGCCCTTTCCTCTCCTTCATGGAGCCCGAGTGCATAACCCTGCGATGGTTGATTGCGTGCTCCCGGTGACGTCTAGCTGAGCACCTTGCTAGGCTCCGGCAAGTGGTGGAACCTCCTGGCATCTTCCCCTCTTCCACCGGCAGTGTGGTGAGCCTGCGGGCAGCACTTACCCAAAGAGACGACCAGACAGGCACTGGCAAAGCCGCATGGGCCCCGGCGCGGCGGCAGGAGGGCTCCTGGTTGCACCAGGCCTGGCTTGACGACTCTTCCTGGCTATTAGGGCACTTTAAGTCTCATTTGGTCTCTGAACGCCACAATCAATGTTTTGGCTACGACCAGGAGCCCTAGGCCAAATGGCTTAAACCCCACAAGGCCAGCCCAGCGCTTGCTGGGGAAAATCTCAAAAAAACCTGTATTCCACAGGAACTCAAAGCTCCCACTCCCTCCTGCTTTCATCCCTTTTAAAGAAGCGCAGTTAGTTCCTCCCGGCCCTGGACACTGGGGATAGAGGAGTCAGAGGTCAGGTTGGAGCCCCTGTGGACTGGTGGGACCTGGGCTCAGTGGAAGATATTCTCGTTATCCTCATTTTACAGACCGGGGTGTGCAGCGAGCAAGTCTCACAGCAAGGAGGTTTTTAGCTTAATTTCCTCGAGCCTGTTTTCTCATCTGTAAAGCCTGAACAGTTGCATTTGTTGATCAAGACTATGGCAAAATTCGTTAAATGTGGAGAGGAGAGGACAGCCATCAGGTTTGGGTGGGTGGTTCCCTGACCATGTGAATTCTTACAGCCCAGCCACAGCTCGCGGGGCAGCCGGCAAGCCACCTCTCCGCGGAGCCCACAGCTGGTGAGGCTGGGGCCACAGGACCCCAGGCCCTCTTCCTGGCTGGGCCGGGGAATTCCGGGAAGCTTGATAAGAGCTTTGGTTCTAGGTTTTTCCACCTGTAAAATGGAGTAAAATGTTCTTTTAAGCAGGATGAAGTCTTGTGTGCTCCAATTGCAGAGGACCCAGGTCCCTTTGCTCTCCATGTTATGCCCAGCACCTCAACTGTGCCTGACATGTGCTAGGGTTCAAGGAAGCAAGATTGGGGAGCTCCAGGCAAGTGCCCTCTGTCTGTGAAGTGAGACCTCTGTTCTACCACTCCTGGCTGTTTGCTCAGGGACAGGCCATCAAACCTCTCCAGGCCTCAGTCTGCTAAACTTTAAAACAGGACCTCTTTTTAGGGCGTTATTGAAGATTATGAGAGACAATGCCAGGCAGTATCTAACAAAGAACCCAGGACGAGTTTATTATTATTATCAATTTGCTCAGTGAATGCCTGTACCTGCAACTCAAGATCAGCTGGGCAGCCCGGCTCTGCTTTCTAAAATGCAGTTTCTGAAGCGCGGCAAGCTGAAAGAAGACACATGCGGGATCAGCGCACTCTCTTTAATGAGAAGGGGATTCCCATTCTTACAGCAACAGGTAAAAACATAAATACGGGTGGGTGGGCGGCGGCAAGGCGGCAAGGGCCCGGGCGCCGGGCCCAGGCTCGAAGAAAGGTACACCCGGGCTCCCAGTCCCAACGGCCCATGTTCAGCCGGTTGGGGGTGCCCGTGGGCGTTTGGAGGGCACTCTGGGGGCGAGGGCTAAGGCACCAGGCTGCGGGATCAATCGCCGCAAGCTCTGTAAACGCGGCCACAAACTCTCCCGCGCTTGGGGACAAAGGCGCCGGGGACGGAAAAAGCTCCGAGGCCCCTGCGGGAGTGAATGTGAAATCCAAGGGACGTGGAGACACGTCAGGGGTCCTCCCTCCCCCGAGACTCAGTGTCCCTCTCTAGAGCTGGGATCGGTCGGGGCGCCCCAGGTAGGGCCCTTCCCTACCAGGCTCGGATACCGTGCAGCGTGGACACTCCTGAGTTGCCCTGCGGGATCCCGGGGCTCTGCACCGCGTTCAAGTCCCCGACGCCAAAGTTCACGAAGTTGTTGTTGGTGGCGGCCGTGGCCGACTGCGCCGGGGGCGGCCCAGCTGGGTAAGCAGCGGCGCAGCTGTAGCCAGGGTTGCAGGCCGCGCTGCCGTAACCCGGGTAGGCGGGGTAGGCGTTGTAGCCATAGGCGTTGAGGCCCACACCGTACGCTGGCGCGTAGGGCGCCGAGTCCCCGAGGCAGGGCTTGCCGTCGCGCACAAGCACTGGCACCGCGATCCTGCGGGCCGGCGGCGGCGGCGGCGGGGGCAGCCCCACCAGCTCCAGAGTCTGGTCCTGCCGCTGCCGCTTGCACTTGTAGCGCCGGTTCTGGAACCAGATCTTGACCTGCGTGGACGTGAGCTTCAGCACGCTGGCCAGCTGGTCGCGCTCGGGCGCCGACAGGTACCGCTGCTGCTTGAAGCGCCGCTCTAGCTCGTAGACCTGCGCCTGCGAGAAGAGCACGCGCGGCTTCCTCCGCCGTCGCGCCCGGGGTCGCTCCGCGCCGTCTGCCTCCGGCTTCTCCAGCTCCACGGCCTTCTGCAGTGAGCACAGCTCTGCGGGGAAACAGAGGGGCAGAGGGATGCTCGGTCAGGTCAGAGCGGCCCGATCCGCGGAGCGCCTGCCGGGGAATTAGCCCTAGTGGGTGCCACCCCGTGCTGTCCGGAGCGCCCAGCTGGGCTGCGGCTCGCTCTGCCCAGGGCACTGGGCGCCACGGACAGCTCGGTTTCCGACCTACAGCCAGTTAGCGTTTGTTGAATGCTTACTATATGCCAAGCATGGCTCTAGGCACTGGAGAACATAACACAAGCGAGGTCCGTGCCCTCGGGGAGTTCACATTCTGGTGAGGGTGATGGTCAGTGACTTAAGATTTCAGGCTGCAAAGAAAATAAAACCGGGTGATGCCCTGGGGTGAATTCGATTAGAGCTACATTGGTTAGAGAATTTAGATGAAGGGAGACCAAGGCCTCACTCCAGGATCAGTCACACTGTCTGAAAATTATGGAACCCCGAAGAAACAGAAGGGGAAGAGGTGTTGGTTTGCTGATCGAAGACTCCCGCGCAGCCGCCACGGGGTTTGTCCAGCGCCCAAGAAGCCGCGGGTGGGCAGGCAGCCTCGGATCTTGCCCTGCCCGCCTTCCTCGAGTTGGATTCGAATTGGCAGCGGTCAATTGAATTGACCCGCCGGCAGCTGTCCCCGGGCCTTCCCTCTGCTCCTACACAAACCTTTCTAGGCTAGAAAGATCCCTTCTCGGTTCACCGCAGCCCTTCGCCCAGCGCACCCTGCCACCTCGGATTCGCGCGGACCCAGCTTTGGGACAAGGTCTTCCCAACGTGCCCCTTTCTGCGGCCCCGCCCGCCTCTCCCCTCTCCCCGACCCGCGGCTGGCTTGTGCGGCGATCCCGCCACCTTCCGAGGTCCTCTCCTCCATTGCCTCGCGCCTTGAGTCGCGCAGCATTCTCTAACTTTTTCCAGAAGAGAACCCCGCGACCCCGGTAGCGTCGGGAAGCTGTGCCGGAACAATAAAGCTGCTAATCAGATTCCCGAGAGTTCGCAGTATCTCATTTTTAAATCAAGGCCTTTGTGCCCAAAGATTCCACTGTCCTGGCACAAAGAAGAAAAAGCCCCAGAAACCCGGGTTACGGGTAGGATATAGAAGGTCCTGGGCCCTTCTCCAGTCGTGAGCAAAAGCCTATCTGGTGTGCAGCATTTTAACTTCTGTTTAGCTGTTTTCGGCAGAGCCTGGAAAAGACCCTTAAATCCAAAAGAGATTTTTAAAAACCCCAAAACCCTGATACAGAGAATATCTCGTTCTCTGTTCTACACAAACCGATCGCTAACTTCGTTGAGCAAGTCTGCTGCCTCCTGGGTCTTTGTTGGGCCAAAAGAAAAAAAGAAAAAAAATTATATTTCTTTTATCTCTTGTTTTCTGATCTCAATCCAGCATTTCCTCTAAATCTCCGATTGGACGTGGGGCTCAGGGGCCCTGGCGACGACCTCGCTTCTCACACTCGGAGCCCCCTGCGTTCGGCCCTCCGCCCAGGCACTGGCCTCTCCTCCACCCAGGCCAGGATTTCTTGGCGGCGGCTTGGGACACAAAAGCGACCCCAGGAGGGAGAAGGGGCTTGTGTTTCCTCCTCACCTTTCTTATCAGCTCGAGGGTCCTTGGCGGGGTCGGGGTCGCCATAGGCACGCGGATAGAAGGCGGGGGCGCCTGGGAAGGCAGGAGCACACTTGGCCGGCGAGGGCGCGGGGCCCAGCTCGGCGCGGAGCTCCGGGAGGGCGGGCGCAGCGGCCTCGGGCCCCGCGTAGGCCTCGGGCTTGAAGGCGGCCAGCATGCAGGAGGCGGGCGCCAGCGTGGCCTCCAGGCGCGCCGAGAGCTCCCCGGCAGCCAGGCTGCGCTGCTGCTGCTCCAGGTTCAGGATGTCTTTGACCGAGAACGGCGTGGGCGTGAGCGCAGGGCTGGGGAACATGGTGGCAGCGCACGCCTCACAGCGCCAGGTGGGCGGCAGAGAGCAGCGCTGCCCACGGCCTTCGGCAGCCTCCCTGCATGGTGCCCGCCGCCCGCCCGCGCACCCGCCTTCCAGCTCGGGTTGTGGCCAGGCGGCAGGTAGTGAGGAGCACAAGGGGCAGCAGAGGCGGGACCAGGCCAGAGGAGGGGGACTCAGCCTGCCATTGGGCCAGGGGCCCCGATGACAGGAGCGATGAGCAGTTTCGTGTCACCTAATATAGTCATAGGGCTCAAAAAAAAAAAAAAAAAAAAAAAATCCTGTTCAGCTTTTTAAAGGAACCGCGAGGCATTTGGAAGGCTCTCCTATTGCTCCTGCAGCCTGGCATTTCTCCATAGTACTAGCCTGAAAACCCCATCGAAGCGCATACCCGGGAAAGGACCTGATTCTTCTCCAGATCTGGCCTCTGGGCTAAGCTGGGTAGATCTGGGATTTGAAGAAATGTTGTTCAGCACCTAAAGCAGAATGGGAGAGTGAAGGATTGATGGGAGTGTTGGGGGAGGGGAGACATTTCCAGGAGTCTTATTAAAGGCTTTTTTATGCAAGGAAGAGTTTGTATAAGAAGAGCAGCATGGGGGAGAAGGTTTGATTTGGGGTGATGACAGGAGGGTGAGATTCTGGACAATTTGGGGGTTCTGTTTGGCTTGACTTACAGGGCCAGTCATGCCCCAGTAGTCCCCCTTTCCTCAGCAGCCCAGGCCCTGGGGGCAAGGTGGATGTTATGGGGTGGTGGATGGCCACCTTCTATAAGAGTAGTGCAAGTTATACATACACACACACACACACACACACACACAACTCCAGGGGGCATCAGTCACTATCAACCTCCTCTCAAAGAAATGACCCTCCCCTTAGTAATAAAACAAATCCAAAATCCCACCCGGTAAGCTCAGCTTCCTAGAAGAGATCTTCTAAGGCATCCTAGCTTCCAGCCACCCAGTTTCTCCTTTTCTGAAACCCACCATTCGTGCCTCTCACTTGCCCCTGCCCTTCTGCCTAGTAGCGAGGCCTTCAGGCCTCTGCGGGCCCCAGGACCCCTGGCCGGGCCCAGGTTTAGCTCTCAGGCAGGCGGGGCTCCCCAGAGCCCAGCCAGCCAGGATTTCTCAGAGGTCTCAGGGCAGGCTCCCAGCAGGGAACCCAGCAGTGGCGGTCGGTCGAGGTGCTCCAGGGAAGGGCAGGGCAGGGCAGGGCAGATTGGGTGTCAATTTTTAGCCCCAGGGTCGGTAAAGTAGGGACTCTCCTATCAGACAAATCTGCCAATGTTTCAGGAGCGCAAGCTATGGGCCAGATCCTGTGCCGGTCCACCTCACCCCTCTGGATCCCTTGGGAGATCTGATAAAAGCTTGGGCCATCCCCTCTCCCCCAGAACACTGCAGAGAGGCACTTTATTTTGTGTAGTTTCAGAATCCAGGCAGGCAGAATGGCCCCCGGGTTAAGGTCGCCGCCTTACTTTATCTCTGGGGTTGGCAAGGCTTGTCAGGGGACAAGCGTCGATTTTCACAAGCCACGACCCAGGTTTGTGCAGGGAAAGCGCGGGCGGGGCGCGGGGACTTGCTAAGAATGGAGACTTGGAAGGCTCGGCTCTTAGTGGAGGACGAGTTGGGGACTAGGGAAGAAGTGCTTGGAATAGAAGAAAGGCGCGTAGGGACAAAGGCAAGCCAAGGCCATAGCTCAGAGCCCGAGACTGTAATTCGCGCTCAAAGCGCCGAGGAAACGCACAAAGCAGAGGGACAAGGTGGTGTCTGTCCTGAGCATGGACCTTTGGGTGCTCAAGCAGGCGGGGAGCTGTCAGGCAGCGCCGTCGGGAAGGGTGCCATCGGAGTAAGCACAGGCCTAACACTAGGACCTTTACAGCCCCTCATCAAACCCACACCTCCAGGACCTGTGGCCTCCGGGCTAGGGCGATGGAGAGTGGACCACCGTGCGGCTCTCCCGGAGGCTCGGAGCACTCGGACCCCGACTGCCGGGAGCCAGGCGCCAGTACCAGGCCCGGGCCTTCGCAGCGGAATCTCGCTTAGGATTTTCCAGCCAGGGTCCACGCGCGGTTCTGGAATTGTTAGCTGGGTCTGCGGAGAGATGCCTTTTTCAAATGTATGTGTATGTGTGGCGGGGGTGGGGGGGGGGGTGGAGCTCTCAAGCCCCCGGAACCCTCCTCATCCACCGGCCGCGTAACACCCCAACTCGGGTTCTTCCGCGACGGACCTGCAAATCAGTAGCCTCTCTTCCGCCCGTCCTCGCCACGCTTTTGGACAATGTTAGTTATTGCCCTCAACTAACCTAGCTTGGGGGCCTAGTTCGCCTTTGAAGATTTTTTTGGGGGGGGAAGTGGGAAAGGATGCCTATCGCCTAGGCGGTGACGTCTGGCAAACGAGCCACATCCGATTCAATTAAATGTCTCATTCAAAAGAGCTCCGAGCGAGGGTCCTGGGAGCGCTGTGAAGTGAATGGGCTGGTCGGGCGGCTCGCGATGACAGTTTGAAAGATTAGTGTGAGCCGACGCCTGAAATATTACCGTTTAATGGGGGACATCGAGGCTGCATCCGGGGTCCCTGTTTTTAGTGTTTTTTAAAAATTATTATTATTATTACTGTGTGTGGGTTTAAGAGAGCGTTCTGGAGGAAGGAAAAAAAAAACAAAAAACAACAACAACCAAAAAACAAAACCTGGCATTTCCTCTGCAAAACGAAGCGGTTAAGATTTATCACCTATTTTGGGCTATGGTTCCCAGGGCTGACAAATAGACCTGTGGGTCAGGTGTCATGAAAAGGGGAAGAAAGAAAACCTCCCTATTCGGACGAAGTGACTTCTCCACTCCCTATACCCTCGGTGAATCTGGTAATAATTTCCCTTGGCTCTAAAACAGGCCTTAACGTTGCCAGAGAGAGTAAATCCAGGCAAAATCGAAATTGGGGCGACCCACGCTGGCCTCCACAGAGAAATATCCAAGAGAAATTGCTAACTTTTATTTGTAGTCCTCACTTTCTGAGTAAAACTTTTTGTTTTCTTTAAATAGAAGTTGCAGTGGTTGGGGGTGGGGAGGTACGAAACTTGATTCTCCAGCTTCACTAGGGACACATCTTCCTTCCCAAGGGCGGCTGACCCAACCTGGCCGCCTCTCTAAGCCGCACTTTGGCCAAAACAGCAGGACAAACAAACAGCCTTCAGCCTAGAGAAAAGGAGAGAGAAAGAGAGAGAGAGAGAAAAGGAGGCAGAGAGGAGAGATCGAACATCTACCCATCTATTCCCTTGCCTTTTAAAGAATTGGGGCTTTAAGATGAGCCAAATTCCAGATGACTTGAGCGCATTCTCCGCGCATAAAATATTATTAATTGAAAAAGCAATCGGCACAGCCCGAGCCGGCCCCCCTTTCCTGCAATCAGCAGGGCCCGCCGCAAAAGGTATATATGATTAATTGAAAGATAAGCTGGAACTATCACCGGGAATGTCATTAATGCGCCGGGGAGACGTCCATTGGAGACAGGCGGCGTTATCCGCGGCTTTATCTTCAACAACGCCTCGCTCTCCGCCCGCGCCGGGGAAACAGATGGGGGTTTCTGTCTGGGACGCTCGCCCCATGTTTATATTTTGGGAAGAATCGCAACTCGTGGGAGTCCCCGGCGGGCCCCCTGATAAATGAACATTAGCACTTTTTCGGACTACTGTATCAACAAAGGGGCTGCGGCGCGGCAATAATTGGCGAGAAAGCAAACAGAGGGCGGAGAGCGCGCCTCTGCTCTTCGTCCGGCTGATGGATGAGCAGCGGCGGCTGCGGTCCGGCTCCCGGCCCTCAACCCAGCTCCCGGGTCTGGCCGCGGGGCCCCTCCGCCGCCCTGGCTTCCTTCCGGGCCCGGGGTTGGGGGCGGGGGACGACTCTGAGGGCTACCGCTCTCGTCCTTGGCTCCTGAAGACTCCAGGCGGCTTCCGGGCTCTGGGTTTTTCCCGCCGCGGGACGCGCCTCATTCAGGTGGCTCAGCGAGTATCAAATTCTCCTTTTGCCGCTGTTTCTAGAGCTCTCGCTGGGTGAGCCACACGCTCTCACCTATGTCATCGCTGATCTACTTATCTCGAGTACTGGGCAGAGGAGAAAGAGGCTCAGAGAGGTGAGGGGACTTGCTCAAGGTCACACAGATGGAAAGTGACAGTGTTAGGATTTGAACACAGGACTCACTACAGAGTCCTGAATGTTTTCTTTTAGTGCACGTCGCTGCCTCCTAGAGCCACGCCAACTGGAGAGGAAGCAAGACACTCCTCCTCCCCCCATGCCCACCCCACCCGCACTCCCGCAGCTGGAGCAGAGGACCAGGCTGATGCAGGTTCCCCAAAAACCTTCATCAACGAGGAGGGGCCTCCTGCAGTAAGACCGGTTGAGAGAAAGAGAAGGACTATTTAAGATTCTTCTTCCTCCTCCCCCTCCTCTTCTTTTGGTAACAGCTTCATTGAGATTTAATAGGTGTAAATCACATACTATACAATTCATCCCTTTAAAGTATACAATTCAAGGATTTTTAGTAAAACCACGGAGTTGTGCAACCATCACTCCATTAATTTTAGGACATTTTCATCACTCCTAAAAGAGACCTGTAGGCTTTAGCCATCACCCCCCAACCTTCTCCCCCATTTCCTACCTCCCCAGCTCTAGACAACCACAAATCAGTCTACTTTCTGTCTCTATAGACTTGCCTATTCTGGACAGTGCATTCAAATGGAATCATATTTCCATTTCACTTAGCATTACGTTTTCAAGGTTCACCCGTGTTGTAGCATGTACAAGTACTTTATTCCTTTTTATGGTGGAATAATATTCTATTCTATGGATATACCATGTTTTGTTTCTGCATTCAGCAGTTGATGGACATTTGGGTTGTTTCCACCTTTTTTTTTTTTTTTTTTTGCTATTATGAATATATGAATAGCAAAACCCCCAGCCCAGCCCACTTTACCTAAAATCTAAAGCTTTAGAGGACTGAGGAATTTTCTTTCTCCTCCCTTGATAATTAACCCCATCCTTCCCTGAAGGCTGGCTTAGAAGTGCCCTGTGCTCTGCTGTTGCTGTCTTGAAATTCTTGATAAGTTTTGAACAAGAAGCACCACATTTTCATTTTGCACAGGGCCCCACAAATTATGTAGCTGGTCCTGCTTTGGGGCAGTCTGAACAGAGCCCTGGAAATACTATCTTCATGTTCCCCTGTTATCTGTCTGGCTTTTGCCCTAGGATCAGCCTCTGCTAGCTAGCTAGGACAGGCAGGAAGTCCCCTGAAGTGCTTTGAGGGCTGTCTATTGAAAGTTGCTTGGCCATAGGAAGGTCCTGAGGCCCACAGAAGGGGGAGCAGGGAACAGATTTACCTGGCTGGGGGATATTGTGCATGTATATGTATGAGTGTTTGTCTTTGTGGAAGGGGGGAGGGTAGTGAGGGGAAAAGCTAAAAGAGTGGGCCAGAATGTCCCCCCAGCCTCCAATGACTCCACAGCCTAGTCACTATTGGATGCCGGGATGATTTCCTGTATTTCTTCACCCATACTGCCTGGGTGCCCACCATGCACCAGAAGCTGGGATTGCACAGCCCAAGTCACACCGACCCTGAAGGAAGCCGACTTGTACCAGAAAGAGTACTGGACTATGCGCCAGTACTGGGTTCTGGTCTTGCCTCTCTCACTGATTGGCTGACCCTGAGCACATCCTGTTTCCCTCTCTGGTTCCCAGTTTCATGTTTTTCTTTTTGGAAGTATTAGGTGTACCAAAGGTCCCTCCCAGCTGTGCTGTTCTGGGAAGCATCCCAGGTTGTTAAGTGGTCTCACCTGGGCAGTGGATCCAGTGAAGAGGCATGTTGGTGGTTGTCTAACCTACAAAGTGAAACTGGTTAAGATAGGAAATAAGGTCCCTGCCAATTGTGATATTACACTATTTGAGGGAGTGTAGTGTACATTTAAAATAAAATGAAAGTGGTGTTAGAGAGAGGGAAATGGATTATTCTTGCACCAAACACATTCAATTCCAGATAGGTGAAAAATTTAAACCTAAGAATTGAAACACAAAAGTACTATAGATGGTTAAGATAATAATTTTGGAGTGTTTGTAATATTTGGGAGGGTGGATAAGGAGAACTAAAGACCTAGGAACCACAAAAGACAAATTATGTGAACCTGATGGCATAAAAAGAAACTTGTGTGCAGCAAAAACAAACAAACAAAAACAAAACATAAATAGAATCAAAGAGAAAAAATGTACAGGTTAACTGCTAGAAATAATGACAACAAAAAATTTATTTCCACAATATGGAAAGAGTTCCCGTAAATCAATATGAAAATAACTCAAGAAAACAATTGAAAAATTGGCCAGGAGTAGCAGAACCTTGGTGATAAAATGAAAGTAAGAAAGAAAGGATGAAAGGAAAGAAGGAAGGCAAATTAAAACACAAAGAGGCAAATGTTTTCACTTATCAGATTGGCAAAGATAAAGTTTGATAATTACGCTGCTTAGTCACTTTTACATTGTTGATTGGAAATGCAAATTGATAAATCTCTTTGGAACAGTTTTGTACTATCAAAATGAAAAATACATTAAGTCCTTTGAACTAGTATTTCCACTTCTAGGACTTTATTCTATAGGTAATGCATACAAGAACAGTATATTTTTTAAAGGTTTATTTATCCATTTATTTGAGAGAGAGAGAAAGAGAGTGTAATGGAGAGGGGGGCAGAGAGAGAGGAAGAGAGAGAATCCTCAAGCAGACTCCCCGATGGAGCAGGGAGACCCATGTGGGGCTCAATCCCAGGACCCTGAGATTATGACCTGAGCCGAAAACAAGGGTCAGGTGTTTAACCAACTGAGGGGGCCCCAAGAAAAGTATTTTTGTTGCAGTTTTAATTTTTAAAGAATTTTATAAAATTCTTTAAAAAGAATTTTAAAAAACCCCTATATATCTATCTCGGGGGAATAGTTAAAGACAAGATATTCACCAGTAGAACAGAATACTAGCAGCCACAAGAAAGAATTAGTTACATTTATATGTATTCTTTTTTTAAAAAAATATTTTATTTGTTTATTTTAGAGAGGGAAAAAAAGAGAGAGTGCAGAGGGGAGAGGGAGGGGGAAAGAATCTCAAGCAGACTCTGCCCTGAACATGGAGCTCCCCCCACCCCTGTGGGGCTCAATCTCACCACCCTGAGATCATGACCTGAGCTGAAATCAAAAGTCCAAGGCCTAACCAACTGAGACACCCAGGTGCCACTAGTTACATTTATATGTATTCTTATGGATATGTTTTGAGTACATTAAATATCAAACTGGGTTGCAGAATTTGTATTTTATATATGGGCATAAGCACATATATATAGTTATATGGATTTTTTTGGAAGGATAAACAAAATGGTAATGAAAGCTTCTGGGGAAGAGAACTGGGGGAATGGGGTCAGGAATAAATGACATTTTCCACAGTACATCTTTTAAGACAATTTCCTTCTTTTGTTTTTTATTTACCATAAACTTGTATTGCCTTAAAGAGATTTTAAAAACCACAATCAAGACAAGCCCCAAATGTAATGAATAAAGTGGTGCCTTTATAGAAGGGAAGAGACTCGGGTTGTGGACATATCTAGGCCAGTATCTCCTGTGGCACATGTTGAAAATGCACATTTCTGAGCCTCACTCCTCAACTTGGAGTTTACTAATCAAAGGTGTGTATAGTTTGAGATGGCAGCCCAAGTGACAGTCCAGTGAAATCTCAGCACACACGAAGGGACTGGAGCTAAGCCATCAGCGGTAAGAAATCTGAGTGGGGTGGTCAGCAGAGCCCCAGAGAGAGGGGAGTGGGATGGATTTTGTCCCACACTACCCAGGGACAGAACCTCAATGGTCCTGATAGCCACTCAGCAAATTTGCCCTATTGATTTTTCCGCTAACCTGTCCCAGCAACAGACCCACGTCTTGGGGTCACTGGGAATGCAGCCCCCTCCCATTACCCTGCACACTGGCTTGCTGGTTGAAGGTCCTATGGGTCTGTGGCTGAGTGGGGCAGCAGATGAGGTTGGCTGGTGGACTTGGTAACCCCACCCAGGCCCTGTCCCCAGGCCAGCAGAAAAGTCTGGCAGTTGCTAGTTTTCCTGGCCCCTGGTCTCTAGCCCACTGTCCATCTGTCTCTTGAGGGCCAGCCTCCAAACACCTTTCTGAAATAGCTTTGAATCTGCACCAGATCTGGAATCTGTCCTAACAAAGCCAAGTGACCCTTCCCTATCTTCCAGGGGGTGAAATGGAGATATTGCATACCTAGTTCCCCCAGAGGTGGGACCCTTGCAGTTTCTGGTCCCAGACTGCCTGCCCTGTGGGGAGTTGGGCGGGATGGAGCCCTGGAGCTATGGATTTGGTGGTGCATAAGTGGCCAGGCTTCGGACCTCTCAGGCCTTAGGGACCCTATGCCTGCTTAGCCTGCGGAGGCCTCCGCTTCCACCCTGGGCAGGTGTCGAGCCTTCCCGCGGCAGCTCAGGGCCTCCACCTCTTTGCTCTAAGCGGGATAGCGAGCTGCCCGCGGAAGCCGGGGCACATCGTCCAGGACAACCTCCCTCCTGGTCCTGTGGCTTTCTATAGCGTGCTTCTGTGGCGCTTCTGTGGCCCTCCTTCCCTGAGAGTCCTCAAGGAGATGACAGCCACTCACACCACACATAAGCACCAGAAAAGTTCTGGGTGTTCGTTTTTCCTTGGTGTGTTAAACATATGACCAAAAACCAAAGAAAGCAAATCTGAACATTAAAGATAATCGCCCTTTCCAAAATATTTTCTGGGCTTGGACAGGGCATGCTCTTTCTTATCCCTACAATGGGGTGTACAAGCACCTCTGTTTTTGCTTTTGTTGGTTTCTTTAACAATTGCTTTATATTCACATCACCGAATATCCTAATTATATGTTTTCAAAAAGTATTACACCGTAAAAACCATGACAAAACCCAAAACAAACAGGTAAAAAAGGGTACAATGTAGTGTCCCATGCCTCACCCCCAGCCACCCAGTTTCCTTCCCTAAAGGCAAAGTTGTTAGTGGGTTTATTTATTTTTAAAATCAACTTTATTAAGTCAGACAGTAAGTACTTAGAACAAAATGAACACAGTTTAAGTGTACGTACAGTTCGATGAGTCTTGACACATTGACAAGCCCCTGTAAGAACAGCCACAATCAAGATAGGAAAACATTGGCATCACCCCAGAAGGTTTCCTTCCGCCTCTTCTCAGTTAATTTCCATCCCCACTCAGGAGGTCACCGGCTTTTAAAAAGTATATCCTTCTAGAGACATTTCCTGCAGATTTCAGTATTATTATACATTGGCGTTTTTTCTTTTCTAAGAGCATCTACATTTTTCTAAGAGCAACTCCTTTGTATTTTTGTCGTGGACAGTTTTCTTGTTAGTACCTTTGTGTAAGTCACTTTCTCATGCTTTGGCGGGGGCAGTATGTTTCTAAAACCGAATTTATCTTGCATCCGTAGATATGACCCGCTTTAAAACTCGTGTTAGGATTTGCCGGATCGGAGGGAGTCGTTTTCAAGCTTCCGTTGTCGTTTTCTGTTAATTTGGTGCCTTCTTCTCGGTGTTGCTGTTGCTCCCCCCGCCTCCTCCCACGCCCCACCGCTGCAAACTGCTTTAGCGAAAACAGCGCGCAGAGGCTGAGAGCCCGGAGGCTCGAATCCGTCCCTCAGGGTCCAGTCACTGAAGGTCGCAGCTGGAAAAATCAGATGACATTTGAGTCAGATGGACGATGATTCGGAACACCACGAAGAAGAAGATGGATTTTCTAGGGAAGGTCCACACCTGCCTGGCGTGGGTTCAGCTTGGGGAGCGGCCTTAGAAGAAACCCTGGGCGTGGGCGCGCAAGGTTGGGAGAAGCCGAGCTGGGCCGGCCACCCGTTTTTGTGCAAAACGCGGGGGGCTAGCGAGGCCTACGGCAGCGCGGCTTCCGGAGGGAGAAGAGTCGCGCCCTGCTCTGTGCGGAGTCCCTGGCTCTGGCCGACACTCGGGCCGCCGCGCCCGGAGCTTCCACCCTGGGTTGCTGTGGCCTGGTCTGTGTTGAATTTCAGCTGGAAATTAAGGGAGCGATCGAACCTTCCTACGGCCGCCACCCTCCCTTCCTTGGCATCTTCCTTTCTCGTCTTGTCTTCTAACCTATCCTGCGAAACCGCTGCGAAGTTTTCACGGTCCGGCGGAGCACACTGCGAATGCGTAGATGGCAAATTGCTACATAGGAAAAACCATTCGATTCCGTGCATTCGCCTCAATCAGTATTTATTGAGAGCATCCCCAGGGCATGCCTCAGGGAACCCAGAGGCCAAAAGCTGCGGGATTCCGGAGCAAATTCAGTGTCATTAGGGATATCGCCGAGGACATTCTACGGCCCCAGCCAATTGGCGAAAGGCGGGAATTCAGACACAACATGAGCGCACGCTGAAGGGTTGTGTTGACACAACTCCATATTTTAAGTGAACACAGGACAATTGTAGACATTCAAGCCCTTAAAAGGAGCACAATGGAGCATTTGCGTTGTAGACGTGTGTGGAATACATTCCCAGCCACCAGTAACCCGCTTGAATGTGCTTACTGGTGCGCTTTAAATATGCTGAAACGACATGGGTACACATTCTCATACTTCAAGGGCACAGTCACTTCCTTTGTGTATGTTTTAAGTGCACACGCTCAAAAAGTTTCAAAGGGTACAGAGGATGATCCTGTGAAATGCCCCTTCCTCCCCTCTCGGCCCTGCGGCCCTCCAGAGCTGTTGTTGGCACGCCCGCATTCGTGCACCCTGCGTGTGAGCGTGTCTCGGCTCTCCCTGCACCCCCACTGGACGTCGCTTGTGCAGACCCTCCATTGTGAGTGGAGGGCTGTGGCCTTGTATCTTTAGGTAGGGAACATCTTTTGTCTCTCAGCAAGAAGCTTTCCTCTGGGAAAGATAAAGTAATCGATAGGGTCTTTTAAATAGCTCCGCGTTTCCTGTCGGGAGAGGAGTATCAGTGCGCGCACCAAATCTGCTCTGGTATGTCACCTTATCTCCCGTCCCCGCTGTTGTCCCCAAACGCCGCCTGTCAAGGGAGACGCCACCCGCATTAGGACCCAGACTGGGGCCCTTCCGCTTGGGGTCACACGCAGCGCCCTTGGCCGGGCCCCGCCGCCCCTTGGGGGTCTGGGAGGGAGAGGAGGGGGCCAGCGTGAAGGTGTGGGGGCCCAAAACTCCCAGCCCGGCCCTAGAGGAAACTACAAGCTGAAATCGCCGGGTCTAGGGGAAGCCTTGGGATGCAAGACTCGCTTCGCCAGGAGAGGGGACTTCCTCTTTTTTTTCCCCCCTAACTGCGAAAATAGTTGATCTGGGCTATTGGCTAGTGACAGCAGCGCTTTGGCGACTATGGGCGACCTTGCTTGACCGCGTCCGGAGGAAAATCAGGTACAGTGGCCTCCAGGCGACTGGTGTCGGGTCCAGGAGCGAACTCCGGAGCCCTAAGGGTCAGCGAGACCACCGAATCTGGCCACCATCCGAGCCTCCAGAGGCTTCACCTCTTCAGCCTGGAGCAAGTTGGGGTGGGAGCTGACTCCAGCCGGCCCGGGCCAGGGTGCAACCTGAGTTGCCGACCTCAGTGGACCTTCCCCTGGTGGATCCTTCCATGGAGATCTTCTGCAAGCCCGGCGGTGCACAGAAGTGTTTCTAGGTGTGGGTAGACCCTGGGCCTCCCCTCATATCTAAACACTGTTAACCCGCATCTCCTCATTTTTCTCTTTCTATATTGTAGTTGGTTGTGTCCAGCTTAAAAATTTTTTTTTTTTTTTTAAGAAAAATAATCTAAACAACAATACCAAAAAGGCTTCAACCCCCTCCTCCTTCTCACCCAGAAGTATGCACACAACCACCAACCATCTCGGTAAGGTGGGATCCAGCCTCCCTTTATTTCCAGCCTCACCATGACCCATGGGGTTTCTTTCTCTTGGGAAGCTGTTGGGGGCGGGGGCAGGGGGGGAATTATGTCTTGGCTTCAATACAGACTCGCTCCCTTCCAAGTTGCCCAGGATCATCTGGATTATTCCAACTGCTGAGAGAGGACCACCCACCAAAACACATCTAGGGGAAAATGCACGCCTTGGGAAAATTTGGGTTCTCATTTATCAGGGTTTATTTATCCAAATAGGAAGTCCTGTGGGGAAATTAAGTAGGGGAAAACATCACCTTTCTCCCTCATAGGGAAGAGGCATTTTTGAATCTTCACATCCTTTAAGGCCCTGGTCTAGGCCTTCCTATTCCCTGTGGGCCTTTCCATATTATCTCAGCCTTAATCGAAAAAAATGAAAAAAATACTGAATTTCATTATTATCAATAGAACAGGTTGGTGGCTGGGGGGGGGGGAGACTCTAGCTGTGTTTTCTTGCAGGGTGTTCTGTGTATCATGCGCTATGTTGAAACTAGCAGAATGTGAAGAGCACACTGCCGTGCTATCTTTGAACCAATGGCTGGGTGTCCTTCATCTCTTGGTCACTGGAGTTCCTCTGCTGACCTAGTTATTCAGTCCTGGGTAGACTAGGAGACAGCCCTCCAACATGGGGAGGGCTTCCTCCCCCATTCTTCCAGGACAGGGGAACCTCATAGAGGGCTTCTTCTGAATGAACACTTTGGTGATTGATTTATTTCTTTTCTTCCGACAAATGTGTGTGGTGAGAGATGGGAAAGTTGGGACATTTAGAACTGAGAGTGGCTAGAACAGCCATGGGAGGAATCAGGTATGGACCCCCAGGATATTACCCTCTCCCTAGATATGGCAGTCAACAGCAACAAGCTCTCAGCCCTTTCCCTAATGGAAAGCTGTACTTCCTGCTCGTGAGAAGGGGCACCAGGTGGCATTGGGAACAGTCCTCAGTCAGTTACAGGATCCTGAGCTTGGCAGTGACTCTGGGAGACCTTACTTGGAGTAAGAAAATGAGCTCTGCTTGTTCCTGTGACAGCCCCTGGGCTCACGTAAGCCCCTGACCCAGTCCAGCAGTGCACTTACTGAACATGAGTGTGTGGCTTTGTAGCCTTCCTAGTTTTGGGAAATGTTTTATTCCAGCATAACACAGAAGTGGCACAAAATAAAAAATGAGCACCCTGGTGAATTTTCACAATCTGAACACAGCTGTGTAACTAGCATCCAGTTCAAGAAGTGGAACATTACTGGTACCTAGAAGCCGCCTCCTTTTTCCCCTGTAGAATTGCTATTCTGACTTCTAACAACATAGATTAGTTTTGCCTGTTTTTGAACTTCATACGTATCCAATCATACAGAATGTAGACTCTTCATGTCTGGCAATTTTTACTCAATATATGCTTGTGAGATTCTTCTCCGTTGTTTATAGTTGTGGTTAGCTCCTTTTAACTTTTGTGTAACATTTCATTGTATGAATATACTACTATTGACCCATTCTCTCTTGATGCACATTTGAATGGTTTCTAGGTTTTGACTGTTGTGAATAGTGAGTGCTACTATGAACACTTCAGTGTGTGTCTTTTGGGGAACATATGCACACATTTTTATTGGGTATATATTTAGGAGTAGAATTGCTGGGCCACAGGATATTCATAAATGCAACTTAGTAGATTCTACTCAATAGTCTGCTGATTTACAATTGTTGTACCAATTTATACTGGCAGTGTGTGAGGATTACAACTGTTCTACATCTTCATCAACACTTAGTATTGTCAGTTTTTAATTTTAAGCCATTCTGGTGGGAGTGTAGGGCTGTCTCAGTGTGCTTTTATTTTGCCTTTCCCTACTGACTAATGAAAATAAGCACCCTTTCCAATATTCATTGGCTTTTTGAATATCTTCTTTTGTGAAGTGCCCATTTAAATCTTTTGCCTTTTCTTACTGATCTGTGGGAATTCATTATATATTTGGATATGAATCCCTTGTTGGATATATGCTTATTTTGAGTATCATCTCCCAGTCTGTGGTTTGCATTTCTACTCTCCTAATGCCAGAGCACCTATTGTTGCCTCTGACCTAGTCATGTGTTTCTGACCTTGAGGTAGCGCATAGCCAGTTTTTATATCTGGGGTATTTGTAGCTGAGGTATCTTCTTGGACTCTGGACAACCAGCCCTTCTGTCCATGGTAAATGCCTTGGAGACAGAAGCTGGGTCTGATTCTGCTTGCTTTCCTCACAGATGCTAGAGCATTGTCTTTTCTGTGAATATTTCATCCATTAAATAGAGGAAACCCAGTAGGAAGGACGCTTTGGAGCTGAATTCATGATCATATATCCCTTCTTGTAGGGCTAGGTCAAATATCTATAGAGCAGTTTCAGCAGAAGAATTTAAACTCTAGGAGTATTTCAAACATAGACAGTGTAAATGTAGCAGCCCAGCTGAGACCTCCTATCCCCTCTTACAGTCCCAGCCCAGCCCTGCCTCCCCCAGGGGTGTCTTCCCTGATTGCTACAACTCAGGAAGAGCCGCTGTCCTCTTGGAACAGGAGTGAAACACGAATGAACATAATTTTGAACATTCCTTCTAGAAAGCAATTGGGGAATTCTCATCTTAAGAATCTTTGCTATATACAGTGAAAACAGCATATTATAATTATTTTAAATTATTTTTATTATTTCCAAATGTCTGTAATCCATCTGTATCTTTTTAAATCTATCACCTGCTTGCATCTTCTGACTGTTTATCTACTGAGATCTTAGTTTTGTCTTGTTGATTTCTATGAGCTCTTTATATTAGTAAGTAACCCTTTGTCATTTTATTTTATGCTACAGATACTTTTACCATTTTCCCATTTGTCTTCCTAAAACCTTCATTTGTATTTTTAGGCACCTGATGATTGTGTATAAAGGGGATACTCAAACATTGGTGAGGTTTTGATTCCCAACTGGGACGGCCAAGGGTCAATGGCAGAGTGAAGACCGGGCAGCATAGTAGCTGCCCTGAGGCAGTGGGGATTCCAAAGGACAAAGGTCATTCCTACTCTGGCCTAGTAGAGCGTGAAGAGCCCATAAGTAGCTGACATTAGAGACTGGCAGAACTCAGAGTGCTGCCTTTCTTGAAATTTCCATCCCAGGCCCTGAGGCTGGTGAAGATGGGATAGAGGTGGGGACAGAAGGAAATTCAGAGCAGGCAAACCAACAGAAAGAGGTGAGGAAAGAAGGGTCATGGAATTTGGGCTGGGGGGTTGGGGAGCATCCAGAACAAAGGAGGGCATCAGAAATGATAGGCAGTGAGTCATGTGGGCAATGATTTGAAGCTCAGGCTCTGGAGTAAGCTGCTTGAACCTCGATGTCCTCATCTGTAAAATGGGGATGTAAATCATACTTCCTCAAAAGATTATCATGTGGGAATGAAACAAGATAGTGTTGTAAATGATAGCCCCAGATTCTTAGCCACTCCTCCCATTGAGAGGTGGGGTCTATGTCCTTGCCCTTTGAATATGGGCAGCTTTGCCCAGGCTTTGACCAATACAATAATAAAATACATACAGTGACACCATGTGACTTCTGTAGCTAGGTCAGAAAAAGCCATGTAACTTCTTTCCTATTTGCTGGAGCACTTGCTCTTGGAACCATGAGCTACCACATAAGAAATCTGCCTACCCTGAGGCCTCTACGCTGTGAGGAAGCTCAAGCCACATGAAGAAGCCACGTATGGGCACAGTGGTTGACAGTTCCAGCTCAGCCAGCCTTCTAGTCATTCCAGCTTGGATGCCAGACCTGTGAGTGATGAAGCCTCCAGATGAATCCAGCACCAAACTGGCCCAGTTTTCACAGCTAAGACCCCAGACTTCATAGAGCAAAGACAAACCACTACTGCTGTGTCCCATCCAAATTCCTGACCCACAGAATCAGTGAACATAATAAAATCTTTTTTTTTCATACCACTATGTTTTGGGACGGTTTGTTATGCAGCAGTAGATAACCAGAACACTGTTGGAGCAAAATGGCCCACATACTGTTTGCTTGGTACCAAGTGCTTAATAAACAGTGGCTCTTGGCAGTGTTATTGGCAACAGAGTTGTCCCAGAGTGGAGAACAAATGGCTTAAGGGAGAGTAAGCAGAGAGGCCTGCTATAGGAACGTTGATCTGAGATGATCTTAGGTCTTCCACCTGGACTCTGTCTTTATTTCGGCTCTAATCTCAGCTCTCCTTCCTCCCACCTTCAGAGTTTGAAACTACAAACGGCCACAAAAGAAGGAAGTCAGAGGGCCTTAGCATTTTCTTTTTGCACCCCCCTCCCCTTTAAAAAAATGCCTGGTGTGGTGTTGCAAGGGCTGTAGGCTGGAGTGGAGCTTGGGGAATGTGGGGGGGGGGGGGCGGAGCAGAGCAGGTGTGAGAAGCCATTTTGTTGCTTAAACTATAAAACCATAGTAATATGGTAATCATAATACTAATCATGCAGAATAATAGCAACCCCTTGTGTCTGTGTGCTGCTTTTCAGTTCAAGTGTCTGTCTTCCTCTGTGCATCGCCTTGTCTTCAGGCATTTGAGAGCAGATGATACATTCTTAGCTCACTTCTGGGCTGGCCGTACAACAAATTCTTGTGGATCGATAAATAGGAAACACATGGAACAGTGACTTTATAGCAAATCCATGCCTCCTGCATAGGAAGGGGATCCTTTCGTGGCTGTGATTCAGATTTTCGGTGGAGCCAGTTCAAGTTCACCTGCTTGTCTCTCCCTCCCCAGGGACTCGGGGTCACATCTAAGTGACATTGCATCTTGGGGCTCAGACCTGCTGAAGAGAAAGCCCTGAATGTAGCAAACACTGTAGAATTTTAAGTGGCAGCAAAGTGGCCTTTTACTCTTCTCTGGAGATGGTGTCCCAGCCCCAGCAGCATCCTGGGGGGAGAGGGGGTTCGTGGAGAACTGGGCCTCGGACCCTGTGCCAGATCTTACGGGGTTTCCATGGTGAGCGCTGCCCAGCACTCCTGGCATCCCAGAGGCTTTTCCTCCCTCTGAAGAACGGCAGGCAGAGCGGCATTGAGAGATTTTCCTCAACTTTGAGAACATCTGGAAAGATGGCTCCTGCCATCTCGGTGCGGCACGCACACTCACCTCTCTTGCCCCTCACTCTGACCTTCTGCGGTGGGAAGGCTGCCCCAGACCTTCCAGCCCGCCCTTCTTCATTCTGCTTTGCTGTTTTCTCTCCTGGTTGCTTTTCCTAGAGAACCCAAGAGAGAGGGAGGGCGGTTGAAAGAATTGGAAGAGAAAAGAGAGATTGAGAGAGAGGAGATAGAGAGAGCAAGCCAGCGCCATCCAGGGAAAGGGAAGTTTCCAAGTCCGGGGAATGCTGCGGAATGCGCAGGGCCAGCCTGGGAGGGCTGTGGTGGGTGTGGGGAGAAGGAAAACTGCTCTCTCAGCCACAGGGAGACTGACAGTGGCCAGGTGTCAGGAGAGGAGAGTGGGCATCAGAGTCTTAAAGGACATTTGGCTTTGATGAAAACGTTCATCTGCTTGTTTAACCATTGTGAGGAGGCCTTTCTTTTAATCAGCAAGATGTGGCTGAGTGGGGGGTGAAGTGAGCAGTCAGTCATTTTGTGTCAGAGGGAACTCTTGTGTGTGAAGCAGGGGAAGAGCACCGCAGAGGAATCTTCCAGGGGCTAACCTGTCTGTCACCAGCTTTGTGAGCCCCTGGCCCCTTCCTTCAGGTGTGACCTGGGAAGAGCAGCAACGCCACCTTCTCTGCTTGTCAGGAAAATTCACTCTGATCCCTGCCGCACCCCCTGGCTCAAGACCCAACACAGAGGAAGAGCTCAGTCCACCTTAGCGTCTTCCTCCAACTACCCATCTCTTAACCTTCCCAGCCTCCTGGCCTTTTTTGTAAAATGGGGATAATCACACCTGTCAACTTCACTGGGGGTTGAGATGGTAGGAGGGCTCATTGCCTACAAAGGTGTTATAGGCGTGTAAGCAATAATTTTTCACTTTTGACAATATATTTTTGAAGAAATTGCCCCCCCCCAAACATTGAATTGCACATCGAATTATTTAAAAAGAAGTAAGAAAAAGCATATAACAACCAAAACCAAAACCAAATAGACACAAGACCTCACCTTGAGGGAGAAACTTCCACCCAGATGTCCCAATGTCATCTCTTGGATGGTGGAAATACCACTGCGTTCCCAAATAGGGATAGAGGCCGAGGGAGGGCTCTGGTCCCCCCCAGGCGGGGCTCTCTTTGATTTGGAGGGTAGACGCAAAGCTAACTTTGGACAAGGCAGTCATTACCATCCTTGGCCTGCTTTTTAGTTGTGGGCTCTGGAAGCATCATTTAGTAAGTACTGAGAAAGAAGAGCAGCCTTCCTCTGGGGTGAGATAGGGAAGGCCTAAGTGTTTGGATTTCCTGTCTTCCACTTTTTGTCCGCACGATTCTGGGTGGAGTCAGATCCTAGCCAGGAATCTGGCAGTGGGAAGTTGGCTAGAAGAGAGTGACATCCCTTTGTATCTTTTTTTTATTTTTAAAGATTTTATTTATTTATTTGACAGAGACACAGCGACAGAGGGAACACAAGCAGGGGGAGTGGGAGAGGGAGAAGCAGGCTTCCCACCGAGTAGGGAGCCCGATGTGGGGCTTGATCCAAGGATCCTGGCATCATGACCTGAGCCGAAGGCAGACGCTTAACGACTGAGCCACCCAGGCGTCCCCATCCCTTTGTATCTTAGTTGGGTTTAGAATTCTCTTGGAGTTCTTGTGAAACGCAGATTCTTGGACCCTACCTCACCAATCCTTATTTTGTAGCGCTCAGGCGTCTGCGTTTTAAAACTAGCACCCCTGGGCTATTTTGATACACTGTTTTTCCCATCTGTACTTTGTCAGAGCTTCAATCTGAATATTCTAGAGCACTGCCTTGTTCCCGGAGGTAACAGACTTCTCATGGAGGCACCATGGCTTCCTGTTTCTAGATAGGTGAGCAACAAGGTAACCCTCAGGAAGCTTGCTTTGCGCTGCTGGCTAGGCTAGTGCAGTCCTGGGGTCAGCTAGCCAGCCCCCGGGGCTGATGGGGATCACATTTTTAAAAATGCAAACACTCTTCACTGGTGAATTGATTTGAATACTATCTTCCCTCATAGCTCATTTATAGACTGTTCGTTTCATATCTCATGTTCTGGTTCCTTATTTTTAAAATTTCAGATTTTTATTGTTTTATAAAATTATATATATAAATGAATATATTCTCACTGCAACAGTTTCTAATCCTACACAAATCACTTCATTTATCTAACCCCAGTTCCCTCCCCTCTAGTTATCTGGTGCGCATCCTTCTAGCCTTGACCTGTTCCATAACACTGTAGCTATAAGCCTCATGTGGCTACTGAGCCCTTGAGACGTGGCTAGTAAGAACTGAGATGGTTGTAAGCATAATTTTGAGTTACACCAAAAAATGTAACTAAAGTTAGTTACATTTTTAGTTAGTACTAAAATGTGAAATATATCATTAATAATCTTTTATAATGATTTATATAATATTTTAGATATATTAGTTTATATAAAATAAATTTCACTTTGTAAAAATATGGATATAGGAAAATTATAAATTACATATGTGACTCATATTATATTTTTATTACACAGTGTAGTACTAGACCTTTCTCTATGCATTTTTACACATGGATCTATATGTCTACATGTACAATTACAAAGAAAAGATAACTGGGACCATTCATATTGCATTGATAACAGCTTGCTTCTTCTCTTACCAATCTGCCTTGGAGATCCTCCCATATCAGTCCATATAGATCCACTTTTTCTTTTGAATCGGCGCATAGTATTCCATATTGATAAACCTTGATTTATTAAACCATTTCCTATGGATGGACATTTGGCTTGTTTCCATATTTTCCTTGTTACAAACCAGACCAATGAACATCTTTGCCCATTGGCTTTTTTTTTTTAATTGAAATATGTTTGATCTCTGCCTTTTTAATCCTTGCATGTCTTGGCTTACAGGGCTACCTGAGGTTTTCCAGATTCTTACCGAAAAGCATAGGTGGTGACTGGGCCAAAGATAGACTGACTGTATAGCCTATTGTCCAAAAGGGGACTTCTGAGAGGGAAAGGCAGTGATATCAGTAATGATTCTGGGATAACAGGAGGTGCAAACTGGGGCTGTCCTGTGCAGAGCTGGACATATGGTCACCAGTGCCATAGGAGGAGTCCCAGTGTATGTCTTAATCATGGACTACTTGACAAGAGGATCTGAAGCCAGTCTGAACCCTTGTCTCAAACAAATGCTGGACTCTAGTGTCCAGTTCCACTCCCTCTTTCTACTGATCATCTGTGGGCACTGGGATCATCTTCTGGGGCTGGGAGTGGGAAATGGATCCAAATCTCTAGAGAAAGCTCAGTGAATGGGGAGACCCATTGGCGGAAGGCTCTGCCTCATGTAAACTCTTTGTACAGTAGATGATGGACAAGTTAGCAGAGGGTTTGAAGAGGTTGATTTCACTCTTGACCGCTTATTGCTAACTCAGGGACAATCTGAGCTGCTGTGACCTCGAGGTGAAACACCCCAGATCTTGTTACTGGTTCCTTCAGGAAACCTCCACTGTCTTCCCGCCCTCCTTTCTGTGACTAATTTCTGAAATCTCTGTAACCGAGAAGGCATTGGATGAGGTTTCCCACTCTGGGAGGGCTGTGGGTGCCAGACTGGGCCGGGGGGTGGTGATGGTGGGTGAGGGGTAAGACCCCTGTGCACATCACATGCCATCCCTCAAGAACAGAAGCAGAGGCCTCCGGATTGGGTGGCAGCAGCTGGTGGGGTGTTGGGATAATCTTGCTGATGACTGGGTAGATAGGAACCTCTTGTGTTAGTGGATTCCAGAAAGCAACGTGCTCCTTGATGAAAAGGCCATGGTCATTGTCTTGTGGGATCTGCCTGGCCCAGCTTTGACAGTTCTCAGCTGCTCCATAAATCTCCCATCAGTTCCATCTGGCCAAAAAGATGTCATCACCATTTTCTCATAGCGATGAAGAGGAAAGGTCAGCAATGAAACAGCTCTGCCACCACTGTTCAAACCAAGGAAGATGAACTTGAATTTTTTCAGTGGAATGGGAAGTTAGTGTTATGTTGGATTGTTTATGCTATAGCGATAGTTTATATTCACGCATTAGAGATGATGACAATGAGGGTGATTATGGTTTAGGTATTATTGGATACTCTGGGCACCCAGATACTTAGTTCACAAAAAACTTGGAATCTGAACGTTGGAAGGAACATTGGCAGTCATCCTGCTAGTTGTTTTCAAAGTTTTGTTTTAAAGCAATGGAACCCTTATCACAAATGATTTTTTACACAGAATTCCAGTTCATAAAACAGAAGGATTGAGTGTAGGGGAGTCTTCCTCTCCTCATGGTGCTCCTGTTTGGATGCCATAGTGTTTAAATTCTCTACCCAGTCCCTAAATCCCCACTGGAGCACTCCCAACCATTGGTTTTTAATGTCCTGGTTCGGGTGGCATAACTCCAGTGAGAGGAGCTTAGTGCCTGGGGAAGCTGCCCCTCCTATGCCAAGATCAGTCCAATGGGCAGAAAGACTTACTTTAATGCCAGCAAAGTCCTCTTACCTCCTTGTCTCCCAAATCTGCCTCCAGGAGGTCCAGTAGCTCATTTGGTGTCCACCCTGGAGATGGTGAATATTTCAGGCTGCCTTGCCATTTCTGTGCTTAAACTATGACTGAATCCTTTTGTTGGACTATGTGGTTTGTCAGGGATCTAGTAATGTTCATCTTGTCTTGGATTGAATGGACACTGTAAAGAGCCAGTGGAGGTCATACATCTCCGTCCTTTAAGAGCTTGAGGACCTGGCTGGCTCTGGGTAGAGGGTTCTTGGTGGGAGGGTGGGAGAGGCTCTGAGTCCCACACCCTGTTCTTACAGTAACTCCTCCAGCCCAAGGCTTCCCAGGTTCATAGGGACAGTCTTGGGCTTCAGTGGTTCCCTGGGTAGCACTCTCAGCTGGAGGTACTCAGGTCACAAACTGTTTTGGTAATTTCCAGAATAAACAAAAACCAAAACAACAAACCAGACGCACAGTCACCAGGGAGGGCTCGTGGGTAGCTGGGGAACTTGACGTGTCCTACCCCTGGTTTTACCTTGGGGCTGCAGAGCATGGCGGTGTTGGCAGACAGGGATTTTAGTGCCCTCTGTGTACTTACGGCTGGCACTCACCAGTAGTGGTTTGGTCTGATTTTACTTCTTGAGCAATGATAGAAATTTAAGTTCTGGTCTGAGGATTAAAAATTCTAAATGGGCTCTGCTAGTATTTTTTTTAGCCTTTAAAAAAGCATTATTTTTTGTAACATTAACATTTTTCCCCCTGCTAATATTTTCAGTGGCAAAAACAAAAACAAAAAAGTCCTCTGGCCCCTCCCTTCCAGCTCCCGAGGAGGGCTGCCTGCCTTCCTGACCAGTGCTGGTTTCCCCTGCGGCCCCCTCCGGCCCCACCTGCCTGCTCCATTGGGCAGTAGATGTCACTCAGGCTCCTGCCCACCTGTGGACCACTGACCTGTTTCCGTTGGGAGTGTAAGGATTGTTCCTACGAAACTCCATCATTAAAGGCAGAGCTTTGTCCTCAGGCGCATGGCCAGAGACCCAGGGAGAGATGGACAGAGGGAGAAATGTTTTGGCCTCCACCAACATTCACGCCGGTGTCCCCGGCATGTATAGGTATTTGCCCTGACTGCTTACTTGTAGGCCAGTGGTTCTTAAACCTGAATGAGCACCAGAATCACCTAGAAGACTTGTTAACATAAAGATTGCTGGTTGCCATTCCTCTGTTTCTGACTCAGTTGGATTGGGCGGGACCTGAGAATTTGCATTTCTAGCACGTTCTCAGTGATGCACATGCTTCAGGCCACACTTTGAGAACCACTAGCTTAGAGCTGTCCTCTGAGCTATGGAGCTCCAGTGGAAACATACTTAATCTTACTTCTTGTAGTAGATTATTTCCTAGTCACAGATTCCTCCCAGCCCAGTATACACACTGCTTTGAATGTGAATTTGCTACTTCTCCCTAGCAGACGTGGAGTCTATTCCTACATTGCCTACAATCGGGGCTGACTTTCTGACTCGCTCTGGCCAATAGAATGTGATGGAGGCCACCCTGGGTGAGTTCCAGAGCCCAGATCTCAAAAGGTCTTGCAGCTTCCACTGTCACTCCCTTGGTACACTGCCCTGAGACCATGATGTAAGGAAGCTGGTCTGGCCTACTGGATGGAGGACTAGAGGCCACATGGAGGAGAACTGAGGCCCCTAGCCAATGGCCAGCACCAATGCAGATGTGTGAGTAAGGGCATCTTGAATTTTCCAGCTCTGTTGACCCTGTAGCTTGGGTTTCTCAACCTTGGCACTATTGACATTTGGTTCCAGATAATTCTTTGTTGCGGGGGACTGTCCTATATACCATAAGATTTTTTTTTTTTTAAAGATTTTATTTATTTATTTGACAGAGAGAGACACAGCGAGAGAGGGGACACAAGCAGGGGGAGTGGGAGAGGGAGAAGCAGGCCTCCCGCGGAGCAGGGAGCCCGACGCGGGGCTCGATCCCAGGACCCCGGGATCATGACCTGAGCCGAAGGCAGACGCTTAACAACTGAGCCACCCAGGCGCCCCCATAAGATGTTTTGCAGCATCCCTGTTCTCTACCCATTATTTGAGAAGAGCACCACCAGTGATGTCTCCAGACATTCCCAAATGTTCCCTGGGGGGAAAGTTCACCCCTGGTTGAGAACCCCTGCTCTAACTGAATGTAGCCGCATAAGTGAGTTTGGGGAGAACCAGCAGAGGAACCATCCAGCCAACCCACAAAATCATGACAAATAATAAATTGTTGTTACTTTAAACCAGTAACTTTTGGGTAGTCTGTTTTTCAGGGATAACTGAGATCCTTCTTTTCTGGTCATTTTTCCCAGAGCTCTTCCTCTCCATAAGCCTCAGCATCATACATCATTTGACTTTGTTGTGAAGTAGTATGTCAGACATTGAAAAATCTGTCCCTAGTAGAGGCATGAAATGAAAAACAAGACCTTAAGTAAGTACTGAAGGTCACGTAGCTCTTTGGAAAAGCCAGCCTTTCTGATTCCTAGTCCAGTATAAGCCAACCCCTGAAGTCAGGCTGATACAAACCTTACTCTGTTACTTGAGACAAACACAATCTTGGGCAAGTCACTCAACTTACCTGATCCTCAGTTTCTTCACCTATAAAATGAGGCAAGTAATATCACTTACCTCACAGGTTTTAAAATTTTTTAAATTAAATCTTTCATTTCATTTTCCCCCCCTCATGTGGTTTTTATGAGGTTTTAATGAGATAGAACATAGCAGGTTGGTAAATCTTTTCTGGAAAGTACCAGATGGTAAATATTTTCAGCTTTGCAGACCATATGGTTTCTGTTACAACTCCTCAGCTGCTCCTGTAGGTGAAAGTAGCTCCAGACAGTACATATTCGAATGGGTGTGGCCGTATTCTATGAAGACTGCATTCACACAGTCAGGTGTAGGCCAGATTGGGCCCATGGAACAGCTTGTCGACCACTGAGAGCATGGAAAGATCTTGGCCTTTGTCCGGTATAAGGGAAGCATTCAATAAATGATGACTATCATTGTTACTATTATACTTTATTTACTTCCTTTTTATTCTTTATTCTTTATGCTTTATTATTACTTCATTCCTTCAGCAGTCTTGTTCCTCTGCTTTCCAGTTTTGTGCTTTCTCTTTCAGCATTGTTAATTTGTTCCAACTATCGGGATGTGAGGAGAAATTCAGTTCAGTTCTGCCCATCTGTGGTAGCCAACTCCCAAGGTAGCCCCCAGGGGTCCTTGCTTCCTGGTATCCTGGAAGGATACGAGGCCGTGCGGAGAAGACTTGAGCCCTGCATCCCCTCCCACAATGACTAGGGCTGACCTGGTGGCCAATAAGGTGTTGCAGAAATGACTGTCTATGACCTCCAATGCTCGGTCTTAAAAGACATTGTGACTTCCTCCTTGCCCGCTTTGGAGCACTTGCTTTGGGGGAAAACAGCTATCATGTTGTGAGGACACTCAGCCCTGTGGTCTGTGTGGCAAGGAACTGAGGCCTCTTGCCAACAGCTAGCTTGAACTTGGCGACCATGTGTGCCATCTTGAAAGTGAGTCTTCCAGCCTCGGTTAAGCCTTCAGATGACTGCAACTGCCTTCAATCTCAGGAGACACCCTAAGCCCGAAAAACCCAGCTAAACTGTTCCTGTATTCCTGACCCAATTACTGTATGAGATAACAAATATTCACTGGTTTTTAAGCTGTCAATATTTGGGATAGTTTGCTATGCAGCAATAGATAACTAATACACCAACTGTAATAACTGAGAGTTGCTCTATATTAGCTGATTTCTGTTTAGCTTGCATAAGAATAGAAGCTGGCTTTCAGGTGAGAGTTTGCTGATCACCTAACGCTTTGAGTAACAGGATAATTAGCAAAACTGTGATCACTAGGCCACTGCTGCTATGATTTTGAGGATCCCCCGACCTCAAATGATCTGACTCCAACCTGACCATCTAGTTACATCTTCCAGAAACTTCTCATGCAACCCATATTTTAACCAAGCCAAATTATTAAAACTGTTCATATATATATATTTATTTTCTATAAATATATATTTATATATACATTTATTTTATATAACATATTTATTTTATATAAATATATTTTATATAAAAGTATATTTATATATAAATATAATAATATATTATAAATACATATTTATAATATAAAATAAAATATATTAAAAAACATTATATTTTATATGTAATAATTATAATATAATAATTATATTATTATATTTTATATAATATATAAATATAAATCCAGTATATATAAATATAAATATAAATCCAATATAAATATATATTTATATATTTATAATATGTAACTATAACTATAAATATATATTATATTTATATAAATATTAAATACTTATATAATTATATAATTATATAAAAATATAATATATAATATATTATAAATATATTATATATAAAAGCATATTTATATATACAGATATATAATATATAAAATATATTTATATATAAAAATATATATATATAAATATATATTTATTTATTTATTTTAAGTAGGTTCCATGCCCAGCATGGAGCCCAATGTGGGGCTTGAACTCATGACCCTGAGATCAAGACCTGAACTGAGATCAAGAGTCGGACACTTAACTGACCGAGCCACCCAGGTGCCCCAGTTATACATGTATTAATATCAACAGAACTACCATTTATTGCATACTCACAGTGTGCTATGCTTGTTCTCATTTAACTCTCAGGACAGCCCTATGAAGAATGTACTACTATTAATTCCATTTTATTCAAATCAGGAAACTACTTTTCAAAAGTTTATAGAGTTGGGGCTAAGTTAGAATTTGAACTGAGCATGCCTGCCTTTAGACTCTGAGCTTCTTGACACTCTATGCTTTTTGTCTTTGCTTCTCTGTCTTTGCTCATGTAGTTGGTTCCCTCTTCCGGGTGTTCCCTTCCTCCTTCTCTAGCAGGTGAACACTTACTTATATTTCAAGACCCAGCTCAAATATCACCTCCCCTGTGACATATTCCCTGACATTCATAGCTAGTGACACATATTTCTTACAGGCTTGTTAAATGACAGTCACCGGTCCACAAGCTGGGGATGCACCAGTAAAAATAAATCAAACCCCCAAAGAATAATAACATTCCTGCATTTAAAAAGATAACATTCTGGTGGGAGAAAATGAAGAAGCAGATTCAAATAGAGAAATAAGATCATTTTTTGGAAGTAGAGCTCACTGATATGCTGATGGATTGGTTTGCGGGGGATAAAGGAAGGAGAAGACTTGAGGTTAACACCTTAGTACTAAGTACCTGGTTTAGGTAACTAGTACCATATCCTGGCGTGGGGAAATTTTCAGTCTTATCTTTTATTTCCTAGAATATGGTATGCATAATTGCTTAAAAGTGTTTGATAACTTCAAAATCCAGAGCCTCTGTGGGTCTGTTTCTATTTTTTGTTGATTTTTCTATTTTTCCTTTTTAAAAATACTGCTTTGTATCCTTTGTGCCTTATTATTTTTTATTGTGTTTTGGGCATTGTATTTGAAATTTGAATGCAGAATTAATTTGAAGCCTCTGATGATATCTTCCCAAGATTTGTGTTTGTTTCTACCAGGCTCTGGGGGCACCAAAGATCTAAGATTACTTAAATCTAATTTTAGGGCTTTAGAATACTTGAAGCTGAGCTGTGGTCCCTGCAAGCGCCTGTCTTCTTCTGGTTCACACTTCCTTGTAGAGAGCATCCTTTCAGAGTTCCAATCCTTTCAAGTTCCAAACTCTTGGTGGGCCTTAGATACAATCTCTGCCCCTTTATCCCTGTGAAGCTGTCCAAAGTGCCACTCAGCCTCTCAGCCACCCTTGGTAGAATTAGCAAATGCCCCCATGTCTTCAAGCAGCTCAAAGAATGGACTTACTTTCTTTCTTCCCTTGGATACTGGCTGCTAATTCTCCATTATTTTGTTAGCTCTCTGGTGTCTGTAAGGAGGTTTTTTGTTTGTTTGTTACTCTGAATTATCATCAGTTCTATTAAAAGCATAAAACAAATGTTCCTAAACAATGAAGCAAGCTGACAATATATTTCACTGGATTTATCCCTTTTCTTTCTCAAAAGGTATTTTGGCAGACAAAATTCTCATAAAGAAACCCCTTCCCAAAAAAGCACATATAGATTTTCTTTCTGCTTATTTTACCTTTGCATGCCTTAGTGATAAGTCCACTTATCTAAGGCAAAGTGATCACTATTTAGGATTAATAATAATAATAATAAATACTTATTATTACATTTACTGAGAAGAGTGGCTGGGTAATGTGTTCCTGCCTTTGAGTCTCCTGATAATCTCCCAGTTTAAAATGTGCTGGGGAAAGTAACAGAACTTAACAATATTCCTCTTCTTTATATGCTCCAAGAAAATTTATGAAATTCTTCCATTTGTGCAGTTAAGGATTTGCTGTTTCTGCAACGTTTATATTTGCCCTCAGCAGAATGGGGGTTGGTCCGAATTACCTAGCCTGCTATTACTGGTGACAGGTGTTCACTCTTCCAGATTTTGGTTCTCCTCTCAGGTTGGTCACGAATTATTTGTAGGTCTGTGGGTCCCATGTACTTTGGTTTCCTCATTAGTTAGAAAAGGACAATAACACTGGGCTTACTTGCCTTGCAGATTACTGTGGGAGCAAATAAGGTAAGCTGCATGGAGACATGCAACCCAGTCCAAATGCAAAGTGCTAAAGTCCGTTTCTTCTTGATCCTCATCCCAGGATTTCCAGAGGCATCTGAACTCCTTGGAAAGAAGGGCCCTGCTGACTCCCAGCCCTGGCTGGTGGTGCCCAAGGCAGTTTGCATCAGGCAGTCCCTCTGTGACTTTTGAAACCTCCAGCTGGTTAATGGGACACTGTTCATCACAGCAGGCACGCCTGAAATCTGGATCATCAAGTGAGTTTTTGTTATACCTTTTCTCACTCCTTTTTCTAATTCCTTGCATCCCTGGCTTCTTTCTTTAGTTTTTGTCCCTAATAGCTTTCCCGGAGCAGACCCACAGCGTGTGGCAGCCAGGAACCGGGCCTCAGCTAACGGAAAGCCCCCAAGCCTTGACCTCCCTCGGCCAGCCACCCCCAAGGGCCCCTCTGGGTCTCACTTTTATTTTGGCCTTTGTGAACTGTGCAGAACCAGGGCTGACCCTGCCGATCTGTGGATGTGTGGCCGAGACAGGTCCCAGTGTCCTGCCGGGGCTGTGCGTGTCAGGGGAGTCTGTGATGCAACGTGATGGCATTTGTGACAGGGTGAGGGAAAGAGATTGCTGGCTGGGGCTTCAAGGGGTGCGATTAGATTACAGCTGGAGTTGCCTGTCTGGCAGACATGGGAGACCTGGTCCTGTTCCTCTCGGATGCTGTGGAAGCCATGTTTACACGCTGGCCAGAGGGGTTCATTTTCGGAGCAGGAGGCGCCAGCCCAACAAGCGCAGAGCCAAGCTGATTCCACAGTGCTGCCCTGTGCATTTGCTTTTTATCCTGGACTTTGTTTCCTTATCCGGCTTTCTTTGTCTGAGCCAATGTGTCTCCCCAGTGCTACAACGTCTGGTGAGAAAGATTGTCGACCACCTGGGGTCTCATCAGTCTCAGCTCACCTTCTTACCCCCTCCTCGCTTTCTGTGCACATCCATACGCCCTTGCAGAGGCAGGGAGCAGGCTGCTTTGGTGCAAAGACCTTGGGCTTTGGTTTCAGAGCCACCAGGTTTGGATCTTTGCTTGGCTGCTTCTAGATCCGAACTAGCTGGGTGCTTCTAGCTAGTTTGCTTCTAGCTGGGTGACCTTTCATGAGTTAGTTAATCTCTCTGGGGCTCAGTTTTCTCATCTGGGAAATGGAGGGTGTGGTGTTTCAGATGTTGTGGGGGCAGCATTACATGAAATACATCCTGTTTCTAATATAATTTTTGGCACATAGTGTGTCTTCAATGAATGGCATTTCCCTTCTCTTTTTATTCTCTCATTTTTGGGTTCATTTTCTGTTAAACATATATAAGGAAAAACTTTTTGATGGGGAGTAAGAGATTCAGCTATAGTTAGAATGCATTGTAATTCTTATCCCAACTGTCATCCTTGATCTGAGTTTGGGTGACTGTTTCCAAGGATCTGTAGTGCACAGGCAGGGTCTGGACCAGGGTTGAAGCTCACTGGATCAGGAGGAGACTCCAGATGGAGCCTCATGGATTCACCCAGGGATGACTAGTGCCCTCAGCATTGCCCTCCGTTAGGGGCCTGCCGGCCGGCCACACACTTACTATGGAGCACTGTCCCTCTCTCTGATCCTGTGTGTGGGTCCCTCTTTGTGTCAGGAATCTGAAGTGTGGAAATGGGTTCTTCCCCAACAAGTCAGACATTTGTACATATTTTTCAAGTTTTTTTTTAATTAATACACTAATTTAGAGTTTCCTAAGCTTTAGTTATTTGTCATAATTAGGTAATATCTATCTTATGTTTTTGTATACTATTTTAATTTAAATGGACTCACTTTGTTTTGGAACTTGAAAACTCATTTTCAGCCTTGACCTAAGCAATCCTATCTAAGAAATCATGGATTTCTCTAATGCACAGGTGACTGTCAGGTCCCCTGTCCCTTTTTTATTTATTTATTTTTTAAAAGATTTTATTTATTTATTCATGAGAGAGAGAGAGAAAGAAAGAAACAGAGGGAGAAGCAGGCTCCCCACAGAGCAGGGAGCCCCATGAGGGGCTCGATCCCAGGACCCTAGGATCATGACCCGAGTCGAAGGCAGATGCTTAACCGTCTGAGCCACCCAGGCATCCCCCATCCCTTCTTTAGAAGGGTAAGAAATTGGGGGAGAAACCCAGTTTTCTTTCACAAGAAAGAAGAAAAAAATATATAATCTTACTAAGTGATGAAAGGTATTGACTATGTTCAGGTATGTGGCTTTCCATTATCTTTTTATATGTATACGTAAGTGAGATCACATCATATGCAACTTCTGTCCTGGTTTTTGTACTTAATACACAATTATAAGCATTTCCCCCTGTCATCAAATATTCTCTTCAGACTTGATCTTGGTGGCTGAGCCTCCTGTGGTGGCCCAGGGTGGCATTTCAACCTCACACGCCCTCTTTTGACAGGTGGGTTGAGGGGACTCTGAGGTGGGCAAACCCTCCATCAACTCCATTTGCCACCGTCAGCTTGAGGCTCAGAGATTTGTGCAGCTCATGGTTTGCTTTTCACTGAAATGTTTGTGGCCAAGCTCTATGACCTTGTTAGGGGTAGAGAACTCAGGGACTCTCATCTATGGTTGACTATATGGAGCTCTTTCTTGTGTGATCAAGTGACATGAAACGCCAAACAAAAATAACATTATTCCTAATGAGTTGGGTTCTCCAATCTAGAGGATCAGAGAACAGCCTCTCAGAAACCAGTCAGGAGGAGTCTTGTTCACTGCCACCCCTAGAATGTGTGGAGATGACGAGTGATTCTACCTCCCGTTGCTCTGGAATGTTCCTCTCCCCTTTTCCTCTGCTTACAAAGGTTGGTGATTACAGTTCCATAGGGAATCAGCTGTCTTGGGTGCTCCCCAAGGACATATTTCTGAGGCCCAGCCCTCACCCTTGCTTCTGAGTACCTCTGTGGCCTGGCCCCCTTACTGTCCTTCCACAGTGGCCCAGCCCGCGCTGACCTCATGGCTGCTAGCCTCTGTCCGTGTTGTCTGAGACAGAGCATGCCTCATGACCCGTCAGAAGGGACTGGAGTGTCCAGGGCCCTTCAGAGGCGCAACTGAGGAGCCGGGACAAAGCACAGAGTGTGAGGAAAGACATGACTGACGGCTGGGGATTGCTTGTCCATCAGCTGGCAGCTCGAGAATCAAGGAACGCACTAAGTAGGACAGAGGAGGCCTGAGCTCTTTGCACCATCTCAACAAGCCCTAATTAAATGTCTTATTGGAGCAAAATGGCTGGAGACAGCAAGCCCAGCAGCTTCTCCCGGACGAGTGGCGGCCCCCACGGGAACAGTGGCTGCAAGCGGTCCTATGGCAGCCCAGCGGTAACCACTGGGTGTGTCAGCCTGTCAGAACTGAGGTCAGGAGCCTGGAGTTGGTGGCCACAGATCCACCACCTTGGTGCTCGGAGCCAGAATGTGGGAGAAGCATGGGAGATGCCCCCACCCTCCCAGGCTGTAGGACAGTAATAAGACCAGTGATGATCCTAATGCCTGGAAGTCAAACGAAACAACCCTCCAAACTAGATGATTCCGTGTATATCATCAGATCGCAACTGAGACCAAGGAGACCAGGTTCACATTGCTGGGAGCTCAGAATTTCCATGGTACTTCTAGAAAACGCATCTCTTCCCAGGCAGAGCAGCGATCCGAGGTGTTTTTCATCAGGTCTCTTTCTTCCAGTTGCTCCAAGCTCCCCAGCTTTGTTCTGGCTTACACGCTCGGTCCAGGCCACCCAGGGGCAGTGGGCTGCTGATGGCGGCAGCCCCGGCAGCTGCTGCCTCCAAATTCTCCGGGATTCCAGGCCGGGCGCTGGGTGATTACAGCACTGTTATCTGGGATTAGCTATTTTCGCTCCCTGTATTTATATCATGGAAGCTGCAGCGTGATGCTGCCAGATGCCAACACAGGCCGACTGTGCCTTCCTTCTGGACCCACCTGCTGTTGTGCTCACACCCGGCAAGGTGGCAGTTGGTGGGGACCAGACCTGCCAAGCCCTCCGCCCCCTCCCCAAACGTCCCCAGTGGTGCACTGAGACCAAGGGAGAGGCTCGAGGCTGCGCAGGCAGGACGGTGCAGGGAAGGCTGGATCCAGGCGTGGGGGAGGGGGGCGGGGGCTGGCAGCCTTCCCTGCACAAGACGCCTGTCACTTCCCTAATCCCCTGAAGTCTTGGAGTCTAGGAACCCTCTTGCCTGCCCCCACCCCTGCTCCACTCCCACCCCATGTGTGGCTTTCCAACTTGCACGTGAGGAGTGCTGAAGGGCCCTCATTTTAGGCTGCCCAGAAAAGCACCAAGTGCCGAGCCTCCCAAACTTAAGTGCAGGGGGATTAAAAGACCCTGCTCTGTTTAACTGGGTCCATCTTTGTTTCCATCCCTTTTCCCTCTCCCTGCCCCCTTGGAGAAGGTGGGGAGATCCTAGCTTGTCAGTTCTTCTTTCAGGAAATGGAGAGGATTCTCGAAGATATGTTATGTCTCACTAGGATTGGACCAGATGACCCCAGCAAGTGACTTAAAAATGCAGTCTATTATTTAGTGAGTGGGATTTACTCCCAGCCCTGCTGTGTAGTAAGTGAGGCTTCTTTTGCCGAGGAAGGTGGCTTGCAGACTCATTCCCTCTCCTGGGTAAGAGTGGACAACACCAGGCCTTGGCCCCAAACTTGGGAGCTTTCAGACAGGGTCAGAAAGATGCCCCGGATAGAGGCAGGTGGAATTCTGCCCAGGCCCACCTGTCAGGGTAGGAATCTCAAAGGTGGCAATGAATATCTCTCCCAGATATGTATTAAAACATTAAAAAAATTAATACCCTGATTTAGAGTTTCCTAAACCTCCGTTGTTTGCCATAGCCAGGTAAGATAAATAATGTGCAAACACATACAAATAATGATAAATGAACATATTAAGTACATAATATATTTATTGAAATAAAATTTTTTCAAATAAATGTACTTTGTTTTTACTTGAAAACTTATTTTAGCCTTGATCCAATTAATAATATCCAATAAATCAGGGGTTTGAGATCCCAGTTGTATTTTATCTTAATACACTTATCAAAATGTCAATTTTGTATTTTACCTTAATATACTTCGGAATAAGTCAGTATTTAGTCATTTTTAAAAATCCAGGTACTACCATGCATTGGAAAATTCAGGCCTAACTAAAAGAAAAACGGAAAAGTGGGGAGAATTCAGGGAGCCCTGGTGGGCTGGCATGAAGTGGGAGGGGAGGGGGGACATATCTGGATGGGGGCTAATTGGTGGCTGTGGGCTGTGGGGGGAAGGAGAGGTGGGCGTGGCAAAAGAGACACTTCTTGATGGACAGGAGAAGTTAGAGCAGCATCTTGTTTGAGGAATATCCATTCCTTAGGGTGGAAGGAGAGATAAAATGAAAGCTCCAACCCACTAATACAAAGGGGCTATCTTAACCTGGAATGGTGATTTCCCAGCGCCAGCTACACTGGACTGAAGATCATCAGGTGAGCAAGCTGAACAGAAGCAAAGAAATACTAGCCTTAAGGCCTGGGCTGAGGAGTTCCTATTTCCAAAGCGGAGGAAAGGAAACTGCAGTTCAGTCCTTACTCTATCCCACTTCAGTCACCCTTACACATAAAGGTGCTTAGAGGCCTGGGAAGTATCTCTGGAAGGAGGTGGGGAGGAGATATGTTGCTATCCCTCCCCCTCCTCTCCCTCTCCCCTATTATATAAAAGAAGTGAGCACCTTTTCATGTGTCTGTTGGCCACCTGGATGTCTTCTTTGGAAAAATGTCTATTCATGTCTTCTGCCCAGTTCGTAACTGCATTGTTTGTTTTTTGGGTGTTGAGTTTAATAAGTTCTTTATAGATTTTAGATACTAGCCCTTTACCTGATATGTCATTTGAAAATATCTTCTCCTATTCCGTAGGTTGCCTTTTAGTTTTGTTGATTGTTTCCATCACTGTGCAGAAGCTTTTTTTTCTTGATGAGGTCCCAACATCACTCATCATCAGGGAAATACAAATCAAAACCATGATGAGATATCACCTCACACCGGTCAGAATGGCTAAAGTTAACAACACAGGAGACAACAGGTGTTGGTGAGGATGAGGAGAAAGGGAAACCCTCTTGCACTGGCTGGTGGGAATGCAGACTGGTGCAGCCACTCTGGAGAACAGTATGGCAGTTCCTCAAAAAGCTAAAAACAGAACTACCCTATGATCTGGCAATTGCACTACTAGGTATTTACCCAAAGGATACAAAAATACACATTTGTACCCCGATGTTTATAGCAGCATTATCAACAATAGCCAAACTATTGAAAGAGCGCAAATGTCCATCGACTGATGAATGGATAAAGAAGAAGTGGTATATATATACAATGGAATACTACTCAGCCATCAAAAAAAAAATGAAATCTTGCCATTTGCAATAACGTGGATGGAGCTAGGGTGCTCCATCTTATGCTAAGTGAAATAAGTCAGTCAGAGAAAGACAAATACCATATGCTCTCACTCATATGTGGAATTTAAGAAACAAAATGGCATGTGTACATATTACCTATAAAAATTCAATAGGGACAAACCCTAATAACTACTTGATTGTGGATCTGAAGCAGGAGTCCCTCTATAACTTGCTCCCGTGTTTTCCTACCACATCAGTGCTGTGCGCTCATGGTCAACAGTTGGATTGCATAGGCTGGGGGCTCTCTGTGGATGGGCCATGGGACAGGGAGGCAGCTCAGCTCCACTAAGTCATCTGGGACCCCGGGTTCCTTCTGTCATGTTGGTCACCATGTCTGTGCCCCAGCTTGTGAGATGGGGGCAGGGAGGGGGGAGAGAAATAAAGTGGAAGGCAGGCAGTTTTCTTTTGGGGGGTGATACGGAAGTTGCACACACCACATCTTCTCACCGTCGTTGGTGAGCCCTTGGTCAGGGGCCACCCCCAGCTGGTAGGGGGGTAGGAGGCTGGGAAATGTGGCCTCTGCTTGGGCAGCCAAGATGAGGGCAGGGGTTCTGTGATGAAGGAAAGAAGGGATGTGATGAGCACTGGGTGTTATATGTAACTACTGAATCATTGAACACGACATCAAAAACTAATGATGTACTAAATGGTGGCTAACTGAACATAATAAAAAAAAGGGGGGGGATGAGACTGGTAGGTAAGTAGTGGTTTCAGCCCCGGGGGCTTTTATTTAAAAAGAATGGCTAAAATTATTGGCTGTACAAGATTATTTTGCAGTCTTTTACTTGAACCAAACCCATAAAACTCTGTTACTGTGGGGGCAATGAAAAGGTTGTAGTAGTAATGGTATTATTACAATGGTGTTATCGCTACTTTCCTGTAATTATCCCTCAGTGAGATTCCTTTTCTCATAACAGCAGCGGTAATGGAAGTTGTAACAACCAGTCATTCAGTTTGGCAGCTTTGTCAAATGATACCCTTTTTACATACTTTGCTGGATGCTGGGTAGGTTACGAAAGGAGCAAAGAACACAGCCTCTGCCCCTCCCCCCTTCCAAGATGACATTCATGCCAAACAGGGGGAATGAGAAGGACCTCCCATTTATTTACTGTCTACGAAGACACTGTGTCCTTGTTATGTATTAGGTAGGGATTATTTTTTGTTTTCAAAGATTTTATTTATTTGAGAGACAGAAAGAGAATGAGAGAGCACAAGCTGGGGGAACAGCAGAGGGAGAAGGGGAAACAGGCTCCCTGCTGAGCCTGGATTCTAGGATCCAGGCCCTGGGATCATGACATGAGCCGAAGGCAGACACTTAACCCACTGAGCCACCCATGCACCCTAGGTAGGGATTACTAACACAGAAGAAACTGAGGCCAAAGAAGAGAAAGAATTCACTCAAGGTCACCCTTCAAGCTTGGAAATGGGAGAACAAGGTCAAATGAGTGTCTTGACTTCAAAACCAGTGCACTTAAAACAATTTTTAAAATTTTGTCAAAATTATCTTGCCTTATCTCCCCCAGCCCACCCAACTAATGCTGACCCCCTTCTCCCAGAAACAACATTTTTCAACCTGTTTAACTATTTATTATTGCATTTGTTTCCAAATAATATGTATCTCTTGATTCATCAATTTGACCATTATTGCTTGACTTCCAGTTATAGCAGATGAAGATTTTAGCCCACTTATATCCTCTTGTTCCCTTCCCCCCAATATAATTTATCTCAGTATTTTATAAAAATTTATTCAGTACTTACATTACTATGACATTGTAAACATTATTCACTGTTGAATCTGATAGTCTACTATGATTAAATTTCCTTTCTCGTATAATTCTTTTGTCTGCTTAGGTTTCTTCCAGTGTCTGACCAGCCATGCCCTGCTCTTCAATAGCTCTGTAAACCTCTCCATATAATTTTCTATGTGGTCACATCTTTCAGGTAACTCATCAGGTCAATAGTTTTCTCAAAGCCCTCCCTCCTTCCGCACAGCTGTTGGCTGTCCTGGCATTTCCTTTCACTGCTACCTGGGATATCCGTTTGCTTTTCTCTCATGTTGGTTCCTTTTTCCCTTGATCCTTTGACTTCCTTGTTTTCTTGGAGAATATCCTTCAGCAATTTTCTTAGAAAAGATGTACAAGAGGTGAATTCTTGAGATCTCGCAGGCCTAAAATGTCTGACTTTTAATCTTTTCTTTCCTTTTTCTTTTTTTTAAAGATTTTATTTATTTTGACAGAGAGACAGAGAGAGAGAACACAAGCAGGGGGAGTGGGAGAGGGAGAAGCAGGCTTCCCGTGGAGCAGGGAGCCCAGTGCGGGGCTCGATCCCAGGACTCCGGGATCATGACCTGAGCTGAAGGCAGACGCCTAACGACTGAGCCACCCAGGTGCCCCTGACTTTTAATTTTTTCATTGGATGTATAGTCTGGTTGGATTTAGAGGCTGAAATGAACTTTTCTTAACATTTTGAAGTCATTTCTCCATTTTTCTCTAGCTGTTGAGAAGTTGGCTACCATTTTATTTCTTGATCTCTTCGTATGTGACTTGGTTTTTTTCTCTGTGGATGCTTGTAGTATCTTTTCTTTATGCTTGCTGCTCTGAAATTCCGGAATGATGTTCTTGGTACAGTTATTTTATCACTTATTGTGCAGGGAACTTTGTGGGCTTTTAAAAGCTAGAGACTCATGTCTTATTATTTTGTGAAATTTTCTTATATTTTTTTGGTGATAATTTCCACCTTACCATTTTATTTGCTCTTATCTTCTAGAACTCTTATTGCTTGGATTTTCATTGTAGGCTTCCTGAATCGATTCTCTGATTTCTTTTTAATCTTTTCTCACCTTTGGTCACTTCTTTGATTTTCTACTGGGGGAGGGTATTTCAGAGGGATACACTTAACTTGATCCTCCAATCCTTTCACTGAAGAGTTTGTTTATTTCAGCAATAATTAAACAAAAAATTTTTTTCTGAGAAATTTCTTCTTCTTTGGCTTTTCCTTTTGTGTGGTATGCTGCTCAGGAGCAGCAGCTTTCAGGGGAGCAGAGGAGAGTAATTATCAGTCTTTGAAGTTTTCTTGGGCTCTGAATCATCTCCGTTTGCTCTGAGTTTCTTCACTGCCTTCGTATGTTTTGGTCTCTGTCTTTTATGGTCAAGGTGTTCTTCAAGATTCTGGTAATCCTTGCTGCTCAGTTCATATTTAAATCAGAAGCTGATTGTATGGGGCGCCTGGGTGGCTCAGTTGGTTAAGTGACTGCCTTTGGCTCAGGCCATGATCCTGGAGTCCAGGGATCGAGCCCTGCATCGGGCTCCCTGCTCAGCAGGGAGCCTGCTTCTCCCTCTGACCCTCCCCCTTCATGTACTCTCTCTCTCTCTCATTCTCGCTCTCTCAAATAAATAATAAATAAGTCTTAAAAAAAAAGAAAAAAAGAAGCTGATTGTAAGCTCTGTGTACTCTTTTTGAAGAAAATTGATATAATTCACATACACAAAATTTATCCCTTTAGTGTCCAATTCAGTTGCTTTTAGTACATTTATAAGGCTGCACAACCATCACCACTCATTCCAGACCATTTTCATCACCCCAAAGAGAAACCTTGTACCCATTAGCAGTCACTCCCACTTTCCCCTCCTCCAGTCTTTGGTAACCACCAATATATTCTGTCTCTATAGATTTGCCTATTCTGGGCATTTGATATAAGTGGAATCATTTAGTATGTGGTCTCTTGTGTCTGGCTTATTTCACTTAGCATTGTTTTCAAGTTTCATGCGTATCGTAGCCTGAATCTGGACTTCATTCCTTTTGATGGCTGAGTAATATTCCACTAGATGGATAGATCACATTTTGTTTATCTATTCATCAGTTGATGGGCTTTATGTATTCTTTAAAGAGATTTTTCAAACAATTCCTATTTTCACTCTTATGTGAGAACTTGGTGCCTCCTATTCCTGAGCCTTTTTGGCAATTTTATAGAAGAAATTATGGGTCCCTCCACCAGACCCAGCAAGCCCTTGAGTCTGACATGTTTCTTCGCTCTTGGGTCATTTACGTTCCTTCAAGTGGCTGGCATTTTATATACTGAGGTTAAGGGTTACAGGTGTCTCCTGGTTTCACTGAAGATGCAGTTCGTGCATGTTTCTTCTTATCCTCATGAAATTTCTGAGAGGGAGATTTTTGATGCGCCTTTCATTAGGCTGTGCAGCTTATTCAAAGTATAGTATGTGGATCAGATGGGAAATGTCCCAAAGAGTCATTCATTTAATCCATTCATTCAACAGATATTTATTGATCACCTATTACATCTGGGCAGTTAGCTAGGTCCTGGGGAATTGGGGACAGTAAGAGACATGTGTCCCTACCCTCCAGGAGAGCACATGTTAGGGAGAGATCTAGATAAGGACATAGACAATTGCAGTACTGTGGTACGTACTCAGATGGTAAGGTCGGAGATGCGAGCCCCCCGCTAGCACTTAGCCCAGGCTTGGAATAAAGCTCTAACTTTCCAGAACACCTTCACATAGTCAAAAGAATCCCGGTTAAGTTCAGAGATGAGAAAGCAACCGTGTATTGTGTCCCTCCTGCCATCCAATAGCATCTTCCTGTGGTGTGGAGAGAGCTCCCTGAGCAGTCCCAGCTCCCTGCAGCCTCGGGGAGATAAAGATACTTAAAACACCACTCTGCTTCTGTGGGAAGTTGGCGCAGAGCCAGGTCCACCCCTGGATGCGGTGAGGACTCAGGGATGACTGCGGGCCGACGGGTGTGCGCGCTTCCAGGTGGGCCTAGCTCACGTGCTACCAGCCGTGCGGACAGAAACATGTTTTGAACCGAGCCCTGTTTGCCCCATTTATTCTCATTGCCCGAGTGTGCTAGAACGGGACGGTGACAGTGCAGATTCCCTGGAACAGACACCGGGACAGAGGCCTCACTGTCAGGGAGAATGAGTGGGAGCTAGAGGCTGAGAAATCAACCAGTGTCTCACACTGACATTTGTCACTTCACAAAGGGCTCCAAACACAGCCGTCCTTTTTCTTTTCAATATTGTACCTTCCCTGTCCTTCCTTCTTACCCGCCACTTGGTCAATGTTAGACAGAAAGGGATCATTTTGCACTGATACTGCCCAGGTCAGGGAGGTGGCGGGGCCCAGCTGGACCCCTGCACCCCATTCTGGGTTTCTGGGCCCCGGGATGCTGAGCATGAGGGGGCCTGGCAAGGGCAGGCGGAGGGCTCTGAGGGTGCAGGCACTCAGCTTGGAGGCACTGCGAAGTGAGGAGGGACCGGCTTCATTCTGTCTCTCTTCCAGGGCAGAAATAGACTTGGGGGAGGATATATGTTGTGTGAGCCAGATTTAGCCAAATATGTTAGGAAGACATTTCTAATCATGAATGTCTTCATGAAAGAACAAACTGCCTCATGGAGCAAGGACGGCCCCTTCGAAGTTTAAGCAGAGACTGGAAGTTGTTACCAGATGTTGGACCAGGTCACCTTGGTTTTTCCAAGGCTGGGCTCTATGGTCTCAACGGCAGTAACTAGTACCTACGGAGTGCAGACCAGGTGTCGCTTTACATATATTAACTTACTTAGCTCTCACAACAACCCTCTGATGTGGGTCTTATTATTTTTAACCCATTTTACAGATGAAGACCCTGAGGCTCAGAGAGGTTGCTGTGTTTTTGTCTGTGTTCTTTTTACCATGTAAGCAGCCTGGCCTTGTGACAGACACTGTACTGTAGTGGTTGAGAACTTGGGCTCCATGGGCTTGGAGTCTGGACTCTGTCACACTTCCCCAGCACAGTGGCCTTGGGAAAGTTCCTTCCTGTCTCTGAGCTTCGGTTTTCTCACCTGTGAGATAGGCACGACAACAGAGTCTCGGCTGCCAGGACTCCATCTGACACACAGACAGTAGCCAAAACCCATCCCACCCAACCCAGATCATGTCTCGTGCGAAGCCCTTTCTTTGGCACGTTTGCAGACTGGCCGACACCGTGTTCACAGGCTCTGCTTCCATGAGTTCTAGGGAAACGTGGTTTGAACGCAACTGTTTGACCTTGGAGATTTCACACGTAGGCAGGACTCTGGCTTTAGGTGCCAGTGGGGCTGTGTACTCTCACTTGTCGATGCTAGAAGGCAGGGGACCCAGAGAGAAGGAGCAGCTGAAAAAGCGAAGAGTGAAAACCAGGACCCACAAGTATCTTCTGAGGACCCTGCACGGCCCCCTGCCAACCAAATGCTTTGCTTTAATTCCAGCAGCAAAAGTGCCCAGAAGCTCCTGGCACATAGGTATCATTCTTGTTGCCATTGGGATGAAGACTAGGGTCTCTGGTGGAGCTTTTTGCCCCTTGCTTGGTGTAAAGCCAAACCCAGGTCCTGCCCCCTGTAGGGCCCTGTTAGGTGTCCTCTGGCTACGTGTGTCGCAGAAGGAGCACGGGCTTTGGGAAGGGACACATCCGGGTTCAAATCCTGGACACCAATAAGCTATGTGACTTTGGGCAAATGGCTTCTCACAGCCTCTATTCTTCATCTCTAAGAGGAGGAAAGTAACACCTACTATCTCATGAGGTTGTTCAGTGTACTGAGTGGAGGAACATACTTGAATTACCCGGTGTACTGCTTGGCACCTAATAAATGGGAATGCGCCATAAATGGCAAATTCTTCTGATGATGACACAAGCAGGAGAGAAGCAAAGTCTGCTCAAATACGGGAGCGCTATTCCGGAGTACTATCGCCTTCCATTGTCTTCCATTCTCTTCCCCTCATGTTGAAATTCTGCTTTTCTACAGGGAAGAGAACTAACCTATGAAACACACACGTTCTTATTTCCCAATGTGCTTGAACGAACTGTGGAACAGTGCTTGTCCCCTCCTACTGGCTGAACATTTTCTTAGCTACTCTCTAGAGCCCATTTGTATCTTAACCCACAGGGGCTTAGAAGTGACTTCACGGGCCAGAAGCCCCAGGACCTTGGCATTACTGAATCTGCGTGTTTTCTGCCTCACTGTGCAGCATCAACACCCCTAACAGTCCCGAGGATTCAAAAGGGACTGAACAATGTGAATGCCGAAGAGAATATCTGAAAAAGTAACTTATAGTCCTGTTACCTCAGCAATTCCATTTCTATTTCCATTTCCTTTGGTTCTTTCCTACAAGCATATGTAATTTCCAGATGGCTGCCACACCTAGAACAAAATTCGCATCTTCTCTCTGTTTATGTAATTGTCCCAAGTTGCTAGATAATATTCATCCTTCGAATTCAACATGTCCATTCAAGTGGATGTGCCGTGATTGATTTAGTGATCACAGTCATTGACATTGCTTGCAATTTTTTATTATCCATAGCTAGGTCTGCCAAGGTGCACATAGCTCCCCATGACCTTGCCTTATTTTTGGTCTCCTTATCTTCTGACATCTGCTGGTAGCACTTTTAGGGTTAGCACGTTTCATACCTTTACTCATGGGTGGCAAATAGCATGTTTCTACTTTGCCTCTAGAATTGCGCTCAGAGAGTAAAGAGTGGCCCAGCTTTGCGTCTGTGATTTGGCCGATGAGGCTGGAGAATTGAGGAGACGGGGAGCGCGCCCCGGCAGGTTGAAATCCGAAGCTCAATGTTGCCTCCAAGTGAGAATACGCGGAACTGCAGGTTTTGGAGGGAGGGTCGGTGCCTTGAATGGGGCGCTTTGGTTTCAGATGTAGGGTTCAGAGAGGAATAGGCGTCCTCTCCAATTTTGAGGAGACACTGATCTGGTTCAGAGATGGACCTGGGACAATTAGATGACAATTGCCAGGCTGGAGACTTTCTCCAGTTCTCATTCCATTTGGTTTTATGGTTTAATTCCTTTCTAGAAGAAGAAGATAATAATGATGGTAATGATTATGGTCACTATTAATTAAATGCCTGTTACATGCCAATCTTTTTGTTAGGTGGTTTGTGTACATCAATGCTAAGTTTTATAACAAAGCTCTTATAACTGCTATTTTGCACATGAGAGAACTGAGGCTCAGAGAGGTCAAATCTTTCACCTAGAGTCACCCAGCTGTCAGATGCGGGGGCCAGGTTCAAAGTCAGATCTGTTGGGTTCTAAAGCACTGCCCATTTTATTAGACCAGGCCCATCTGCTGATGAACCTGTTAGGGCAGCACTGACCCAAGCCCAGGCTGGATTGGCAGATCCCAAGGTCATATTGTTGCCTTTGCAACTCCATGGTTCTGCTATTCTCCCAGAGCTCTGTCTCACAGGCCCTGCTGGGAAGCTCCATTTTCTCTGTCAGCAGGCCGGAGGGCTTTCCTGGTTGGGACAGTAGTACCAAGCACCAAGCCCTTAGTACCCAGTGGCCCCGCCCTGGTTCCTCAAAGGCGGCCACCAAAAATCAAATGGTGCCAGCTTCCTGGTAGCTCAGGGTGTCTTGGGCCCTGTGCTCCAGGGCGGAGCTTGCCACCCTGCCCTGGAGAGAGAGGGGCATCGTGGAGCCCACCGCTACCAGCTGCCCATCCCCTGCCCCGGGGGCTCCGGAGGCGGGGCCAGCAGAAAGCCCTACACGGCTGCTCTCCTCCTCCTTTGTAAACAGTACCAATTAGGTTAAACTCTAAAACAGGTGAAAAAGGAAAAGCAAGCAAATAAAAAAGTCTTCACAAATCCTGATTTCCAGACCACCCTTGTTAGTTAAAAAAAAAAACAAAAAAACCCCCACAATACATTCCAATGGCAAAAAGTAATTCAAACAGCACAGAAAGGCAGAAAAGAAAAAGTAAAGCTTCTTCTTCCAGAGGTAGCTTTAAAACAGCTACTTGGATTTCCTTTAAGAATTTTCTTTTGTATGGACTAGCAGACAAATAATACATATACTTATTTACATGTATTTAAAATTTACACAAATGAGGTCACACTATGCACATGTTGGAACACTCGGCTTTTTCTCATTCGATGTATGTTGGGGACTTTTCTGCATCAGCAGGGGCCCTATATCTTCATAAAGACTGTGCAGGGCTAAGCTCTACCTGCCGTGATTGTTTTAAGCTGCCCCCTAATGGCAGGCACTGATATTTTGGTTATTCCAGTGTTTTCTGAAGCAAGTCCAGTATGGTGACCCCACCCCATCAGCAGGTGCAGGAATGAACCTGCTGCGAGGGGCCAGGCGGGGCCCCCTGGTGGAATCCGCTCCGCCAACAGCAGCCTACTGACCCAGCCCTGCCCGCCGGGGGTGGGTGGATACCAGCAGAGGCTGAACTGCTGCCCCCTTGTGGCCCGGCGAGGGGGAGCCTCTTGCTAACCGGGTGTGTCCCAGGAAAACCGAATCCCACCTGAATCCTCTCCGTGGAACCTCATCTCATCAGCTCGTTCTTGGTGTGAAGTAGGGAGGAGGAGAATCTTTGGTCCTTACGTCTCATGGCTCACCCATACCTGTGGCTGCATCCAGCTCCGGTCTTGGAACAAGGATGCTCAGCTGCTACTGCGCATGGGAGGGAAGGTTTGGCAGTGATTGGGGGCGTGCAGTGTGCCTACTTTGGATGCTAAAAACCAGGATCTCCCTTACTCTCAGATGGAAAGATTTTGTTGGAGTCAGGTAGACCTGGGTCTACCACTGACCTGCTGTCTCTTCATCCGTCTATCCATCCATCCATTCAATCATTTGAAATTATTTATTGAGTGCCACTGTCTCGAGTGCTAAGTTCTGTGACCTTAGATGAGTTACTTCACCTCTTTCTCTTTGAACTTTAGTTTCTGCATCTGTACATTGAACATACTGACATTTATTTTTTATTTTTAGTTTTTTAAAGGTTTTATTTTTAAGTAATCTCTACCCCCACCCCAACGTAGGGCTTGAACTCACAACCCCGAGATCAGGAGACTCATGCTCTTCCAACCGAGGCAGCCAGGCGCCCTTGAGCACACTGACATTTATTTATTTTTTTTTAAAATTTTTTATTGTTATGTTAATCCCCATACATTACATCATTAGTTTTAGATATAGTGTTCCCTGATTCATTGTTTGTGCATAACACCCAGTGCTCCATGCAGAACGTGCCCTCCTCAATACCCATCACCAGGCTAACCCATCCTCCCAACCCCCTCCCCTCTAGAACCCTCAGTTTGTTTTTCAGAGTCCATCGTCTCTCATGGTTCTTCTCCCCCTCCGATTTCCCCCCCTTCATTCTTCCCCTCCTGCTACATTCTTCTTCTTCTTTTTTTCTTTCTTAACATATATTGCAT